>NC_053425.1:46644146-47244146 GCF_007990345.1 Gossypium hirsutum | reverse complement strand
TGTCAATTTTAACTTATATTCAAAAACACTTTTAATTTGTTATATAAAAATATTTTATCAAATAAAGCTTAGTTTAACAATCTCCCCCTTTTTGATATAACAAAACATTTGGTAAATTTGTTTTTGAATAATTGCTCCCCCTTAATAAAAGACATTTTAAATTTGAGGCCAAAATAAAATTTGTCATTCAAACTGGCATTCATTTTTACTTTAAAAAAAATTGGTCACGTGAATATGCATTTAGTTATCATCAAATAGTAATCAATCAATTTACCTTAATTTACCTTGTCTTCTCCGCCTTTTTGTTATATCAAAAGACAAATAAAGCTTAAGGAGAAAAGAGTTTAGCTTATCAAAAAATAGATAAAATTGAATGAGCAATTAAAAAAAATGTATCTTAAAATACAAAGAAAGCAATAAAAAGATATAGGCATAAATATAGAAATAAAAGAGCAAATGTTATGAAAATGAAATGTATGTTCTATAGCTGGTCTAATAATCATGATAAGGGGAGAAAGGAGGCGTCGAAACGAAATAAGTTAAGAGAGATGACATTTGCATCTCTAAAATCGGGAGGCGAGAGTTAACATCTTTCCTAAGACCTTGAATGTTGTTGCTCAAGGAATGGATATCATCGAAGATTATGGCTTTTATTTTAATTTAAGGATTATTTTTGGGAGTTTTATAATAATTGGACTCTCTGGACTATTTGGTTTAATTTTGGGATTTGGATTTTTGTTTTTACACTTATTTATGACGGTTATCTAAAAAACGGTTTTATTAAAACAAAGGTTTTCCAAAAATACGAACGAGATTTTCTAATGCAACGGTATTTATAACTTTCACTGGAAATTACGTTTTGGCAAATAAATTAGTTAAATAATGTTTTTGATAATAGATATAAACAAATATGAGTTATAAAACTTGAATGATTAATCGAAACGAATCAGTTTTCAAAACCCTTCTTTGTGGCATCTTCGGACTCGACCATAACGTCTAAGCCATGTTTGGGGTGTTACATTTAGTGGTTTCAAAGTTAAGTAGCAAAACTCGAGCTGTGAAATTTTGGATTCCAAAATTGTGTTTAAAAAGAACTGATTTTCAAATAATTTGGATAGTTTTAAGATACTATGTGGTACATCGAGTCTCCAACGCCGATCCTGTAAATATTTCTGAACTTAGATAGTATACTCTAGAAACGCTATAGTTAGCACTTTTTGAAAACTATACTGAGCTAGTTAGAGACTAAAATCTCTAAAACACTTTAGAACTTCTGATAATTTACGCATAAAATATCTGCTAAGAAATACTGGAACTAATATATAAAATTTTATAATGTAGATAAAATTTGAAATATACGATGAGCTCTCGTGGAACTAGCGGTCATGGTATTCATGGGCGCAGTAGATGCCGCAGGGGGCTCGAGTTGAGTCTTTCTCTCTAGGCAGTAGGCCAAATTTAGACACGAGTGAGACACCAGTTTTACCTGCTACTGAGACTAGGTCTTAAAACCGTTTGGCTGGGGACGACGCACTGTGCCAAGCCATGTTGAGAATGTTGGAGAGGGTCACTAGACCCCACTCTGGATCTGGGGGCCGTGAGTCAATAATTGAATAACTTCAGTCTAATAGAGCTGAGCTGTTTAGGGGTGTCACTAGAATTGCCACTACTGTGGCCGAGTATTGGTTGGAGGCCACCGAGAGGATTATGAATGATATAGACTGTACTCTTGAGCAGAAACTAAAGGGTGAAATCTCTTTATTTTGCGACGAGGCGTATCAATGGTGGTTGTCGGTTGAGGAGGGTACTCCGCTAGATTATCTGAACTGGGACTATTTTAAGACTGCTTTCCAGGGGAAGTATGTGGGGGTAAGCTATGTGGATGCTTGTAGGCGTGAGTTCATGAATCTCAAGCAATGTGATAGATCTGTGGTTGAGTATGAGGCCGAGTTTTTGAGGTTGAGCCGCTACGCTCGAGGCATGGTGGCATCTGAGTGTGAGAAATGCGTCCATTTCGAGGACGGCTTGAGGGATAATCTAAGGGTATTGATTGCTCCACAGAGGGAGCCAGAGTTTGTAGCTTTGGAAGATAAGGCGAAGATCACCGAAAATGTTAAGTAAGTGGAACGCCAAAATAGGGACCAAAAGAGAGGCAAGAATAAGAGAGATTTAGAGCCATCTAGTTCTGTTCAAAGGCCTAAGGAACGAGTCAGACCTGATGGGTCTATTAGAATGGGGGTTCTTGTTGCTCATACTGGGATTCAGCCATGTGGGAATTATGGTAGATGTCATCCGGACGAGTGTTGGAGGAGGTTAAGGGCTTGTCTAAGATGTGGGTTTTTAGAGCATCAGATTAAAAAGTGTCCACAGCAGGCTAATCAGATGCAAGCTTCAAGATCGTGTTCTTATAGCCTCAGAGATTAGTTCAGCAGCCATCTAGGGGTCGTAGACCGGCCAGGGGTGGTCATGGTATGGACCGAGGATAGATAGCACCTGGTGTAGAGGTGCTAGTCAGACTCAGGCGAGGTAACCTGCGCTATTTTATGCTGCTCGACGTCGAGAGGATAGAGACGCCCCTAATATTATCACAGGTACACTCTTTATTTTTTATGTTCCTTATACTGGTTTGATAGACATATGTTCTACACATTCCTATGTAGCTAGTACTATTTCCAAAAACTTAGGGATTTCTATGGAGTACACTTCTAGTGAAATTACCGTATTAAGTCCACTGGGGCAGTCTATTCGAGTAAGTAGACTTTATAGGAATATGCCGTTGGAAGTACAAAGGACTGTGCTTCTAGCAAATCTGATGGAGCTGCCGTTTGGAGAATTTGACTTAATTCTGGGTATGGACTGGTTAGTTGAGCACCGGGTTAGTTTAGATTATGCGACTAAGAGGGTTGTTCTGATGACTGAGGATGATAAGGAGGTGGTTGTGATCGGTGAGCATCGAGATTATCTGTCTAATGTGATCTCTGCTCTTGTAGCTGAGAAATTGGTTCGGAAAGGGTGTGAGGCATTTATGGCTTTCGTCAGTGTTTTAGTTTCTGGGACTCTTCTGTCGAGGATATTAGAATAGTGAGGAAATTTCCGGATGTTTTTCCTAATGAGTTACAGTGTTTACCTCCGAATCGAGAAGTTGAGTTCGTCATTGAGCTTTTACCGGGTACAGCTCTGGTGTCCATCGCTTCATAATGTATGGCACCAAAGAAGCTTATAGAGCTTAAGACTCAACTTCAAAAGCTTCTGGATTGTGGTTTCATACGTCCTAGTATGTCTCCGTGGGGATCACTGGTTGTGTTTGTAAAAAAAAAAGGATGGCACCATGAAGATGTGTATTGACTACCGGCAGTTGAATAAACTGAGTTTGAAGAATAAGTATCCACTTCTGAGTATCAATGATTTGTTTGATCAGTTCTGAGGGGCTTCAGTGTTCTCGAAAGTAGATCTCTGATCTAGGTATTATCAACTTAGAGTTAAGGAAGTTGATGTTCATAAGACTGCATTTAGGATTTGTTGTGGGCATTACGAGTTCTTAATTATGCCCTTTGGATTGACGAATGATCTGGTTGTATTCATGGATTTGGTAAACCGAGTGTTTCAGCTGTATCTGGATCAGTTCTTCGTGGTTTTCATCAATGATATTCTAGTGTACTCTAAGACTGAGGACGAGCATGATGAGCATTTTAGAGTATTGCTTCAGATACTATGAGAGAAATAGCTCTACGCTAAGTTGAGCAAGTGTGAGTTGTGGTTGCGAGAGGTAACCTTTCTAGGGTACGTGGTTTCTTCTGAGGGGATCCGAGTTGATCTTAGAAAGATTAAGGCTGTGCTTGATTAGAAACAGCTTAAGAACGTATCAGAGATTAACAATTTTCTGGGTCTTGCGAGGTATTATCAGTATTTTGTTGAGGGTTCTCTCTGATTGCAACCTCTTTGACTAAGTTTCTGTGCAAGGGTGTTCTTTTTGTCTGGACTGATGCGCAAAAATCGAGCTTCGAGAAGCTCAAGTCTATTCTGACTCAGGCTCCTGTTCTGATACAGCCTAAATTTGGTAAAGAGTTTGTAGTCTATAATGATGCATTGCACGTTGGTTTGGGATGTGTACTGATGCAAGATGGTAAGGTTGTGGCTTATTCGTCTCGTCAACTTAAGTTACATGAGGGGAATTATCTAACGCATGATCTCGAACTAGCTATTGTTGTTTTTGCATCAAAGATCTGGAGGCATTATCTGTATGGTGAGAGGTGTAGAATTTACACTGATCATAGGGGCCTCAAGTACCTTCTTACTCAGAAGGATTTGAATCTTAGACAGCGTCGGTGGATTGATCTGCTCAAAAATTACGACTGTGCGATTGAGTATCATCCTGATAAAGCCAATGTGGTGGCCGATGCTCTCAGTCGAAGAGCGATGACTGATTTGAGAGCGATGTTCGCTCGTCTTAGTCTATTCGAGGATCGAGGTCTATTAACCAGTTGCAAGTTAAGCCGACTTGGATTGATCAGATTCGAGATAAGCAATTGGGGGATGGGCCTTGGTTCAACAATTTCATCAGGTTGAAAGTGGTAGCACTACAGATTTTGGGCTGAATACAGATGGGGTTCTGTGTCTTCATGGTCAGGTTTGTATACCGAATAATTCTGATATGAGACAGTCGATTCTGAGGGAGGCGTATAGTAGCCCTTATGCTATGCATTCCGATGGTAATAAGATGTATCGAGATCTCTGTGAACTATACTAATGGCCAGATTTGAAACATGAGGTTACGAATTTTGTTGCTAATTGCCTGATGTGCCAACAAGTTAAGGTTAAGCACTAGTTGCCTTCGGGTTTGCTACAACCTATTAATATTCCCTTATGAAAATGAGAACGAGTAAAGATGGACTTTGTTAGTGGGTTGCCCTTGACACCCACTAAGAAGGATTTTGTTTGGGTCATTGTAGATCGATTGACCAAGTCCGCTCATTTTATTTTGGTTCAAACGGACTACACTATTCAGAAGTTAACGAAGCTCTATATCTCTGAGATTGTAAGACTGTATGGGGTTCCTGTTTCGATAATTTCTGATAGGGATCTTCGTTTCACTTCTTGGTTCTGGAAGAAATCACATGAGGCTTTGGGTTCAAGATTGGACTTCAATACTACATTCCATCTTTAGACCAATGGTCAATCTGAGAGGGTGATTTAGATGCTGGAAGATATGCTTCGGAGTTGTGTGATTGATTTCCGAGGTAGTTGGAAAAATATTCTGCCGTTAGCTGAGTTCGCCTACAACAACAGTTTCCAGTCTAGTATCCAAATGGCACCTTACAAAGTTTTGTATGGTCATAAATGTCATACTCTGCTCTGTTGGACTGAGTTGGGTGAGCATCGATTTTGGGTCTTGCGTTGGTTTCCAAGACTGAAGATAAGGTTAGACTAATTCGGGATCGTCTGAAGGAGGCTTCTGATAGATAGAAGTTTTATGCAGATCTGAAAAGGAGAAATATTGAGTACTCTATGGGTGACTTCATTTTTCTTAAGGTTTCTTCATGAAAGAAAGTTCTGAGGTTCGGTCGTAAAGACAAGTTGAGCCCTAGGTTCATTGGGCTATATCGAATTCTGAAGCGTGTGAGACTGGTCGCTTATCAGTTGGAGCTACATCCAGAGTTAGACCGTGTCCATGATGTGTTTCACATCTCAATGTTAAGATGATACCAGTCTGATCCATCTCATGTTGTCTTTGTGGATGAGATCGAGGTTAGACCGGATTTAACTTTTGAAGAGAAGCCAGTTCAAATTTTGGATCGAGATATTAAGGTTCTAAGAAGGATGTCCATTCCGTTAGTAAATGTTCTATGGCGGAATCATGGCATTAAGGAAGCCATGTGGGAACTTGAGAACTAGATGCATCAGTAATATCCTCATCTATTCTGATCAGGTAAATTTCGAGGCCAAAATTTCTTTTAGGGCGGTAAAGTTGTAACGCCCTAATTTATTTATTCCTATTTCTGTAAATATCTGACACAAAGTGTGTATTTATTTTAGTGGTTAAGTGTTCTGGATATGTGTGTGAGGTCTTGGGTTCAAGTCTCCCTTTTGCCAAATTTTGTTTTTTTTTTAATCCTAGCCTTACCCTTGTTGAATGGACTTATATAAAATTGTCTGTTAATCCATATCAAAATGAGCTTGCTAGTTCAAGTGGTAAGGAGTTGGTGTATAAGAGGTCTTGTGTTCGAAATTCCTTGCGTGAGCATGGGTATTAATTTTTGCCTCGACTAACTAAGAGAGTTTGGATAGGATTGGGAGTCTGAGTGAGTGGGTAGTTGTGGTTGAGAAGATAGTAGGGAGTTGGGATATTGGGACTTATTAGATTTTATTTTTCTTTTTCTTTTTTTCTTTCAAAATTTTGGTTCTTTCTCTCTCAAAAAAATCCTGACGTTGGTTTTTCCCTTTTCTCTGTGTTTTTCTGTCATTTGACAATTATTTTCTTTTACTCTCTACTTTCTATCAATTTAATTGTTCAATCGCAGTCTTTTGGCTTTTCAGTGTTCTTGTGTGATTGGTAAGTGGAGATAGAATTCTTTGATCGGGTTAGAGAATTTTTCCTTTAAATCCGTTTAGTATGATGTTGGTTTTCTATTGGTATTGAAATTATGTTGTTGGTAGTAGCAAATCGTGAAGAACGGGACTCTCTTCACGAGGAATTGTAGTCGGAGTCGTTCGGTGTAATTGGGTAAGTGTTGAATGCTTGAGTTTTACCGTTGTTGGTTCCATTAGTTCGGTTTAATTGTGCGCTTAGACTGATTTTAGAAGTTTTGTTATATTAATTTTAGGTGTTGGTTGGCTCAAAAGTGATTTTGCATCAAAATCGTACCAGGTGTGTTCCAAAACGCAGAAAATCGAGCTTCAGTGAAAGCCGAAAAACCATATTGTCGATGCCACACAGGCGTGTGCGAGATACGACCGTGTGTTTGATGAGGGCACGGTCGTGCGCATGACATGACCATGTGGTGGTGTGAGTGTGACCGTGTGGGCTATACAGGCTAGGCCAAGTTAGGCGTGTACGCCTACATAGGCATGTGGGTTTTGGGCCAGGCCGTGTGGGCCACACGGGTGAGGCCAATCGGGCATGTGGGCCCATATTTCTAAAATTTTCCCTAGGGTTACACGGGTCGTTTGATCGACTTTGGGCCTACCATAGGGTCAATAAAGGCTATCAAAACCCTAAAATTATGTGATCTAATATTTTAATATTCTGCTATGAGTAGGACACTATTATGCATGTTTGATTATTCTGTTAAATATATAATTGTTATCTGTATACCAGCATGTAAGCATGATATTCTTGTATATATGTTTGGGGTGGGAATTGTATATATGTAGAAGAAGTGTTCTGTATGGCGACCTTTGCCTATATTATGGCAGCTTGGCTGCATATTATCTGATATGTATCGTAATGACATGATATGGTGTGTAGAGGATGGGAGTAGGATTCTGAATATTTTTTTTACATATCTGATTCTGTTATCTGTATCTGTAAAGGACTTAAGTCTGAATTTGAATCTGACTGTATATGTGATTTCTGTATGTATTGTATGTCTATTTCCGTTGGGTTGCACATTGAGTTTACAAAAACTCACATCTGTTTGTTCGTTCTGTTCAGGTAATCCACGGACTTAGACGGATCGGTGTGACGGAGCCTCACGGTGATCACAAATTCGTAAATTGTTTAAGATTATGGCTTTTATTTTAATTTAAAGATTATTTTTTGAAGTTTTGTAATAATTGAACTCTTTGGACTATTTGGTTTGGGATTTGGATTTTCGTTTTTACACTTTATTTGCGACAGTTATCTAAAACACGGTTTTACTAAAACAAAGGTTTTCCAAAAATTCAAACGGGATTTTCTAATACAATGGTTTCTATAACTTTCGCTGCAAATTACGTTTTGGCAAATAAATTAGTTAATAATGTTTTCGATAATAGATATAAATGAATATGAGTTATAAAACTTGAATGATAAATCGAAATAACTCAATTTTCAAAACCCTTTTTTGTGGCATCTCTGGATTCAGCCATAACGTCTCGGCCGGGTTTGGGGTGTTACATGATGTGTCCCAGATTTTTGTATTCATAGCATATGATGGGGTCTTTCTCTTTAGTAGATTCATTATTGAGTCCTTCCTTCTTTTGGAATTGTCTTCCTTTGTTGGACCTTATAAACCTCTTGAATATTTTTGCAACAATTGTCATCTCATCATCATCATCATTATTTCTAGAGTCTTCATCCTTATCACAAGTTGTTGATTTGAATGCAACTCCCACTTTCTTTGGAACTTCTTTGATTTCCTTTGTATTGTAGTTGATCTTTATTTCATACTTCAACAAGGAACCAATGAGCTTATCAAGGGAGAGTGAGTTGAGATCTTTTAACTATTCTATCGCCATCACATTAAGTTCCCAAGATGTTATGAGACTATTCAACATCTTCTTTATCATCTTTTTATTGAGATATGTCTTCCCAAGAGCTTTGAGACCATTGATGATATGAGTGAAGCGATCAGATGCTAGAGCAAGCACTTCAAGGGGTTTTGAGGATGTCGTGGCTGAACTGAAGAATACCAATCGACATGCTTATGATTGGTTGAAGGAAAAGAACCTTAGACATTGGTTAAGGTCCCACTTCTCAATTAGGAGCCAGTCTGACATGGTGAATAATCTTTCTGAATGCTTTAACAAGGTAAACCTCTATTATTTATGTTACTTACTAATCATTAAGGACATGCAATGCATTAAAGAATTTGTCTCACTAATCCTTTATGTTGCTTACCGGTAGGTGATATTGGAAGCAAGAGGGAAACCTATTCTAACCATGATGGAAACAATTAGGACTAAGATTATGTTGTTGATTGTGAAAAAGAAAGAAGAAGCTGAAAAAATTAAAGGAATATTATGTTTAAAGATCAAGAAAAAGTTGGATGTCAATATCAGAGATTCATTAAGGTAAATAGATAATTTTTTTAATATATTGATGCCTTTATTCTGCCTTGTGTATGATTGCTGGTGGGACTGATCACATGTTTTTAATTCATGATGTCTTTATTCTGCCATTTTTCAATATATTTATGCCTTGTGCATGATTGTTGTTAAGGCCGATTAGATGCTGGTGGGGATAAATATCAGATTAGATGTGGTGCAGGCCGTCAGCATGTGGTGGACCTAGTTGAGAATTCTTACTCCTACAGGTAGAGGTGAGTATTCGATTGAGTCGAGTCGAATCGAGTCAAAAATTTTCGAGTTAGTCGAGTTGACAAATCCTATTTTAGCACCCAAACTTAATTTGAATTTTTTTCAAATCGAATCGAATCGAGTTAAAAAATTTCGAGTCAAATCGAGTCGAGTTAACGAATCCTATTATTTATACTTAATGTTACGTTTAGATGGACCGATTATTTAACTAGTAGACGAAGTACAACATTATTTAACTACATGAACAATATAATGATTTTGCCTTTTAATTTAATGGGTAAACATTTATCAAAACGATGTAGTTTTGCATTTTAACTTAATTATTTTGAATTTTAACTTAATTATTTTGAATTTTAACTTTTAAAAAAGTAAACATTTATCAAAACTATATAGTTTTATCTTTTTTTATTCGGATTTTCGGATAACTCAAATTGTGTAATTCATATTCGAGTTAAACCGAAAAACTTAATTTTTTATTCGAGTTGATCCGAATAACTTAATTAACTCAAATAACTGAAACTATTTAATTCAAAATTTGAATTTTTTATTGAGTTTTGCAAATCGAATCGGATTTTTCTCACCCCTACCTGCAGGAATTGGAATCTCACTGGCATCTCTTACATGTATGCAGTGGCTGTCATTCATCTAAAAGATGAGTACCCAAAAGCTTATGTACAAACTTGGTACACTAAGCAAACCCAGCTTACCATTTACTCCAACTTCATAAGGCTAATAAGGGGTCCTAAGCAATAGAGGTCTATGCCAAACATGCTGCCAATACTCCTCCTACATTAAGAAGGCGACCTGACAAACCTACTAAGGTGAGAAGGAAAGAACCTGATGAACCAGAAACAACAGAAAGGCTGACCAAGAGAGGGGAGAAAATGAGGTACAATAAATGCAAGAAATTATGCTACAATAGGAGGAGTTGTAGAGAGGAAGTTGGCCAAAACGTTCCAGTAAGTCATCTGCCTTTACTTCATTAGATTACTTATAAGTGCAATTTGTTTGATGGATTTCACTTGTTTATGTAGGTCCAAAGACACTAAGTTAGTGTCCATAATCAAGTGGTTGTTCAAACTTAGCAACAGGCTACCCCAACTCAGCAAGAGACTGCCCTAACTCATCAACAAACTGCCTCAACTCACCAATAAGATGTTACCCTAAGAGAAAAGCTTCCATTCAAGAGGAAACCAACCACTGTTAGATGGATGCCTTCTACTCAGGAGTCATTTGTGATAGACCAATGATGACATTGTGGATAGGACATTTGTTTTGTTAACTTTTTGAACTTCTGTAAATTTACCTATAATTGTTACTGATTTCATAACTTAGGCAAATTATTTTTTACAAATTTGCCTATGATTGCCACTATTATCTAAACTTAGGCATATAGTCACTGAATTTTTTTGTAAATTTGCTTACAATTCAAATATGTTAAATTGTATTGAATTGTAGGTAAATTTGGCAATAATTTGCCTTCCTTTTGTAAACAGTTTGGCATTAATTTATGAAAGAAGTTTAATGTTGATCAATGTGTTTTTTTTTGTTTTTTTATTATCTATTTTATCTTTTTTACAATTTTGAGCATTGATCATGCAATGTAAGAAAATAAAAAATAATAGCCAAATATTCTTTCAAGTCTTAAAAGAAGATTAAACATTCAGAAAATGAAATGAAATACAAATGTGTGAGAATAGTCTCCTATTACAATTAGTCTTTCAACTTTCAAGTTTGTAAGCAAACTTTTACCCTTTATAGACCATTACATTTAGGACCTCTAGCTTCCACTCACCATGAATGAATACTCTTCCAATACTAGTAACCACATAAGTTGGTTTTCATTGCTAATGACAGCAACAACACTAATTATGACATAAGTTAGTTTAGGGTTTAAAAAACAAAAACAATATTACAAATAAAGCATCAAAACCCATGTTTCTCTCTCTCTCCTCCTTGCATCCTCCAATGTCCTCACTTTTTTCAGAAGACCAAACAACACAATTCGTGAATGGGGCGTTAATAGTGGATCAAACCAGGTGAAAAATGACATGGTTTTCGAAACCCACTACCAACTTCTTACACCCCAAAAACCTCCTATTTAAGTTGTCATTGGACCAAGACGTGTTTAATTTGGCTAGGTTTCCACAATAGCACACCGAAATCATAGTCAGAATCTCAAATTTTTCTTTTCTTTTCTTCTTCTTATTCTTGTAACACCCCTTACCCGAGTTCGACGCCGATATCGGGTACGAGGCATTACCGTTCTCAATTCACATACACATGTACTAAGTCAGATCACATGAGCCTGTTAAAATTTAAAACTTTTTTGAACATGTTTAAACACCTCAATATGGGCTTACGAGGCCTCAAACATCCATTGGAAGCCTTTCAGAACCAACTCAAGTCCTTAAACCAACTTTATAAAAATGACCCTTGAAATAGGGCACACGCTAGTGTGGAAAGGCAACACGCCCGTGTGGCCACTATGATGTGGTCGTGCTGATGGCCCGTGTGGTTCACACAGCCTAAGCTCAAGGGAACACGCCCGTGCCCCGAGTCCCAGACATGGTCTTACACTGACACCTCTATACGTTCTGATACCATGTCCCAGACATGGTCTTACACTGACACATCTCGTAGCCGATGCATGTCCCAAACATGTCTTACACTGGCTTACATCTCGAAGCCGATACATATCCCAGACATGTCTTACACTAGCTCTCATCTCAATGTCGATGCCATATCCCAGACATGGTCTTACACTGGCTCCCATAATGTGGCCGATGCATGTCCTAGACATGTCTTACATTAGCACACAAATAACCCGAATGTCATGGCATGAATATCCGATTTATTTCTTAAGGTTCAAACGGGAGTTCTACTATCTCAATATTCATCATACATAATCATTTCCACAAACAAGAAATTTATGCTATATCAATTCAAACACATATAATAACAATGTAGTTGTAATATTTACATACAACTTACCTCGATACTCAAAATGTGGCGACTAGTTGATTTAATCTACTTGTTTGGCTTTTCCCCGGTCTAGGTTCAAATTTTGTATTTTATGATCTAAAATGGAAACATTTAGTCGTTAAATCATCAATTAAATCTAAATGCTCAATAATTTATGATTTGGGCAAAATGACCATTTTGCCCCTAGACTTTTACAAAATCACCATTTTACCCCTAGCCCCAGAAATAGATTTTTATCGAGTTTCCTTATTAGTCAAGCCTAACCAACCATTTATCTCTCTTATGAAAACCCCAAATTTCCAATATTTCACAACATTATTATCTATTTTGCAACTTTACAAAATGGTCCTATTAGGGTTTTCATGAGAAGTCCCTTCACAAAAGTTGTTTATCTCAAAACCATAATTCATTTTCTTCCATAAAATTTCAGAAAAAAACATGAAAATTCTCATGGTAAAACCCTGGACTTTCAACCATTTAACAAAATAGTCCCATTGTTAGAAAGCTCATGCTACAAGGGTTCTAAAAATATAAAAATTTTCAAGAAAAGCCATTAAAGTCACTTACTTGCAAGAGTAGAGAGTGGCTGAAATTTTTGAAGCTCAAAAACCCCTACAATGGCTGAGTTTTCGGTGGAGAAGTAAATAGGGAAAAGATGATATCTTTTCTCTTTATTTTATTTCATTTTGGTCAAATAAATTACCAAATTTCCACCTAATTTTGACTTTCTCTATCTTTTGTCTGCCATCGTCGGTCATCACTTATCCAAGGGTCTATTTGCTCTTTAAAGACCCCTAATTTTGGTTCTCTAGCTATTTAACACCCTTAGCTATCAAAATAGGACTTTTGCACTTTATGCGATTTAGTCCTTTTTTCACAATTGGGCTCACAATAGCTAAAATTAATTCACCAAAATTTTCATTCTCCTTTATAAACATGCCATCACACATGAAATAATATAAAAAAATAATTTTTTCGACCTCAGGTTAGTGGTTCTGAAATCACTGTTCTTACTGAGCCCAAAATCGGGTAGTTACAATTCCCCTCTTAGGGATTTTCGTCCCCGAAAATCTTACCGATGAATAGATTCGGGTATTGGTCTCTCATGGTCTCATTAGGTTCCCATGTGGCTTCTTCGACTCCATGTCTATGCCATAATACTTTAACAAGTGTAATACTATTATTCTTCAATTGTTTTACTTCCCGAGCCAAAATCTTAACCAGCTTTTCGCCATAAGTCATGTCCGAGCTAATCTCAACCTCTGTCAGCGAGATGACATGCGAGGGGTCCGAACGGTAGCGATGTAACATAGACACATGGAATACATTGTGTATCTTTTCTAACTCTGATGGTAACGCTAATCGGTATGCTACCGATCCAATTCTCTCAGTCACCTCATAAGGTCCAATAAACCATGGACTTAATTTGCCTTTCCTTCCGAATAAGAGAACCTTCTTCCATGGGGATACTTTCAAAAA
This sequence comes from Gossypium hirsutum, assembly GCF_007990345.1. Taxonomy (NCBI): domain Eukaryota; kingdom Viridiplantae; phylum Streptophyta; class Magnoliopsida; order Malvales; family Malvaceae; genus Gossypium; species Gossypium hirsutum. The sequence continues at coordinate 47,230,445 of NC_053425.1, read as the reverse complement.
CACCTTATCACTGACTTGAAATTCGATCTCTTTTTGTTTCAAATCTGAGTAGGATTTCTGGCTATCTGATGCGGCTCTCAGGCAATCACGAATCACCTTAACCTTCTCTTCGGTCTCCTTGACCAAGTCGACCCCATGAATTTGATTCTCTTTAAGTTTCGTCCAATATAAGGGTGTTCGACACTTGCGTCCATACAAAGCCTCATAAGGCGCCATTTTTAGACTTGACTGATAACTATTGTTATAGGCAAATTCGACTAGCGGTAAATACTTTTCTCAACTACCTTGGAACTCGAGAACACAACACTGCAACATGTCTTCTAAGATCTGAATCACTCTTTCTGACTGACCGTTGGTTTGCAGGTGAAAAGTCGTGCTAAAATTCAGTTTCGTTCCCAATACCTTTTGCAACTTTCTTCAAAACTGTGAGGTAAACCTCGGATCTCCATTTGACATAATCGACGAGGGTACTCCATGAAGTCTCACAATCTCAGAAACATACAATTCAGCCAATTTCTAAAGGGAATAGTCAGTGCACACAAGTATAAAATGTGCCGTCTTGGTAACCCTATCAATAATAACCCAAACGGAATCCTTTTTCTTTGGCGTCAATGGCAATCCTGACACAAAATTCATGGTTACTCGGTCCCACTTCCACTCGAGAACCATGCAGGCTGAAGTAAACCTGAAGGTACTTGGTGTTCGGCCTTCACTTGTTGGCAAACTAGACACTTAGAAACAAACTAAGAAATGTCTCTTTTTCACCCCAACCACTAGTACATTTTCTTCAAGTTGTTATACACTTTTACACTACCCAGATGAATAGACAAGCAACCACTATGTGCCTCTCGTAAAATCTCTGAATAAGCTCATTATCCTTGGGTACACAAACTTTATCCTGAAATATCAAGTATCTGTCGATACTAATCCGAAAATCTGATTCAACACCTGACTCACACTAAGTTCTCTTGGCTTGCAATTCACCGTCGTTATTCTGAGCTTCACAAATTTCTTGGAGAAATGTCGGTCTAGCCTTTAACTCTGTTAGAATCGAACCATCCTCTGACAAGGCCAATTAGGCATTCATTTCTCTCAAAGCAAATAAGGATTTTCTACTCAATGCATCAGCGACCATGTTCGCCTTTCCCAGATGGTAGTCGATAATCAACTCATAATCCTTTATCAATTCAAACCACCGTCGTTGTCGTAAATTCAGCTCCTTTTGAGTCATCAAATACTTTAGACTCTTATGGCCAGTAAATACTCGGCATCTCTCGCCATACAAATGGTGCCTACAAATTTTCAATGTGAACGCAATGGCGACTAACTCTAAATCGTGCATCGGGTAGTTTTTCTCGTGTAGTTTTAGCTGTCTTGAGGCATAGGCTATCACCTTACCTTATTGCATAAGCACGCACCCTAACCCATTCAAGGATGCATCACTATACACCACAAACTCTTTTCCCAGTTCTGATTGCACTAGAACTGGGGCTTCGGTCAACAAGGTCTTTAGTTTCTTAAAACTCTGTTAGGACTTCTCTGTCCATTCGAACTTGACATCCTTTTGTAACAACCTTGTCATCAGAGTAGCTCTCATGGAGAATCCATTCACAAATCTTCTGTAGTACCCAGCTAAACCCAAAAAGCTTCGAACCTCTAACACATTCCTCGGCGGTTTCCACTCAACAATAGTTGAGATCTTGCTTGGGTCAACTTTAATCCTATACCTGACACAATGTGGCCTAGGAATCCGACCTCGTTAAGCCAAAATTCACTCTTACTAAACTTGGCGTATAACCGTTTATCTCTCAAGGTTTGTAAAACAGTTCTCAGATGCTCCGCGTGCTCACTCTCATCATGCGAATAAATCAATATATCATCGATAAAGACGACTATGAACTTATCTAAGTACGGTCAAAAATACTGTTCATTAAGCCCATAAAAGCTGTTGGGGCATTTTTTAAGCCAAAGGGTATAACGAGGAACTCATAGTGGCCATACCTCATCCGAAAAGCAGTTTTCGGTACATCTTACTCCTTAACCCTTAACTGTAGTAGCCTAACCTTAAGTCTATTTTAGAAAACATGGTAGCTCCCCTTAATTGATCGAACAGATCATCGATTCTTGGCATATGATACTTGTTCTTCACAGACACCTTATTGAGCTATCTATAATCTATACATAACCTTATCGACCCGTCTTTCTTCTTCATAAAAAATACCGGAGCACCCTCCAAGGAAGAACTCTTTCTTGCAAAACCCTTATCAGTTAGTTCTTGCAACTGTACTTTCAACTCTTTTAATTCAATCGGAGCTATCCTATATGAAGCGATTGAGATAGGTGCCGTACTAGGGACCAACTCGATACCAAACTCAACTTTCCTAACTGGAGGCAATCCGGGTAATTCCTCCGGAAACACATCCGTAAACTCGCATACCACTGGTATCGATTCAATCTTCAACTTAGACATTTGAATATTCAGCACAAAAGCGAGGTAAGCCTCATATCCTTTTCTCAAATATCTCACTGCCAACATGGATGATATCACCACAGGCAAGTTATCCGTTCTACCCGATTCAACCCGAACATCCCTGCTTTCACACTTCAACTCAATAACTTTTCTTCCACAGTCCAATACAACGCTATGAGAAGTCAACCAATCCATCCCAAGGATTACATCAAATTTATTAAACGGGAATAACATCAAGTTAGCCTGAAAGCAATGACCTCTAATTGTTAAAGGGCAATTTCTACACACTTGGTCAACTAGCACATGTCTGCCTAAAAGGTTGGACACCTTTACCATAAATTCAGTGGACTCTATTAGCATGTTCATACGAGGTATCAATTCCATACAAATATAAGAGTTGGTAGACCCTGGGTCAATTAAAGCAACAACAGATATATCGTGAAGAGAAAAAGTACCCATAATCACATCTGGTGAAGATGCCTCTTCGGGAACGCGAATGGTATAAGTCCTTGCAGGCGCTTGGCCCTCGGACCTCACAGCTGTATCTCTAGGAGCACCTCTGCTACTAGCCCTACTGCTTGGGTTCTTTTGTGGTCTACCCCTCGAAGGAGTATTACTCGCTCTCTCATCTTACTTTTTCTCTCTCCTCTAAATCGGAGCAATTTTAGATGAAGTGGTCTAGAGATCCACATTTGAAGTAACCTCTTTCATCCCCTTGGCACTCACTGAAATGACACCTAACACACTGCGAACACTCCGGCCTATTTGGCCGAGCACTACCAACACTTGCGATGGAAGTGGTTTGGGCTTTAGACGCCGTGTACTGCTTATTCTTCTTTCTACTTGAGAACTCCACTGAAGCATTCAATCTGGTAGTGAATTCCCTCAATCTCTTAGATGAGGACTGATGCGATTTCTCCATCTGTCTTTTTCTTAAGTCTCGGGACTCGATGTCAGTTTTTCTCTTCTCTTTGGCCAATTCCTCGGCCTTACATGCTCTCTCCACGAGCGCCACAAATTCCCTCAATTCTAAGATGCCAACTAATATATGGATATCTTCGTTTAGACCATCTTCAAACCTCTTGTACATAATAGCTTCTGTAGATATGCACTCCCGTGCATATTTGCTGAGTCTCACAAACTAACGCTCGTACTCCGTCACAGTCCTACGACTTTGCTTCAGCTTTAAAAATTATTTCCTTTTCTGGTCATAAACCTCTGGCTAACGTACTTCTTTCGGAACTCTTCTAGGAAGAATTCCCAAGTTATCCTCTCTCTCGGTATAATAAAAACTAGAGTATCCACCATTAGTAGGCCGAGTCTCATAGGAGTGAACTGCGCACTTCACGCACTCCTCAAGTGTGCACGATAGCTCATCAAATACCCTAATAGTATTTTTTAGCCAAAACTCTACTCTCTCCGAGTCATTATGAATATTCGCCCAAAATTCCTCTACCCCTTACTTACGAATCTTGTTTAATGGAGGTTTCTCTCTCCTAACCATATTTACTCATTAAGGAGCTACAGGGGCATACTGAGGAATCGGAGGAGATGGGGGAGGTGGAGTATTCGGATTCACATGAATGAACTCCGAATACCATACTTCTATCATATGGAGGTAAGCTTCTCTAGCTCCTCTACCTTGACTCATTGTCACGGGCCCACTATCTACTAGTGCAGTCCTTTCAACGGGAGTCGGCGCATTACTCTCCACATCATCCGCCGTAGCTACGCCAGGATCCATTTACTATATAAATAAAAATACAATTTATCTCATTAGGAGTCGTCACACTATCAATATAAAATTATGGCATGTATAACTAGACACGTACTCACACTAGGTTAGTCCTAGAACCGACTAAGCCATAGCTCTGATACCACTAAATGTAACACCCTTTACCCGAGTTCGACGCTGATACCGGGTACGAGGCATTACCGTTCACAATTCACATACACATGTACTAAGTTAGATCACACGAGCCCGTTAAAATTTAAAACTTTTTCGAACTTGTTTAAACTCCTTAATATGGGCCTACAAGGCCTCAAACATCCATTGAAAGCCTTTCAGAACCAACTTTATCCTTAAACTGACTATATAAAAATGACCCTTGAAACAGGGCACACGCCCGTGTGGCCACTATGACATGGCCGTGCTTATGACCCTTGTGGTTCACATGGCCTAAGCACAAGGGAACACGCCCGTGCCCCGAGTCTATACGAATTAAATTCTAAATTCGAACCTACAGGGGCATTCACACGGCCTGATACACACCCGTGTCCATTGCCCATGTCCCTCACATGGCATGACACGCCTGTGTCTAAAAACCTTGACATTCTGTTTCTGACGTCAGCATCCAATTTAGGGCATACGGCCAAGGTACACACCCGTGGCCAGAGGCTGTGTCCTCTACATGGCTGAGACACACGACCGTATCTCTGCCCGTGTGTTTACTACCATGCATACTGACTTGTCAATTTAATGTGCAGGGGACACACGGCCGGATAACACGCCCATGGGGCTGACCGTGTGTCACATACGGCCTAGACACACGACCGCGTAGACAAAATAAGGCTATTTACCAAGCCTTTTTGCCACCCTTACTTGCACTAACCTGTGACACCCCTAATTTGACCCTAGTCGAAAGTGGTTTTGGAACCCCAAAACCGAGTTACAAAAATAATTAGATGTTATATTCTGTGCTTATTGTATGTGGAATTTGTATGTGTGAATATTTCATGCCTTGATTTTATCAAGGCGGTGTTAATTTATAAGAAAGGACCCATGTGATAAGACTTGAAAATGTGATAGGTGAAATTTAAAGTGGCCAAATAATGCATGAGTTATTGACATGAGGGACTTGCATGTCAAATGGACCACTTTTAATTAGTGGCCGGCCATAATGATAGTTGATAGATATTATATGCATTTTATTTTAGCATGATAATAGTTAATGGCTTTATATTATGGAAGAAAGAATAATTAAAAGAAGGAAAGAGTGATAGAAACAAGGTATGTTCATCTTTCTTTTCCCCATTGCCGTAACTAGTGAAAGAAAAAGGGAGAGGAAGAAGCCAAGCCATTCGGCCATGGTTAGTTCATAAATCAAAGGTATGTTAATGTGATTTTTATGTAATTGTTTATGAAATTAAATTGATAAGTGTATTGTATAGTTAACCCATGGTTTAAATTCATGAATTATTGAACATATGTGCATTCGGCAATTTCTTAAATTGTGATAATTTGATAGCTTTTGGAAGGTGTTGTTTAGATGTTAAATTTGCTTGTATAATGGCCGAATGAGTGTAATGTTAATGAATTGATGGAGTTGTGAGTGTATAAATTTCCTTAGTTGAGGCAAAGCATGTATTCGGCCATGTGAGTAAAATGTTAGATTTTGAACTTTTGAAGTTTTAAATTATAAATGGTTATTAGATGAGCACTAAGCTTGTTAATCTTTGTTTGTGAAGTTGTCAATTGATATCTTAATTAGGGAATTGAATATTGTTTATAATTTGAGGTTATTGAAAGTCGAATTAGATGATAAATAACGATCGGCTATTGTGTTTATGTGAATATATATATATGCTGAATGTAGTCTTGGATAAGTAAATTTTGATGTATTAGATTGGTAACATGGTTTTGCCGATTGTGAAAATGTGATAAAGGTGCCAAGAAATAATTTAGTAAAGTAAATTGAAATGAAGTTTTGCTGAATGTGTTTATTGGTGTGTGAAAATTTGAATTGTAACGTTAAATCGTTAGCATGTGTTCTATGACTTCCGAATGTGAATTAAGGTAAATAATGTGGAGAAGGATGAGTTGAGTTGTAAAATTTATGTATATGAATTAGTGGTTAATGGACAATCGGTCAAAGTGGTTAATATGCATTTGTATATGTTATAATGGCCGATTGTAATCAAGAATAAAGATGTGAATGAATGGTTGTTAATGAGTTGTCGTATGTTTCTTATTAAGAAAAATTATTAATGTTTGAATCTAAACAAATTAGTTAAGTAATTAAACAAACCAATTTATTTTACCTAGCTCAAGAGCGAAAGGAACTTAACTCGGAAAAAAGGAAAAGCGAAACAAATGGAATAGTCGATTCGTAGTTGTCCGACGACATTTAAGGTAAGTTCTTAAGTATTTGAGTTTGATTCCTTTGTAAGTCTTAAGTTTTAAAACGGGATGAATATGAATTATGTATATACGTTAAGGTCAATGACTTTTCTAAATGACGGCATATATGATATTATGTTTTAAATATGTGAATGAGAACTTTACAGAGTAAATTGTATAAATCTGCTAGGGACAGCAGCAGTAGCGTGTTTTGGAAAAATTACCATAAATTGTGAGAGTTGAGTTAAAAGATGGATAAATTATGTAATTAAAGCTTGACGCGTCTAGTTTCGTATAAAAGAAATCGTGTAAGTAAAGGGGTTGCCGATAATGAGATTTTCAAAGTTGTGTGAGACAGAGTCAGAATGGCTCCGAAATCCTCTATTCAGTATTTGGAAAATCATTATAAATCGTAAAAAAATGATTATAAGTTAAAATTTTATGCTTAGACTCCTTAATGAGTCTAGTTTCAAACAAAATAAACGAAAACATATTTTGAATTCTGTACAATGAGAAATTAAATTCTTAGTGAAGAGTAGTCAGAGTAGTCAAGCAGTAAAATAGGGGAAACTTTAAGAAAAATCTGGTATTGATTGGCCAAACCAAAAATTCTGAAAATTTTGTGGATAGAGGATATACGAGTCTATTTTCAGGGAAAATTAACGGCACATAATTTGGAATCTCGTAGCCCTAGTTACAAATAATTTAACGACTGTTGCTCAGGAAAACAGCTTGTAGAGAAATTGTGGTCATGTTGTAAACATGGATAAAACTTGTTTTAGTTGCTTATAAGCTATTGATTAAACCCATACGTGAATTCTAAATTGTGATGTTATAAAATGATATATGAGTGTTAGATGGATCTTTGATATTCAAATTTGTGAAATTGTAAGTTTATAAGTATTCGAATGTGAAATGATAGTATGGCTTGAAATTGAATTATTCATCGGAGAATGACAGATGTAGATTCAGCCAAGACAAAGTGTATACATGAAAGTATATGTGGTATGTGAAGTATATTTGGATAATTGTGATGTGAATACATGAAAATTTATATTTTGATTTAGGATTCAATGTGATGAATGTGAAAGTGTATGTGTATGTGATACGGCCGAATGGCCAATGTGATGAATGTGAAAGTGTATGTATATGTGATAAGGCCGAATGGCCAATGTGATGAATGTGAAAGTATATGTATATGTGATAAGGCCGAATGGCCAATGTGATGAATGTGAAAGTATATATATATGATAAGGCCGAATGGCCAATGTGATGGAAGTGGAAGTGTATAACTGTGATAAGTCCCGAAGAACATTTGTGTCAGTACTGTATCCGGGTTAAAACCCCGCAGGCTTTATGCGAGAATATTATCCTGATTAATGTCCGTAGGCTTCGTGCTCGTACTATATCCGAGCTTTAAAGACCCGACGGCTAAATCTAGGATTCAAGTAAGACTTTGATATTGAGTATCTGCAATAAGTTACCATCAAATAAGTATTATGTATTTAAGATGTTCAGGTACGTATTACTTACTCATCGGTGGAGTGATTTCGAGGTGAATTATCAGTATCAAAGAGGTAGGTAAATGTGATTAATATTATAACTCCAAATATGAGAATGATCTAATTGGTAATGGTATGCTTGTATAATGAAGTATGTGATGAAATATTCTTATGTATTAGTGCATATTCGGCCCAAAAGCCTTAAGATTTGAGTATGGGTTGGGTTCAGCTAGATGTGCCAGTACAAGGTAAGGATTATGTTTTGTAAGCTTACGTATATGTGATAAGGAATATGTTTGGTTCTTTATGTGCCTACGGTAATTTAGTACTTGTCATGTTGAAATACTTAATAATATGGATGTGATTATGAACAAGTGGAAAGGATTATGGAAATTTGAAAATTGATGAAGAATGTGCTTTGGAAATATCTGACCATCTAGGTCATTATTATTCGAAAGTATATATGTGATAGCCAAGTGATGCGTTTATTGATATTATAGTTCGAGATGAAGCTCTAGATTAACTTCATCGAACAGTTGAAATGAATGACCAATGATAGTGAATGAGAACACTTTGTTTTGCTTAAAACTTACTAAGCTTACAAAAGCTTACTCTGTTCGATCATGTTTTGGTTTATAGGTTGTGGATTCTGACTACCAGTTCGGGGATCATCAGCGCTTCGTCACACTATCTACCATTACGGAAACTATGTAATTAGACTTAGCTTATGGCATGTATAGGATAGACAATATAGTAGAATGATAATTTGACTATTGTATATAAGCCATATGAAAATGGCATCTTTTGAATGTTTACTTATAGAATTTTATTCTTCTGATCTGATTCCTAATTTCTAGTAACGCCTCATCCTACTCTGGCAATGGTTACGGGATAGGGGTGTTACATAACCTACTTAACCTTTAACATGAAAAATCTACACAATAATACAAGGTCTAATCAGCCACACAAGATATTATCTCATTCATGAAAATATCATCATTTACATAGATCAATAATAATATTAACCATTATCCATGGCTTTATACAAAATGAAGGGATTCATCCCAAGCCAACACATTTAGTCAAATTAATATTGACACAAAACTCAAAAGTCTAAGCCCTATACATGCCATATTCAGAATAATAAGACCAACTATACCAAGTGCTTCAGTTGATAGTGTGATCGATGCCTCCGACGTCTGATGATCCTCTAGCTAATTATGTGGCACTATAAGAAAATGGAAAGGAGAGGGAGTAAGCATAAAGCTTAGTAAGTTGCATGCAAATAAATATAACAACAACTTTACCATTCATCATCATGTTCATAATACAAAAGTAGGCATAAGTTCAACTTACTCATCACTATCCATTACAATTCACATAGCATATATTGAGCTCACATCTCATTCATTTCAAATGGGTACCTGTACCACTCACAACATGGCTATACTTTTCTCGTTTAACTCAAACTGTAACTCTCACCATTGAATCATTTGGAATACTATTGAATATTCACTAAGCTTCAAACATAGGGTATAATGCTGATGCCATGTCCCAGACATGGTCTTACATTGACTATCAAAATCGAGGCCGACGCCATGTCCCAGACATGATCTTACACTAGCTCTCACATATCAGTGCCGATGCCATGCCCCAGACATGGTCTTACACTGGCACTTTTATACGTGCCGATGCCATGTCCCAGACATGGTCTTACACTGACACATCTCGTAGCCAATGCATGTCCCAGACATCTCTTACACTAGCTCTCGTTTCAATGCCGATGCCATGTCCCAGACATGGTCTTACACTAGCTCTCATAATGTAGCCGATGCATGTCCCAGACATGTCTTACACTAGCATACAATAACCCGAATGTCATGGCATGAATATCCGATTTATTTTCTAAGGTTCAAACGGGAGTTCTACTATCTCAATATTCATCATACATAATCAATTCCACAAACAAGCAGTTTATGCTATATCAATTCAGACACATATAATAACAATGTAGTTGTATTATTTACATACAACTTACCTCGGTACTCAAAATGGGGCGACTAGTTGATTTAATCTACTTGCTTGGCCTTTCCCCAGTTTAGGTTCGGATTTTGTATTTCATGATCTAAAATGGAAACATTTAGTAATTTAATCATCAATTAAATCTAAGCGCTTAATAATTTATGATTTGGGCAAAATGACCATTTTGCCCCTAGACTTTTACAAAATAACCATTTTACCTCTAGGCCCGGAAATCAATTTTTATCGAGTTTCCCTATTAGTCAAGCCTAACCAACCATTTATCTATCTTAAAAAACCCCCAAATTTCCAATATTTCACAACATTACTATCTATTTTACAACTTTACAAAATAGTCTTATTAGGGTTTTCATGAGAAGTCCCTTCATAAAAGTTGTTTATTTCATAACCATGATTCATTTTCTTCCATAAAATTTCAGAAAACAACATGAACACTCTCATGGTAAAACTCTAAACTTTCAACCATTTAACAAAATAGTCCCATTGTTAGAAAGCTCATGCTACAAAGGTTCTAAAAATGTAAAAATTTTCAAGAAAAGCCATTAAAGTCACTTACTTGCAAGAGTAGAGAGTGGCTGAAATTTTTGAGGCTCAAAAACCTCTACAATGGGTGAGTTTTCGGTGGAGAAGGAGATGGGAAAAAGATGATATCTTTTCTCTATCTTTTGTCTTCTATGGCAGGCCATCACTTATCCAAGGGTCTATTTGCCCTATAAAGACCCCCAATTTTGGTTCTCTAGCTATTTAACACCCTTTGCTATCAAAACAGGACTTTTGCATTTTATGCGATTTAGTCCTTTTTCACAATTGGGCTCACAATCGCTAAAATTAATTCACCAAAATTTCTATACTCCTTTATAAACATGCCATCACACATAAAATAATATAAAAAAATAATTTCTCTGACCTCGAGTTAGTGGTTCCGAAACCATTGTTTCGATTGAACCCAAAATCGGGCCGTTACAATTCTTCTATTTCTCTTTTTCTTTTACTGCCTAAACCCTAAATTAGTGCCAAAATGGGCTATTTAAATTTGTGCTAACTGGGCAGCTGGATGGTTAATGACAACAAGGAATCCGTCAACTGTCATGTCACTTTTCCGTTATGTCTGTAACGAAAAATGGTTAAAAAGACTTGTTTTATTATTTTTTGAAAGTTGAGTGACTAAATTAAAACCTGACTGACTATTTTGTTAGTTACCTCAAAATTAAGTAATTGTTGGTTTAATTTATCCTAATGAATAATAAATTTATCATAATAGAGTAAAAAAACCTAAAGATTTATGCTTCACTGTTTCAAATATAGGTCATCTGCCATAGAGTAATTTAATTTAAAAAATATAAAAATTAATTAAAATTTTAGGACAAGACAAAGCGCGGGACATCACCCACGTAGCATTTACGTTTTGAAATTTTAGCCACTTATTTTTTATTGTTTACGATGAAATGAAATTATCGCGTATTTTTGCTATCCGATAAAATGAGATTCCATCGTAATATACAAAACGAAATTTTAGGGCTATTTGTATCATAAAAAAGAAACCGCCAAAATTCCGTTCTCATGGACCGGAAACATCACAAACACCGAAAGCCTATTTTATAATTTCACTTTTTTGACTATTTTCCCTTTTTTCTTTTCACCTGAAAATGTTTCCTAATTTTCCATCATTTTATCAATTCGCATTCCATTTTGATCCGCTGAGAGAAAATCCGCCTTCGATTTTCAGGTAATATTTGCTTTCAATTCATTTTCTTCTTTTTTTTTCTTCGTTTGATTGTTAACGAAGATGGAATATAAAACGAAGAAAATCATTCAAATTAATAATTTCATGTTTAATTCAGAAATAAAAAACTAAATAAGTCAAATTTGAATTTTCTGATCTTTCGATTCGTCTAAGATAAATAATGGTTAGATTGAATTTTGAATTGGATTTTACGTAGCTTTCAGCGAATGTCATTCCTTATCGAACATAACCGACGTGTTAACGCTTAATCCCATAATTAAAATTTAAATATTGTGATTAAAAAACCTATTTGAAGGCCATGGGTGGCAATGAACTGGATGTTAGCTGGTATATTTTCTCCTTGTAGCAAGACAATGTGTTTGAATTTCAGAACTGAATTGGTGAAGAAACGGGTGGGGGTTGTTGTTGCCTTTGAAGATGACGTATCAAACCTTGGCCACCATTTATCCATTACCCAATCTTTGGAAATTCTGATTTATCAATGGACCACCATTCTTTTTTGGTGGGTCTTGTTGTCAAAATCAACTATTATGTAGAATAATCGTTACATGTTACTCATTATCCGATAATGAGTGTCGGATACAAATGTAATGTGCGGTACCGTGTTGAAGGCAATGAAGGGTTTGTCTTTTTAGCTTTTTGTTGCACTATTTGATCTAATTATGTATCAAAATCAACGATATTTCCGGCCCATAACAATCTCCTATTAGGAATTTTGACTAGGTTGTGTTCTAATTAATGAATTCATAATGCAGATATGTCAAGAATGCACATGGAAGGATTTGACAGGCATGTCTTATTACTTGTTTCCAAGGTCAAAATTTTGCCAGACTTTGAATTTTAAAGAGTTTGGTTAAATGCCTGGTGAACAGTTCTTGTGTAAAAGATGAATTAGCTTTCTTCTTTTATGACTTTGCTTATGATGAAATGCACATTTTTGGTATTGGCTAGGGAGGAAGAAAACTAAGGATAAAGTGTAGACCATCTAAAAAATAGTGAATGCACAAGCTGTTTTTGAGGATATGCTTGATTTAGGACTTTGTTATGTTTGGATGTGTCAATGTGAAAAATAATTTACTAATGCTATGTCACCTTTATTTTCAGATATTTAGTTTGATGTGTTTGAGATGGAGCATGCATTTTTTGGCTTGGGGATTCATTCTTTAAGTTCGCAGCAAATTTCATATTGGAGAAGACGCTATAAAGCCAGACAACGACCTCTAAGGGTTGTTATCCTGATACACAGAAGTTCAGAACAATGGAGCAAGTGGAAGTGATTAAACCAGGTTTGTAAAAGCTGATGAAAACCTGAAAATATGCACACATTGTTTGGCTGCAAAACCAAATTTTACACCCTCGCTAATATACCCCCGTGCTACCTTCCTTTTATCATCCTCTTACATTATTTTTGTAGATTCAAAGATAACATGAGTGCCATTATAGGCACATTTTCTTTTTCTTCCTCAATGTAAATCTTAATGGATGCATGTCTGCAAAGTTATGTGCATTTTTGGCTAAAGATTAGGCACTAGTCAGTGAAAAGTTAAAATCACTTTGTCATCCTCAAGTAGTTGTATTGAAACTGTAGTGTTGCATTCACCATTTTTATGTTTCCGCAAAAGCGAGGTTTAGGAATCTGCTTATAACCTTACTTTGCCCTCTAGAGAAAAACTTGACAGTGCCTTGTAGTATTATCCTGTTTCTAGTATCCTACGAGTTATGACTGTCAGCTTATTAGTAATTCTTTGTCATTGTTTAATGTCAATTGCTTTTGTCAAAGTCTCCTGATTTGCGTTCATTGTTGTATTGATTCCGTGCTGTAAGATCTCAGGTGCTTTTGACTAAGATAATGTAAGAGTTTTAACATTTTCTTCCATACATATTTCATTTGATGTTGATGTATCAGATTCGGAATTTCCCTGTTTTTCACAGATGTTGAAAAGAGAGTAGAAAGAATCTTGAAGCTCATCAAGAGGAAAAGCAGGAAAAGGGAGCCAGAACTTATTGGGCATGTTGAGGAGTTTTACAGACAGTACCAGTCACTCTCTGCGCAATATGAGCATCTTAAACGAGAGTCCGTTGAGAAAGTTCTCAAAGGAAAAGGAAAAGGAAACGAAAGTCATCCCTATTATTCATCCGGCTCGGACTCAGAATATTACTCCCCTACGGATAGAGAAAATGACACTGACACGACATTTGATAATGATAGAAGATTCCATAGATGGATGGCAGATAACATCAAGGAAGAACTTAATCGTGCATATGAAGAAGACGCTGATTTGAAGCACCAATTGGCCTCTAAGACCGAAGAGAGTGAAGCTTTAGCTTCAGGTCATCTGTCTGCTTCAAGTAAAACAGAAGAAATAGAAACCATCAACAAAGATGAGCCTAAAAGAGATTCTGAAGTTGGGATTGATGGTAAGACAGTTGAAACTAAACAGCAAGGAGAGACAAATACCGCAATGTATGTGCCGGTTTGGGAGGAAGGAGATGAAGTAACTAAACTCATGAAGCAACTCAAAGAAAATGAAAAGAACCTAACATCTAGAATCAATAATTCAATGGCACAGGTCTGCAGTCTGAAAAAGGAAGTGGACTATTTACGTGCTCAACAATGTGAAGCCAGAGGAAATGTAATGAAGCCGGAATTAGAGGTTCAAGTGAAAACTCTGAAAGAGGAAAACCAAGGCTTACAGGTGCAGGTGATCGACTTGGAATCGGAGGTTGATGCTCTACGCAAACAGAATATTACATCCAAAGATGAATTGAGGAGTAATGTTCATGAAATCAATCAATTGAAAGAGGAAAATGCTCACCTGAATTCAAGAATTCTAGGACTGGAAGCACTATTTAGAGAGAGGAGACTTGAGGACTGCCAAACTAAAAGGGAAAAACAAATAACTCAGATGAGTACAGAGGTTAAGTTGGATCATGTGACGGAGAAAAACCAAGTGGAGTTACAGATTGCAGACCAACAGAGAATGATGAAAGAAATAGAAGAACATACTAGGAAAACCATGGAACGTAACCCAAAGCTTATCAAACAATTATCTGCTGGAAACAAGTTAAATTACATAGAAAGAAAGATGGGGAATTTAGCACAAGAATTCTACCAGAAACTCGATGATAACATCCGTCTTCTGTGCTTAAGGATTGCGGTTGCTGAAAAAAAGCATTACGAAAACAAAGAGAACTACAAGAACATAAAAGAAAGTTTAGAGCAAGAAAACAAAGAACTGAAACAAAAGCTTGTTACTTGTGAAACTGAGTTGACGAAGCTGATAGATAATGCAGAAAAGAAAAGGGAAAATGACGAGGTATCGAATTCAGAAGAAGAACAAAAGTTGAAGTTATTGAAAGCTGTGAGTGTGCTTGAGAAAAAAGTGGGAGAATTGGAGAAGATTAATAAAGAAAAAGATGCGACATTGTTGAGTCGAGAAGAAGAAAAGAGGGAAGCCATAAGGCAGCTTTGTTTGTTGATTGATTATCATCGTACCAACTGTGATTATCTCAAGGAATTGGTCTCAGAGTTGACTGTTAGAATCAAGAAAAAGATATGACTTTTTTTTTTTCACATTTTCAGAAAATTTATGATTTTTTCTTCTTCTTTTCAAATGTTTAAATTCATTCTTTTTTAGAGGAAAGTAACACCGTCTGAACTATCACCAGTACATTGTTTCCACCTAATAAGTCTATTTACTTTATTCATTAATTTTTGTAAAAAAAAAAAAGAGAGAGAGAAAAATCTTACATTCTTATCTAGTTTTATTCTTATTCATCGATTTTTATATTTGGTGAATTGAATATTTTTAGAGAAGAAAACGTTGAAGCTGATTGAATGGTTAAGTTGGTGTTTGACAAGAAGAAAAGTTTACAATTATATATGTAACTTTTTCTTTTGACTCTTTTTAACTTATTGTAAAATTTCTTATTTTATCCACCAAAAAGAAAGAACACTAATGTAATTTAAATAATGTATTAAAAATATGGTAATTATTTTGTACATGGTCTGCGGCCATCAAAATTGAAATATATTTTTTATCTATTCAATTTGTATTTTTTTTATTATAATCTATATTCATCTTATTTTATTGGTGAATTTTCTTTAAAAATAGTTAATAAAATTATAAATTATTGTATTAATTATGTTAAATAATTCTGGGTCAAAAGAAATTATTGCTATAAGTAATATAATTAATAAAATCCTAAATTTTGCGGTAACTATATCAGTCAACGACATTCAAATAAATGCGAAAATTGAAAACACCAAAAAGCGCGGGAAAATTTTAATTATGTCTTTCCGATTAAAAGGAATCAAATCATCTCGCGTTTTCTTCTGACGAGAAATTGAAGGGAATGGAAGGGTATAACTGCAATAAATAATAAATGGAAGGGTAAGTTAATTAATATTAAAAGAATTTCCAAAGATTCAATCTAAAGCTACAAACTGGCTAAGGAAAGTGCTCTCTAAATCTAATACAAACAAATTCATTTTCTCCATTTATTCCTTTTCACTGCTAATTTTATTTCTCAATTCAAAGGAAAAAAGAACAAAAAAAAAAATCCACAGTCTCTCTTTCTCAGATTTTTTTTCTGGTTCTTCTTCGTAATCAAGCCTTATAGCTCTGCTTCAGAGGTAATCTTTGATTATCAAATGATTATTCATCACTGTAGTTTCTGTTTCGATTACTTAAACTCTAGTTTTTATCGAAATCTTTGATCTTTAGTAGTTTAATTTTCGTTATCTGTGTTTTATTTTATCATGATTTTTGTAAAATAAATTAAGCTTTCATCCATTCGTTTTCTTAAACATAAATCTAACTTAAGATTCTCTTTTCCTCGTTGAAAATTATCTTGTATTATTGTATATAGATTCCCAAAAATCCACGTGGTTTTGATTTTTTTAAGAAATAGAATTGAAAATGATTTGAGATCATGAATTTGAATTCAAGTAAATGAAGTTCTTCTTCTTCTTCCTCACTTTTTTCTTTTTGCCTTTTTCAAAAATTTTCCAGATTTTTCTACTTTTTGAACTTTTTGCTTACATCATCTTAGATTCGATTATTACTGTTAAATTCATTCTCTTTAGATTTGAACTAAAAAAATATCTATTTGCTTCAGTAGAAACTTATCAAAGCTTCATAAGCAAGACTGAGAAAACAAGGTGAAGAGGAAGAATCAGGTGAATAATACTGTTTATTTTTTAACGAGTTGTTTTTTTTTTTGGTTACAGTTACAGTTTATTTCCTTTTTAAATTTTAGCAATACTATTTCCTCTTTTTCATATTATACTATAAAAGGTTTTTGAGTAATTGAGTGATAAATTGACTGGGCGTTGCCTTATGTTTTGTCAAACGGAAAAAAAAAAGGAGGAAAGAACAGCTGACCTTTTCTTTTTCCAAATCAATTTATCAAATTTACGAATGGGTGATACTGATGATAAGATATCCATTCGGTTACGACGACGACGTTTTTGTTTCTTGTAATAATATAATTAAAATCATTAATCTTGTTTATTATCATGCTTAAAAATTAGAAAATTCTTTTTTGTTGGTTTCAGATTGTCATTTTGAGCTGGATTACCCCAAACAAAAACAAAAACAAAAAGAGCTTGGATTTGATATTTCAATTGTTTCTTTCTGCTTGGAAGTTTTTATGTGTTAGGATAGTTGATTTCATTGGTTGTGTCTGTGGTAAGGGAGTAACGATTTTAGTGATAGACATGATATGATTACGCAATATAAACAAAATAAATTAAACAAGACATAATGGATTTATATTTGATGCAGTGACACATCATCTAAAAATGAATATAAGTGGATTTATTTTAAAAAATTTTAGATGATGTGTAAATATGTGATTCATTGACAATACATAATTTATATACCGTTGCATCAAATATTAATTCTATATAAATTTCATTCAAGCAGACAATTTCGAAATTTGTATTATATAAATTATCGACTATCAAATTCATATGCCAAGTATCACACGATTAAACATGAGGACAGGACAATTCAACAGTAGTAAACCATTTTCGGCCCATGTATGGTACTGTTTCTTGGACCATTATAATTTACATTCTATAACTTTGTAGGAGAGGTTTGTGAATTAGCATTTATTGAAAACTTAATGCTCACTTGCTTTGTTGGTGAAAAAGATGGAAAAGGTAGGCATTAATGATTTGAGATCATGGAAACAAAATATTGGTGGATTTTCTTGCTGATCTTTCAGGATTGTTCGGAATTAACCCTGTTTACAATGCAATACTTTGGGATTTAGTAATTTAAACACTGTTTACCAGGTATGTGAATAAACCTTAGATAGTTTATATTCCTGGTTCTGAAAAAAATCCTGAGAACTGTTCATTAAAGAACATACTGTATAGAATATGATGGACTGATTCGAGACTCTTTGAGTATTAAAGGAGGGTCTACTGTTTAAATCTTGAGAATTGTTGTTTTGTCTATTTGTTTTTCTTGAAACATCTGTGTTCAACATTCGCATCTGAGTGTGTAAGTAAATGGATATGGCATGAGAAAACTTAGAGCGTCATTAACCTTAATCCTGCTTGTCAGATTTTATGCTCAAGATGGAGATTTGCCTTGTCTTAACGCACACTTGCTGAGCAAAATTTGTTGGTAATCTAACTTAGATGAGAAAGCATCGTTTTAGGGAGTCTATGAAGTCCTTCTTTGGGCATCATGTTGATCCAGAAAAGGATGAACAGCTTAAAGGAAGTAAAATAGGTAATTGTTCTACATTTTTATTTATTTTTTATTTTTTTTTGGATGTTCTGAAATGCCACCGCTCTCAATTTAACAGGATTTTCCGTTTATGTTTTATTCTCTTCACTGCAGAAATTGATGACAAGGTGACAAAAATATTGAAGCTCATCAAAGATGGAGAAAATGACTCCAAGAAGGAACCGCTTGTCCAGTTAATTGAGGATTTCCACAAGCACTACCAAAGTCTCTATGAACAATATGATCATCTCACAGGGGAGCTGAGGAAAAAAGTTCATGGAAAACAAGAAAAAGATGCCTTGTCCTCGTCAAGTTCAGATTCAGACTCTGATTATTCTTCGAAAGACAGAAACAGTAAAAATGGCCAATTGGAAAGCGAATTTCAGAAAATAGCTGACGGCATTAAACAAGAACTTGAGGAAGCAAATCTGGAAATTGCTGACCTGAAAAGGAAGCTGACAGCTACAAGTGAAGAAAAAGATGCTTTGAGTTCAGATTACCTAGCCTCTTTAAGCAAGGTTCAAGAAGCAGAGGAAACCATAGAAAATCTGAAGCTTGAATCTGAAAGATCAGAGAGTGAAAAATCAAAACTTTTGGTTGAAAATGAAGAGCTGAGGCATAAACTGGACGCTGCTGCAAAGGTAGAAGCTGAGGTTAATCAAAGATTGGAATCTGCAGAACACCAAGTTATGGAATTGGGCGAAGGTCTTAATGCTACCGTGGAAGAGAATAAATCCCTTAACTCGAAACTTTCTGAGGTTTCAAATGAGTTTCAGCAGGCACAGGGCAGAATACAACAGCTCATGGCTGAATTGAGTCAGTCAAAGGAGGAACTAGTTGAGAAAGAAAGGGAACTTTTGACACTCAAAGAGTTGCATGATATGCATGGGAGTCAATCATCTGCTCAGATAAAAGAATTAGAGGCACATGTAACAAGCTTGGAACTTGAGTTGGAATCATTGCAAGCAACTAACAGAGATATGGCGGAGCAGCTAGAGAACAAAGCAAGTGAAGCAGAACAGCTGGGAGAACAAAATATAGGACTCCAATCCCGCATTTCAGAACTCGAGATGATGTTAGAAAAGAGAGAAGAAGAAGTTTTTATTCTCACGAAGAAACTTGAGGATGATAACAGAGAATCATTGTCTGGAATGGAGAACTTGACTGCTCAGGTAAATAATCTGCTATCGGAGATGGAGTCGTTGCAAGCTGAGAAGGCTCTGTTGGAAGAAAATTTAGCGTTTAAAGGTGATGAAGCATCAAATCAAGTACAGAGCTTAATGGATGAGGTAAACACATTGCAGCAGCAGCTGGAATCCCTTCATAGCCAGAAGGCAGAACTGGAATTGCAGCTTGAGAGAGAGAAACAAGAGTCATCCGAAAGATTGAATGAAATGGAGAACCAGAAATCAGAGCTGAAGCAAATGGTCGAGGACCTTCAAAGAGATTTGGAAGCAAAAGGAGATGAGAAAAATGATCATCAGAGAATGCTTAAAGAACAAGAAGATGCATTTAACAAGCTAAGCGAGGAGTACAGGCAACTTGAAACTTCATTTCAGGACTGCAAAGCGCTTATCGAAGTTACAGAAAGGAAGATGCAAGAAATGGCTGGAGAGCACGATAAGAGCGTTCACTCCAAGGATCAAACTGTAGCTGATTTGGAGCAAATTATTGAAGACTTGAAACGAGACTTAGAAATGAAAGGAGATGAGATAAGTACTTTTGTCGAGAACGTCCGCACAATCGAAGTTAAGCTCCGCTTGTCAAACCAAAAACTCCGAGTCACGGAACAGTTACTAACTGAGAAAGAAGAGAGTTTCAGAAAAGCAGAAGCCAAGTTCATGGAAGAACAAAGAATGCTTGAAGAAAGGATCACAACATTGTCTGCAAACAATGAAGCATATCGCAGGATGATCACTGATATCTCGGGGAACGTGAATAATACCTTGACTGGATTTGAAGCTATCAACCAGAAATTCGAAGAAGGCTATAGTAAATACAAACACTGCGTTGAAGAAACATCAAAAGAGCTGAGGATTGCTAAACATTGGGTTGGAGAAACAAAGAGCGAAAAGAAGCGGCTTATGAATGAAATGACTAACCTGATCGAGCAACTGAAAGATCAGAAGGAAAAAGAATCTACGTTACGGGAACAGGTTGAGAAGCTACAGATTAAGGCAAACAAGGAAGAAAACGAGAAGGAGAATCTGATGAAATCGGTGAAGCAACTGGAGAATAAAGTTGAGTTGTTGGAGAGGGCAATGAAAGAGAAGGATGAAGGTATATTAGGCCTAGGAGAGGAGAAGAGGGAGGCCATTAGGCAACTTTGCATGTGGATAGATTACCACCGGAGTCGCTGCGATGATCTGAAGGAAATACTTTCGAAAAGTGGCAGAGTTCAAAGGGCAAGCTAGAGTAAGTCCCTCATATTTTTCATTACATTAGTATGTTCATTTTGGTTCTGCATTTATGGATTGTTTTTAATTGTTTCATTTGTTTTTTTTTCTTTTTATTCCACAAGTTGGGCTGTTGATAAAAGCAAATTGTCAGGGTGATGTTCAGTTATGTCTCGTAAAACTCGGTTGCTTGTAAAGATAATAAAACTGCAGTTATCAGAAATTTCTTGAGCATTGGTAAATGAGTTAAAAGGTGAATACATTTTAGCTCTACACGGGGTGAGTTAAAAGGTTATCACATGTTTCAGGGTTTTTTAATCAAATCTTTATTCATAATTTTTTAACTCACATTTCATTTAAATTTTAGTTTTTATATTTTTCGAATTGCTTAATATTAATATTTATATTTTTCTAAAGTTTGAAATTTTAATTAAATTCAATTATTAGTTTTATCTTATGTGTATAGCTATGGATTTAGTTCATAGTTTTCAATTAAACCATTCTATATTTAAATTTTGGAAATTACTGTTTTAGTAATGATATTTTTTTAATCTATTAACTGATTTTTAGTGAGTAATACATATGATAATATATTTATTGTGTTAAATTTTGAAAATAACAAAACTTTATAAATTTCACCGACAACGAAATTTGAAAATTTAAAATTTTAAAAATATAAAAACTAAATATGATTAAATTATAATATATTGATTAAAATCAAAAGTTTAATTAAATACAAAAATTAATAATAGAATTTAACGTTCCGGTCTTATAGCGATGAAAAGAGAAGCATGGCAGAAAAATTTTAAACTCATCGACAGCTAGCTATAGTTCAGTGTTGATCAAAACATCACTCTCATCTCAGCATCTTCAAATCTGCTTTAACACTAGCACCACTGTTCACCATTCACACTGTACGTGGGAGAGATTTAATTAAAATTTTCTAAAATTTTAAGGTGTTGTATAACATTGCGTCAATGTATAGAATAGAAATATCAAAGTAAAATCTTTTGAAATGAGTTATAAATATTTTTTATCATTAATTATAAATGAAAAACTATCCAAGTTAAATAAATATGAATGTAATTATAATATTTCTATGATTTGTAATGACATTTATAGATAAATAAAGTTTTCGTGCATAAATCTCATGTACAATCAGTTATTAATAACATGTAATCTCATTATTAAATAAAAAAATAGAGGACTTGTAAAAATATATTAATAATTTTATTTAAATATAATTAAAATCATAACAAAATGTTAAACCTTTAAACTCAAGAGTTATTAATATTTATTTATAATAGTTAGTTTAATGTTTAATTATGTTTTAAAAAAATTGTTAGTATTTATTTACAAATCCTCTATATTTTTTTGTTTAATGTAATAATAATGTGTTATATTATTATTCATTAATGGTATATAAAATTTATATATTGACGATGCATCAAATAATTTTTTTAAGTAATAATTTTTTTTTTAAAAAAAACTTCTCTATTCTTACATAAATTAATTAGAAGTTTATTGAAAAAGGGGTTTTTTTTTTATGATTGATTGAGGCTAGGTTTAGTTAGTAAGAATTTTTTTAATATTTTAAGTTGGAGTGATTAGGGGTGTAATTTTTTTGGTAATATAATTAGATATTTTTGTTAAAATATAATTTTTAAAACTAGACCGGTGGTTGAATAAGTTAACTACCACGTAATTATTTTTTTACATTATTTTGTCACATCAATTATCCACTTAACAATTCGTTAGATGTTGACCGGAAAACAGATTCAAACGATTGAATTGGGTGAAACTTATAATTAAGAAGGAAATTAATTGGGTGATTTGAGGATGGATTTAATTAATTTACTAACACGTAATTGATATTTTAGGTAATAAAGAAAAAGGTATGAGATGGTCAAATATACAGAGGTTTGTGTGAAGAGAGTTATTTTATTTTCCTTGAGGAAACGTTCAACCATTTTATGTTATTATCACATCTCTATACTAATAAATAAAAGCAACTAAGCAAAGGGAAAAGATTCTGATTTATTTAAGAGTATATAACCTTGTCTCCCGTAAGAGCTTGTAGACAAAAAAGAAAAAAGAAGCTTAAGTTTGACTCCATTTAATTCCAAGAAAATTAAAATTAATAACACACCCACCAAAAATAAAAGTAGCACTAATTGCCTCATCTTTGCTTTCTGATTTCACCTTATGGATGGTCTAATGTCAAGACCATATTGTTAGGAGGGATAATCACGGACCCGAACATAGACCGTAAAACAGACATAAAGTATATATAAAAAATTATTAATTTAAATTATACTATTTTTAAAAAAATTTACCTCAAACATTTTATCACACGTGTAATACAATTTTAACTCATAATTTTCACATAATACTTACAAAAAACCAAGCTTATTTTTAATTAACAAATTTAATTGCTACCATTTGAGTTAAGATTAAAATTTCAAAATTCGTTAAGTATAGGGACTAAAAAAGATTAAATTGAAGAACATGAACTAAACCACACAATTAATGTGGGACTAATAGCAAGATTTAACCTAATTTATTTAACTATTATCATTTGAGTCAAGATTAAAATTTCAAAATTTGAAAAGTATAATGATTAAAATTGACTAAAATAAAATTTAAAGACTAGATATATAACTTACTCATAATATAGAGACTAATAACAAAAATTTGACCAATTACTAAATGTGATACAACTTCTATTTTAAGTTTTGGCTAAATTCATGATTTAGCTCCAGATGTATACCCATTTTGCCACTTTTGTACTTAATTTTTATTTTTATTTTTACAATTTGATACTTAAAGTATCAATTTCCTCTATTTTCAATCTATTTGGTAACTACCGTTAGGCCACTTTGGCCAATGGAAAAGTGCCACATAACTTGTTCTTGATCAATGAAAAAATTCCATGTGGCAATTAGATTTATTTAAATTAAAATATTAAATTTAAATTAAAAAATAAAAAACTATAATATTAAATATTTAAATATTAAAAAACACTGTTAACTTTGATCAACCATTGACCGAGTTGATCGAGTGTTGGTCTAGCATATGTCACTATTAGAATATGTCACATGTTTTTTTTAATATTATATATATTATATTGATTAAAAAAAGTAAAAAAAAATTATATATAATACAAAATAATATATAACAATTGAAATTGTTATAAAAATTTAAAAAATATATTTAAATTTCAAGTAATTACAAAGAAATCTTGAAATTTAAGTATAATTTCATAAAAAAAATTATTTTTATAATTTTTACAATTTCTTTTAAAAATTCTTGTAATAATATTATTAATTCCAATTAATTCCTTTTCAGTTATCTTATTTTATTATAAATTTTCTATAATTTATATTTTTTTTCTATTTTTTGTATTTTTTAAATGTATATATATATTTAATAAAAAAATATTTGTTTTTTACATGAAGTCAAACATGTGGTGTATCAAAAATAAGTAAAAAGGAGGCATACTTTTGGTATTAAATTGATGAAAAAAATATTTAAGTACAAAATTAAAAAAAATGGGTATACTTCAAAATTTGTGTAGGATCAGTTCAATACTTCAATGGTAAACGTTGATTTCTTCTTCGAAAACAAATCATGTCAGTCTCAGACCCATTGAATTACTTTCTTCGAACCAAAGAAAGCCAGGTTTGCTCTTCCATGGCAGCCTTTTCCAAAGAAACTTCGACACGTCATCGTTTTGGGCCCCCTTCTTCTAACGACTAAACCCACCACTGAAACTACAGATTGTGACTTTTTGTATTTTTTTCTTTCCCTCCAAACTTCTGCTTTAGTCTTTTACCATGAAACACAGATTCTTTGACTTTTTAAACATTAGTCGTCTCTCAAAAACACAATTTTGAAGCCAAAATTAAGATACCTAAAGCTTGGTTTATCTCTTTTGGGATCTTTTAGTTTTGTTTTTCAATGGCTGAAGAATCAAAAGCTCGGTTAGTTCGTTGCCTGAGGTGTGATAGTCTTATAAAGGAGCTTCCTCGGTATTCTTTCTTCAAGTGTGGTTCTTGTGGTGCTGTTCTTCAAGGTTAGAATTCTCCTTTAACAGTTTTAAACTTTTTATTATGTTGGTTTCTCTGCAATTAGATAGACTGTATCTGAGAGAAATTTGCTGCTTTTCTTTGAAAATACAGCAAAGAAGAAAGAACAGGTGAGTAATGTGAGGGAACATAGGCTTAATCCTGGTAGAATCGAGAAAAGAGATGGATATGTTGATGATTATATGTCACAATCAAAGAATCCAATGAATAATTGGGCTCATCAAAGGCATGATCATCATGATTTGAACATTAACAGGTCTAGATCTGTTAATTCAAGTAGGGAGAGCAAATTTGGGGTTTACTCGCCCAGATTAGATAACTTGAGTAGGTCTTTGAGGTTGAAAGGTGTGGATAGAGATGGGTTTGGAGGGTTTTACAAAAGGAGCCTGGAAGCAATAGATGAGGGACCTTCAAGTTATAGGTCTGCTTCAGCCTATGGCTACTGTAAACCAGTGAAGGGATTTGAATGTCTAGATGTGCCTAATGGGGTTCGAAATTTCGAGAAGGATCGAGCTCAGGTGCTTAAGAAGCTGGATGAGTTAAAGGATCAACTGAGTAGGTCTCATGATATGCCCCAGAGACCTAGGGAACTGGTTCCGAGTTATAACAAGATGGACTCAACTGACCATCTTGGTAGTTCTATTGGGATGTCTTCGGCTCATCTTCGGTCTGGACAGTATCATTATTCAATGAATAATGATGAAAATGTGGTGAACTTCTATGGAAACTACCATTCAGTTTCGAAGCATGCTCGTCCTCACCCTCAGCAAAGGACTTATGGCTATGAGCATCATCTTGCATCATATATGAATCAAGAGGAAGCCTTGTATCACCTCACTGCATGCTCATGTTTATATTGCTATGACAAAAACCGGAAAGGCCCTTTGCGAGTTACACCAGCTGCTTTTGGCAACAGAGGTTCTTTGAAAGACCCTTGCAATTCTACTTCGAATCATTATGTGAGTTCTAACAGAGTTGGGCAACACTATCTACCTAGACCTCAATCAAACTTTGAAGATACACCGGTGCACTTATGGCCAAGTGACATCGGTTCGGATATTGATGATTTTGGTCGAAGATGTATTAGAAAGGTAGTGCTAACCGAAAGGAAGAATCGGCTTTGTCACCCTATAGCCAGTGGTGCTCCATTTATAACATGCTATAATTGCTTGGAACTGTTAAAATTGCCTAGAAAATTCAGGAAAATGATGGACAATGAGCAGAGATTACAATGTGGTGCTTGTTCCACTGTGATTGTGTTTGAAATGAGGAAGAAGGGACTGATTATTTCTGTCCCTGGAAATCTCAAGCAAACACCTACTGAAGCCGAAGAAGCGTCTAATGGATGTTTTAATGCTGGTGGCACCATCCAACAAATTTCAAAGGAAGATCAGAGTCCTCCTAATGTCATTGATTGGAGAGATTCACCAGGCTCTTCCGAGCTTCCGTTTAGTTCCGATATTTCCACAACAGTTTCAAGTTTACCTTTTCGGGATAGGACTAAACCAGAACATCAAGAGAATGTTATCCTAGTGAAAAGTGCTTCTCAAGCTGTTTCCGGAAAAAATTCACTGCGGGGGACAACTGAGGCGGAAGTTTCTTTCAATAGATGTCGGAGTTCAAGTTCATCTCGAGACTCTTTGGAAGGAAGCAAAGAACAAAACCAGCTGAAACTCCACAAGGGGAGCAGATCATTTTTAGGTCTTATAAAGAAAAGCTTTAGAGATTTCTCAAGATCTAATGGTAACATCAAGAATGAAAGGCCTAATGTTTCGGTGAATGGACATCCAATATGTGAAAATGGAGTTAGAAAGGCAGAAAAGCAAGCTGGGCAGGTTCATCCCGGAAATTACTGGTAATTCATGCAGTTCCTTCTAAGCATGCTTCGGTTAAATGATATCGAACTCTGAGAATAAATGTAACAAGTAACATAGATGATTTAAACTGTCTGCAACTCAAAAACAAACAATTAGTACTGATTTTTCTTTTAATCTGGCTTTAAAAGGTACGATTCTCGAGCCGGATTCTGGGGTGTGATTGGCCGACCATGCTCTGGCATAATTCCTGTGAGATCATTTGATACTTGTACTTTTCATTGTTGACAGAACATGTTCACTCTAAGTTATGGATGTTTGTCGGGTTTTACCTTGCAGCCGTTCATCGAAGAATTCAATTACCCCATGCCCAAAAACTGTGCTGCTGGAAACACAGGCGTCTTTATAAATGGGAGAGAACTGCACCAGAAAGATCTGGACCTACTAGCTTGCAAAGGATTACCAACTGCAAGTGATAAAAGCTATATTATCGAATTCTCCGGACGAGTTCTCGATGAAGACACGGGCGTAGAATTATACACTCTTGGCAAACTGGCCCCAACGTAAGTCCTACACTGTCATTTGATAGTTTGACACCCTTTATAGAGACTAATTTGAGGTTCCAATCTTTATAACTTGTTTCTAAACTATTGGTGATCGGATAACAGAGTCGAGAAAGAGAAACGTGGATTCGGCATGCGAGTTCCCGGTGCGGTCGAGTGATTAAAGATGGAGCTGCGATGAACTTATTGGAAACAGGTCCAATAAACAAAACCATGTTCAATGGTGAATGTAAAGTCAGAATCATACACAACATTATGTTGTATTTGTAAAATAAAAAATAAAAAAATGAAAGAAATTCAGTAAGCACCATATATTATTTCTTGCCTTGTGAGATTCTTTTAAAAGGCAGGAAGGAAAGATGTCAATGTCAAACACAACTTATTTCACTGCCACCCAAGAACAAGCTTGGCCATTAAAATATGTGTGCAATATTCAGCTGTTAAGGTGTCTTTATATGTAAAAGTAGAGAAACTAATTAAAAAAAAAAAGGGGTCTTGCTATATCTCATTCTACTCTTCTTCAATTTTTTAATTTAATAACTTCTATCAAATTGGATTAAATGACAATTTTTAAAAAAATATTCTCACATGATTAATTTGGGGCTGTAAGGCTGTTTCCCAGAAATACAATAATTTTAATTTGGTCAGGTGAACTAATTTTTTTAAATTAAAAAATGACACATAATTTCGAAATTCTTTTATTGGTGCTATCAATTATAATAAATAAATTAAATTTTTAAAATTAAAAGTAGAGAGATTAAATTTCAAGTGTGAAAAGAGTATAGGGACTGAGAATAGAATTATAATAAAAGTATCATGGAGGTCTTTGTACTAAGTGTCAGATTGTGCTTTTATCCCCTCTATTGAAAAACTTGGCAAATTAATTTTTATACGTTATATGAAAGAGTAAATTAGTCATTTCTATTAAAAATTTCATCTATTTGTACGGTTATAAACTGTCATGATTTACAGAATATCCAGACAGTGAAATGTGGCATGCCACGTAAATATCATACTGATGTATCAGACCAATTTTTAACAATAGAAATGAATAAAATTTTTAACAAAATGGCTAATTTACTCTTTACTTTAACATAAATAGACTAATTTACCTATTTTTGAATAGAGAGAACTAAATGTAATTTAACTTTGAGTACACATGTCTCTATAGTAATTTTATCAATTCTTTTGCCGACAGAAGCCACTGCTTTTTTTATTGGAAGAAACTGAAGACCTGCAATTTTTTTCCAAAACGTTGGATTTGTTATTGAGGAGCTATTAGATTTTTACCACCAAGTTTGATAATTTAGTACTACTCATATTTGGTAAAAAGAATATATAAAAAATATTGACAAATAAATACAATATTTTTTTGGAAAAAAATACATTTTATTATCTTATATCACATTTATCACTGTCATAATTAACTTCACTACTTTTTTTTTTTATATTTTATTTCATTCAAATTATTTGAATCTAAACTAACCTTTAATTGCTACTTAGTAATCATAATCACTTTTATTAGAGGCCCATAAAACCTACCATTATAAAAATCCATAAATATATGACCAGTTAATTAAGGTTAATAATTACTTAATAATTTGAAAAAAAAAAAACAAGCCTGTAATATTCCTCATCTGTTTACCCTAATAAAATAAAAACCTGTGATAACAAAATCCAGAGTCCAATGTCGGTCTTCTGGATTTATTACTAAACTATTTGGATTTTGGTTCTCTACCCAAATTCAGACAAGCAACCGGAAAAAAGTGTCAGTTGTTTCAGTTTTCAGACAAGGAAACAAAGCAGGAAAATCGGGTCAGAAAAAAAAATGAGAGTTAACTGGAAATCATGGTCACTTAACAAGGACCATCTTGTGAAGCTTGCAATTGGCATTCTCTTAGTGGGTTTTGCTTTTAAGCTCTTGGTTTTTCGTTCTAAAGGATTTGGTGTTGATTTGGAATTCCCTGAGGTAGAGAAAGAGTATGTTCAAAAACCAGATTTGAAATCTCCTCTCCCTGTTCAAATACCTGAAAATGATGATCAAATGCCTCTAGGTAACTAATTTTTCATCTTTTTCTCTTGCTTTTTTTTTTGGGGGGGGGGTGTTTATTTTCATTGATATATAATCTGCTGTAAGTAGAGTTAGTATTCTGAGATCCGCTGATCTAGTGTTTCTGATAGTGTTTTTTTACTACAAAGATTGAAATTTTTGATGGTTTTTTTCTTTAACAAATTGATTTATGTGATTTTAACTTGATAATTTCCTGATAAACTATATGCTAATCGGATCTACTACTGCATTTTTTTTTTGGATGTTTTAGTGTTGTGGCTTAATTGTTTAAATTTATGGTTGGACCAGATGTTGTTATAGAGAAATGTGATCTCTTTACAGGGGATTGGGTTCCCAATCCCTCAGGTCCGACCTATACCAACGGGAGCTGTCCCTTGATAGAAGGTCATCAGAATTGTATGAGGAATGGCCGTCCTGATTCCGGGTATCTACACTGGAAATGGAAGCCGCGTGACTGTCAGTTACCTCGTTTTAATGCGGAGAGATTTCTGGAGTTGATGAGGAATAAAGCATGGGCTTTGATCGGTGATTCCATATCTCGTAACCATGTGCAGTCATTGTTGTGCATGCTCGCAACGGTATTTGGTGTCCCTGGCCTCAACTTTCCATTTTATCAGAAGAACTGTGTACTAGTTCAATTAGATGAGGAGGAATTTATCGTAACATATAAACTATTTGATGTTAAAAAGATCGGGACCCTATGAAAATGTTTGCTCTGCATATGCTTATGTGCTTTGCTCGTTGTTGATTGCGTCTGATATTACTGAATCACTCCTAATACACATCAGCATTGCATTATAGTATGCTCAGATAGCTGATACACAAGACACTAGCACCTAGTAATCTGCTGAAAATACTGTTACTAATCGAAGGCCTTACATTATCTCGATTTCGTTTCCTTGTGTTAAAGTGGATGAGCTTCACTAGTGCTGTTCTTGGTACCTAATAGCCCTGTCATGTCTATTGCTCCCTAGTTCCTTTTCCATGTTCTGTAAGCATATTAAGGCAAAGGCCATGATTGATAGTTTGCTCTGTTACTACTGTGCCCTGGCTCTATTTTTTTACCTGAGGTTTTGATTATAAGCAATTTATGCTGCAATTCATACCTGGCATTCGTGCTATTTTATGTTTGACTATGGTTGTATGCAGAACTCTCTCTTCTTTATAATTTCTGTTGTCAGGTTATTGACTATGTTTATTTTTTCGTAAAACATTCAGGTTGAACGGCCTGCTGAAGTTTACCATGATGAGCAGTACAAATCAAAGAGATGGCATTTTGCATCATACAATTTTACCGTTTCAAACATTTGGTCTCCTTTTCTTGTAAAGGCTGCTGTTTTCGAAGATAATGACGGTGTTTCTACGGCTGAAGTTCAGCTTCATCTGGACAAACTTGATAAGACATGGACAGATCTCTACCCAAGCCTAGATTACATGATAATCTCGACTGGGAAATGGTTTCTCAAGGCTGCAATCTACCATGAGAATGACACTGAAGTTGGCTGCCATATATGTCCAGGAAAGAACCTGACCGAATTAGGATTTGTTTATGCTTACAACAAAACACTCCATTATGTCATGGACTTCATTGCAAACTCAAAGCATAAGGGGTTGATCTTTTTCAGGACATCCACGCCGGATCATTTTGAGAACGGAGAATGGCATAACGGAGGGAGTTGTCCGAAGACAACCCCGGCTAAAGAAGGAGAAGTTGAAATAAAAGACTTGAGCCGAATTCTGCGTAATGTTGAATTAGAAGAGTTTGAGAAGGCAGCTGCAAAAGCCGCTAACAATGGGGTGAATCTTAAGCTTCTTGACTTCACAAACCTCTTATTAATGAGACCAGATGGGCATCCGGGTCCATACCGGCAGTTTCAGCCGTTTGCAGAGAACCAAACAGCCGTGGTTCAAAACGACTGTCTACATTGGTGTTTACCTGGACCAATGGACTTTTGGAATGATGTGATTATGGAGATGGTGGTCAGGGGTTAAATTATTAAAAAGGGAGAAGTTCTGAGCAATTTTTGGAGGTTGGTTTTTCTCAGAAATTTTGACAATGGCAAGCCTGAAGCTATTTCATCAGATTGAAAAGTAGATAAACTATACTTGTCTGTAATTCATTTCTTGGATTGGCAATTGTAACTTGATTCTAAAACTCTATGATTGGAGATTTGCTATTAGTGTATAGATAAATAATCTGCAAACTTGTACCTATATGCAATTTATTGCATTTTCCATACAACCATGCCCCCATAAGTGCTTTGCTGAATTTGGAATTGAGAAGGCTTAGGTTTTGCAGCAATGAAAAGATTGTGATTTATGGGTATTGAATTTAGAAATTTTTAATTGGATTCAAGAGTTATATCCTCTTTTTCTTACCATGGTTTTGGTTTTTTTAATATTATTTTCTTATTTTATGGATTTCACATTAATATGTGTATGTCATATTTATTTTCTTTTTTTTCTCATGTTGGGTTTTGTATAATTATGGATAATAGTTAAAAGTTTGTTTATTAGTTCATCATATATATTTTACATAATTTATTATAATAATTCAATTTTAAAAATGAAGTGTTATGTTTTCATATTTTTTTAATGTAAAATATTACAAATTCATATAATATTTTACAGGTTTAATTTCTGTCAATTTTGACATCTTCGTATATTTGAGTGATATTTATTATTTTTAAATAATATCATAATATACATATTCTAATAATTTTCAATCAAGTTTGAGTTTTTGGGAATCAAAACAACTCAAAACAGGAGAAGATTCCTTGTTTGACCTAGTTTGTTGGTATAAGTTGGTCAGTAATCAAAATGTACAGATACTTGTAATGGATGACACCCACACCCGACCTGATCATTAGGTCCGAACGTAAGATGTCATATTATGTTGCCGGAATAACTTAGACTGTCTGAACTCAATTAATGTAAAAATTAACAAATAACACAATACAATTTATTTATAGTTGAATTATACAACTCAAACATACATAATAGATACATTTTGTTCTTATTTAAATGATTACAAATTTATACGAATTGAATTTAGAGTCAAAATTCAAATCCATTTTTATGTCATAATTTAGTTCATTTCATAATTTATATTGTTTTTGTCCTAATAATTCAACCTTAACTACAATTTCATTTTTAAAAAATTGTATCATTAAACCAATCATATATTAATGAAAAAACATTTACTTAATTAAAATTTTAATATGATTTTACAAAGAATGCTGAGTGAGTATATTTCAATATTAACAAAAAGATACCGCTACAACACGTGACCTACGCTTTAATATGACTAATTTACCTAAAAAGGTTCATTTTCAAGCATATTTACGGAAATGGGTCGATTATAGAATTATTTACCGGAAAGGGTCGGTTTTGGCAAAACGCTCCTACGTGGACGCTTTTTAAGGGGAAAATGCCAGCTAATCGCGCCCTTGGGGGAGCATTTTTGCCATGTCAGCCAAAAACGCGCCAACGAGGACGCGCTTTGCTGATGTAGCAAAAACGCTCCCCCAGGGGCGCGTTTTGCTCCGTGTTTTTATAGGTTAAGGATTTTTGCATGTTTAGTCCCTAAGGTTTATTTAGGATTTTTAGGGTTTTTAGGGTTAATGTTTTGTTAAAATAAGTTAAGGTTTAAGGTTTAGGTTTTTGTTAAAATAAGTTAAGGTTTAGGGTTTTAGTAGATTTTAAAAATAAATTAGGATTTAGTGTTACTTTATAAAAATTAGTTAAATTAGGGTTTATGATTTTTCTATAGTAGTTCTTGAAAAAATAATTTTGAGAAGACGTTTCTGAACAAATAGTGTCAAAAACGCTTCAAGCAGAATGCAATGTCAGTAAAATTTCTTAAAAAAGCTCCCACGTGAATGTTCTTTTCCTTTAGTAGTTCTTGAAAAAATAATTTTGAGAAGACATTTCTGAACAAATAGTGTCAAAAACGCTTCAAGCAGGATGCAATATCAGCAAAATTTCTGAAAAAAGCTCTCACGTGGACGCTCTGTTTTTACAATAGTTCCTGAAAAATAATTTTGAGAAGACGTTTCTGAATCAATAGTGTCAAAAACGCTTCAAGCAGGATGCAATGTCAGAAAAATTTCTGAAAAAAGCTCTCACGTGGACGCTCTTTTTGGACAGTAGTTCATGCTTGGCCTTAGGCTATAAACGAGACAAATTTCATTCTCAGGTTGCATAAGTTACAACAAGAAAAATTAGAGAGGCTAAGCAGAATAAAAGTTGAAGATAAGTGAACGTATTAGTGCTGTTATTACTATGATGGTGAGGTCCGTGACATCAAAAATATCGTTTTTATCAGAGAACACAGCACGAATGGTTTTTAACTAGAGTATAGATTTTATAGAATTTCGTAAAAGAATTAGGCGCAAAATCTTCGGAATGACACACCAAGTAGGGTTTCTTCTATTAAGTATCGATTTTGTTCGTTGATTGATCCCGTGAGATATGACTCATTTGATATCAAAGGTGGTCGTAACTTTGAGGTGGTGGTGCAGACTCATCTCGCTAGTGGATCTCCCTATCTTGAGTTATATGTTCAATTTTCACCGCCAAATTAAACATTTGTGACTTCAACATCCACTGTTGTTTGAGAGGAATACATGACCCCTAGCTGACACTCCGTTAGTGGGAGGCAGAACACGGAAGTACCTGTGTTTGGTGGCAGTATGAAAATACAACTCCTGCACGACATTCGGTTAGTGAATGGGACATGCACATCGGTGGGTCGATGTTCGATGTTGGAAATACTTATTGGAGAATGACATTAAATTCTAATGGTTGGTAATCCACATCTGATTGGGGACGTTTCGAAACGTCCACAAGAAGGGATGATGTACTCCCTACGACGTCCACCAATGAGGGGACCTTATACGTTGCAGATGATGGTGGGTTGGATGATGAGTCCAATATAGATCCACCTCGAGAGTCAGGCCCCGATGGTGCAGAAGTTTTATTATTTCTGAACGGAGCCTGTTCCATCCGAACTTGAAGACGTTGAAGGGGGTTCAGACGAAGAAGAAGAAGATCCGCAATTCAGAGTGTACTCACCTCCAGCCCACATACATAATGTCGATATATCGACAGATGATACGTTGAAGTTTCTAGATCTACCATACAGAACGTGTGACCGTACAGATTCATCATTAAATTTGGGTGTATTGGAAGTTGGTAAGGAGTTTTCCAGTAAGTATAGTTTTCTTGGTGCTTTGAAACAATAACATCAATCACGGGGTTAACTACAACGTGGCTAAATCCAAATCTGAGAAATTCGAGGCCAAGTGTGCAGTGCAATGCGGTACATGTTCATGGAAAATCATTTAGGAAAAAGACAGGCTTGTGGGAGATAAAAAAGTACAAAGGTCCACATACATGATTGTCGGTACAGTATCACTAGGTGTTTAGGGTTTTGAATAATAATGTTATTACGCAATGTTGTATTATTTAACGTACTTTGTTTACAGGTGTTTCACAAGATCATCCCAAGATAGATTCAGGTATGATAGCTATCTTAATACCACCGATGTTGAAGGCAGATCCCAGGACTTTTGTGTCATGCATAATTGTCAGTATTCGTAGCCAATTGAGGTACATGCCATCTTACCGCAAGGCTTGAATAGCTAAGCAAAATGCATTAAAAAATATGCATATTGGGTAGGATGCTTCATATAATGAGGTTTGACAATGGTGTTAGGTGCTGGAGAGGTACGCCCCAGGTTACATAATAGACCTTGAAACGGTCCCTACATACTACAACGACCGATTGCTCCGTGTATGCCAAGTGTTTAAGCGTCTGTTCTAGAGCTTTAAGTAATTTCGGGACACATTTGTATACTACAAGCTATTGGTACAAATCGATGGTACCTTTTTTTATGCTAGATATACCCATCGACTATTGCTAGCTGTGACATAGGATGGCGATGGTAAAATCCTTCCAATTGCGTTTGCAATAACACTGGGGGAGTCAGGTGATGATTAGGATTTCTTTCTTTTTAGGTTAAGGAGGCATGTATGCCCCCAATCTGATATCTGTATTATATCAGATCGGGGCACTAGAATACTAACCGCAATTGAGCGATAGGGAAGCCTATGAGATCACACACACCATCGGTATTGTCTAAGGCACGTTGCGTCCAACTACTACGGGCAATATCGGTTTACTACTGAACGATGGCAAGTGACCAACATGGGTATTTAATCTCTGTTAATATACTTTCGTTTGTAATATTTAATTTATTCTGAATGGAATATTGGTATGTAATTTTCGCTATCAACTTATATTGGCAGGGTACGAGATCAATAAGGATCGTTTTCATGAGATGTTGGGGATTTTACTTTCAGTTAACAATGAAGGCGCAGACTACCTTTGAACATACCTTTCGAACAGTGGACACAAGCATACGACGACGACCTACGATATGGTCATATGACCACAAACCTAGCTGAATGCGTAAATTCTGTTCTAAAAGGAATGTGTTATTTGTCGGTAACCTCGTTGTGCGAGAGACATATTTTCGTTTGGCAGCATTATTTCCAAAGCGAGTAGTGGGTTATAAATGCCAAATACAGGGAGGCCATGTATGGTTCTGAAAGGTTTTGCAAGAAATTAACAAGGCGAAGGTGTGGGCCAACACGATGCATACTGTGTGTTGCAACAACCTATAGTTTCGTGTGATGGAGTTTGACAGACCGAGCCAATGTATACTAGCGGGCAATATCGTGTACACTTGATAAATAGAACTTGCGATTGTAGGATGTTTGACGCACTTCGTTATCTTGTCAGAATCTCCGTTTGGATCCCATGAGATATGTCGAACAAGTGTACATAATAGAATACATGTACAATGTGTGGAGACACATATTCCCACCGGTCCTAAATGAACGTAAGTAGTCGTCTGTATCGCTTGTTCTATTTAAGTTGTTATCGAATAGAAAATTACGTCGCAAACCAAAAGATCGACATTGCTCGAGTAGAATACGTAATAATATGGATATTCGGGAAAGAACGAACCAACAGATGTTGTGTGGATGGTGTAGGAACCCAGGTTATACAATTCGATCATGTCTAAACCGAAATCGTTGATAATTGTTATAATGAAACTCTGTTGCATTATTTCTATTTCGCCTTATTCAAAAGAACTTCTATTTTATTAAAATTATAAAATTAATTTACTATTAAAATATTAAAAACAACATTTATTTTATTAAATGAAACAATATAGAAATAATTTGTACAAATATATTAAAAAAATGTATATGCCGATCGGAATCAGTGCCACATGGGGGTGGTCAACGATTACGTGCTAGATTCCTCATTGGTTGCTCCGGCAGGGGTTGGTGATTGATCCGGTGGGATTTTTGGTTGCTTTGGCTGGGGTTGTGGTTGCTCCGGTTATGAGTGTTGGGAGGATAACCCACCTTAGGAGAATAAAGAATGTGGAGGTGTTTGCATTACCCACGGCAGAAGTGTTTGAATCCCATTAGGCGATGGGGAATGGTAATGAGATAAGCTCACCGACGGTGCCTCGTGCGATCTCTCCAGCGATGATGGCCTATATATCATAGGTTGAGTCAGAGTCATCGGGAAAGGAGATGCACTGGGCTATGCATTCTAACCTGGCATAGGATTGGGAAAAGGAAACATATAAGGGTTAGGATACATATAAGAGCTAGGATACGCACTTGGCATAATCTAAAGGGGTTTGTTGTGGGTGTTGTCGGTTGAGGCGTTGGGTCCGGTAATTGTGTGGGCACTATTAATGGGCCCGGTGATTGTGTGGGCGCTGTTAATAGGTTTGTGCCGTCATCCCTTTTTATTAAATTTAAACGGCCCTGTCATTCCTTTTCGACACGGATTTGTCAATGCCTGTACTCTTCCAACAGCAAATATGGCTTGCCATAGATCCTAAACCATGGCATGTAATCTGGCGTACACGCTAACTCTGGGACGATGATCTATTCGCGATCAGGTATATGATCATATCGATTTTTCCAAATTTTGATATATTTGGGCCAGAGTACCGGCCAATTCATATTCGTTTGCCGTAAGTCGATTTAGGAATCGGTTGTCGAAATCCAAATTGCCGCAACACTCTATCCGTCTGGTACATCTCGACAATAGCATTGTTGACCAATGAGACCTTAACATGTCAAATGTTTGGATTTTGAAAGACTTCTTCCCGAATTACTGCCCGTATTGTCGGATCCTCGAATGGTGTCTATTGAAACTATATGAACGAGATAAAAATATTAGTTATATACATAATACATAATACTAAACACTAAATACTAAATACTAAATACTAAATACTAAATATGAAACGACTATTTTATGTATATATATATTATTTAATACTTACTTGCGCTTCCGACCGTTGGTCTAGTAGAAGCCGTATATCTTCAAGAGCGGTAGGTATTCCAACATAACTCGTCGGATGGTTCCACCTAATTAAATAAATTTTCAGCATACAATTTTATTTTAAATCTATGGAATAATTGTAAAATCAAATAAAAATTTTACCTCGCTATGAATGAGAATGTATATGGGTGGTTCACTCGAGGATATAAAAATGAAAAGTGAAATCGAGCCCATTATTGTAGTAATGATAGGAAACCTCTAATTTTGGCTTTATTTGGTGGTGTCGTCCTGTAAATCTCCCGGTACAATGTTGCCAACACGATAGACCCCCAAGTAAGTTCCCCAGCTGCTCTAAAATCAACGAGTTTTAGCAGCCACCTTAGATGTACGAGGTTTTGTGACAAGTTTGACATCAGATAACCTCCAATCATATCAAGGATGTATGCTCGAACATATTGTATTCTTTCTACTTCAGTCGAATCATTCCCCGACTCTAAAAATGTGTCTCGTAACCAGCCCATCTCGATCTGACCTCCATAAATATTATCCGGAATCGCATCCAAAAGATCGTAGCATATAGAACAATTAATTCCCCGGCCATTGCTAACACGATCAAATATTTTTGAAATTATGTAAAAACTAATACTAATTTAAAAAAAAATTAAAGTAAATAACTAATTAAAAAGAGCTTTGAGAAATTTAATGAGAAATTTGAGAGCTTTAGGGAGAAATTTTAGAGTTTTTTTTTGCTAAAATGTGAAGAAATAATGCGTGAAATAATATGAGGGGGTTTTATACTTTTTTTTTACTGTTGGACCCCCCGCAACGGTAAAAAAAATAGCCGTTGGGTTTAAAAAACACGGAGCAAAACGTGCCTTTGGGGAGCCTTTTTGCCACGTCAGCAAAGCGCATCCTCGTTAGTGCGTTTTTGGCTGACGTGGAAAAAGCTCCCCCAAGGGCGCAATTTGTTGGCATTTTCCCCCTAAAACGCATCCACGTGGAGCATTTTGCCCAAACCGACCCCTTCTAGTAAATAATTCTACAATTGGCCCATTTCCGTAAATATACTTGGAAATGAGCCTTTTTAGGTAAATTAGTCCTTTAGTACCTTTCCTAATTTTTATCCCCCAAATATATATTTCAACTTCAAATTTGTTTTTTCTCGAATTCAGCAAATAACTTCAACTTAAAAAAAAACTCAAACCATCACTCAAAATGAGTGTTTTTATTCTCTAAATTTAAGAAGCTTCCTCTCTAAAGTTTTGATTGGTAAAGTGAAAAGAAAATTGGAAGGATAAAAAATCGAAAGGGTAGAAAATTAGAAGGATGAAAATGTAATTTTTCTTTCCATAGGTGTGTTTGGTAGAAAAAATGGAAAATAAAAAAATTACTTTTTCTTTCCATTTCTTTCCATCTATTGCTTGGTATAGTTGAAAAATTAAAGTAAATATAATAAAACATTTGAAAAATGCATAACTTTGAACTAACATACACAACTGTTTTATTTTCTCTCATTTCATCATTGCAATTTGGAATGATTGATTTTTATATATTATGATGGAAAATGATCATCTCTCTTATTTTATTTCTTCTCACTTTTTTTTCTAACCAAGCACATTTAAAATTTATTTTCTTTTCACTTTTCCACTTCCTGTGACAGCCCAAAATTGACCCTAGTCGGGGAGTGGTTTCGGGACCACAAAACCGAGTCATACTAATAATTAGCCATCATATTTGATGTTTATTATATGTATATATGCATGTGTGAAAATTTCATGTTTGAATTTTGTTAATTGTAAGTGAATTTTATTAAATAGGACTTATGTGAGAAAATTTAGAAATGTGCTAGGCAAATGTGAAGTGGCCTATTAATGCATGTTATGAAAATGATGGGTTTGCATGTCAAATTACCCAAAATTTGAGCTAGTGGCCGGCCATGCTATGAGTGGAAACATGTTGGGAACATGTTGGCTTAGTGAGGTATGTTAGAAAAAAATAAAATAGGGAGTATGGGTAATAAAGAAATAAAAACAAAAAAATGTGTGGTTGTCCCCCCCCATGGCCGTGAGCTAAAGAAAAGAAAAAGAAAGGATAATAGAAAAACAAAAGAAAGACAAAATGTTGGTTTCATCTTCTCCCTTAGTAGCCGAACTTTAAAGAAGAAAATGGATATAGCATTCGGCCATCTTAAGCTTAAAACAAGGTTAGTAATTCATGTTAGATTTTGAAATTTTAGCTTATTTTAAGTTAGTTACTAAGTTCCTTACTTTGCCCATGTTAAAAATTTGGATTTGGGTGGTGAATGGAGCATTCGGCCATGGTGGTTAATGAAGAGATTTGATTATTTTCTTTATGTTTTAATGAATAAATGTTGATGAGAGATGTTTGATCTAGTTAAAAATTTAATTTGATAGTATTTATATGTGTAATAGCCGAACTTGGACTTGCTTAGTTACTTGAATAAATGTTTTGTATTTAAATGCTAGAATGTGAGTGTTGCCGTTTAGATGATTTGAAAAGAATAGGGTAGATGTTTGAATGTCTAAAGGTTCGGTATTGTACATGAATTCTAATGGTATGATTTTGTGAATGCCGAATGAGCTATCGGAGGTGTGGATGACTTTTATGCATGTGAGTGTGTGTATGCCATTTAGTTGGTGACATTCGGCATTTCTTAATTAACATTAGAGATGAGTGAATGAAATCGGCATGTGTATTTGTGAAAATGCCGAATGTGAACTTGGATAATATTGAGTAATGTATGTGCTTTAAAATGATGGAATGGAGTGGATGCTTTAAATGTGTTATGAACAATTATAAGTTAAATTAAGGTTTGCTAAATTACCATTGTCATTGCCGAATATACAAACATACATATGCATGTGTAATTGAAGTATGAATGTTTAGCAAGATGGTTAAACTAATTGATTTATTGATTAAGCACAAGGAGAATCAAGCAAAGGCAAAGAAAAGATCATCGAGTAGCCGAGTTGGAACCGTCTTACCCAACATAAAGTAAGTCATCAAGCATATATTTTGTATTGATCTAAATAGACATAATGTCTATGTAATTATGCCGAATGGAATGATAAATTTATATACATGTATGCATGTGGTGATGAAAGTGTTGAATGAAAAGAAAAGAGGTGAGAGGTATTGAGTTGTTGATCTCGGCACTAAGTGTGCGGGTATAAACATTTATGATCATGAGATTGGCACTAAGTGTGCGGGTTTAAATTGTTCAGCACTAAGTGTGCGAGTTTGATTATATAGCACTAAGTGTGCGAGTTGATTATATAGCACTGAGTGTGCGGACTTAATATATATATTTTTGAATCACTATGGGCACTAAGTGTGCGACATTATTGAGTTGATCACGGACAGCGGATCGGGTAAGTACCTTGAGTTCGTGACTACTAGGCGCTATGTTTATATTTGAAGTTGAGCTTGGTAAGTTTGAACCTATGTGACAATTATAATTGAAGTCACGTACATAAGATTTATCGTGGAATAGGTGAAAGGTCGTTTAGTTGTATGATGGTAACGAAAATAAAATGATGTATGAAAATGCCTCAAATATCCTATTGATTAGTATATGGAATGTGAATGCATGACTTGGTATGAGATTGAACCGATAGGCCTGAGGAACTATGGTATGGTTCGGTGTGGATGGAGTAACTAACCTCGTTCCATTTTGTTTCCTCTTGTGATAATGTTATTAATGTATGGTAGTGCATTGCTTATGACTTACTGAGTTATATACTCACTCAGTGTTTGCTTGTCGCCTACTTTAGGTTTCTTGG
Source organism: Gossypium hirsutum (assembly GCF_007990345.1). Classification (NCBI taxonomy): domain Eukaryota; kingdom Viridiplantae; phylum Streptophyta; class Magnoliopsida; order Malvales; family Malvaceae; genus Gossypium; species Gossypium hirsutum. Next base: position 47,188,705 of record NC_053425.1, on the reverse strand, counting down.
ACTCGTCATTTTGCGTGCTTGGGACCGTCATCGAAGCCATCACACCGGCTAGCAACTTTTGGTATCTTCTTTTAGTCGGTCTAGGAGAACATTTTGGCATGTATAGGCTATTATGTTTTGTTGAAATTTGGTATGTAAAATTTTAGCCATGCGAAAATGGCATAAATGTTCGGTTGGATTTGGTTCTATGATGTTTGGACACAAGTCTTGGTAATTCGGTTTTGGTTGAGTATCGGTTGAGGCCTACTCGGTTATTATGCCATATGTCATGGTTGATTATTTTGGTGTTAAAATTCATGATATGGCAATAGTGTAGTAGGGAGATGTTTGATAATGATTAGCCTTTGGCATGGCTAGACATGATTATAAATTGGGGATATGTATGATGAATTACTGGTTAGATCAAGGAGAAATCACGAAATAGGCATAGTTGTTTTAGTAACAGATGCTGGCAGCAGCAGTGATGTGAGATTGAAAAATCACTAAAAACAGTAGGAATGGAATTAATTAATGAATAAATTATGTAATCGAAGCTCGATGAGTCTACTTTCATATAGAAGAAACGAAACGACCATGTGAGCTGTATGTTAGGAGATAAGTAAACTCTTGTGAAGCAGGGCCAGAGCGATTTCTGGATTTCCTGTTCCGACTTTGGAAATTCCTTATAAATTAACCAGAGATAATTAGGAGTCATGCCATATATGTATAGATTCCTCTCTGAGTCTAGTTTCTAGAGAAACAAATGGCATCAGTATTGAAGCTCTGTGCAGGGAGATATCCAAGTCGTAATGCGCAAAGGTCAGTGTAGTCGACCCCTGTAACATGGGAGACTTTGACTAATAAACTGTACTAATTGGCCTGACCAAAAATTTTACAAAAAAATATGTAGATGGGCATATGAGTCTAGTTTCAGGGAAAATTTACAGAACTGGATTTCGAGTTTCAGAACTCAAGATATGAATTTTAAAGCGACTAGTACGCAGATTGGCAGCTTGTCTGGAAATTTTTTTTTTAAGTGGTTTGAAGTCTATTAACACCTCGTGTTCGACTCCGACGACGGTCTCGGGCTCGGGGTGTTACATTTGATTGGTATCAGAGCTATGGTTTAGTCGGTTCTAGGACTACCATAGCACGTATGAGTCTAGCTATACATGCCAAATATGTTAATGTTTAAATGTGTGATGACTTCTGACGGTTAAAATTTTTTTTTGTTTTGATTAGTAAATGGATCCCGGTGTAGAGAGAACCTTGGCGGATGACGTTGAAAGCGTAGCGGCTGCTCCTGCACAAGGGACGCCGCCTGTTGAACCTCAGTCATCTGCGAATAATCAAGGTGAGGGGGCTAAACAAGCCTTCTTTACCATGATGAATGAGTGGGTCGCGCAATATGCCTGAACCAATCCGGCTGTCCAACAATTCCCGAATTTGAATAATCCACCCCAAGAGCCCGTAATGCCATCAGTTACTGATCTTGTGAGGCTGAGTAAACCACTTGTAGACTTGATTAGGAAGCGCGGGGCTGAGGAGTTCAAGGCCATAGTTACTGATGATGCCGAAAGGGCCGAGTTCTGGCTTGATAACACCATTCGGGTGTTCGATGAACTGTCATGCACACCCGATGAATATCTAAAGTGTGCTATATCTTTGTTGCGAGACTCATCCTACTATTGGTGGAGGACCTTGATTTCCATAGTCCCAAACGAACGAGTTACTTGGGATTTCTTCCAAGCGGAATTTCGAAAGAAATATATTAGTCAACGGTTCATCGATCAAAAGCGTAAGGAATTCTTGGAACTCAAGCAAGGCCGTATGACAGTATCTGAATACGAACATGAATTCGTAAGACTCAGTAGGTATGCCCGGGAGTGTGTAGCTGATGAGGTTGCTATGTGCAAAAGATTCGAAGAAGGATTGAATGAAGATTTAAAGCTATTAGTGGGTATTTTGGAGATAAAAGAATTCGTGACACTAGTCGAACGAGCCTGCAAGGCGGAATAACTTGGAAAGGGGAAGAAGAAGGCTGAATTTGAAGCTAGAGACTATCGTAAAAGATCGACGGGTAAAGCTCCGTTCTCAGCTGTAAAGAAGTTCAGGGAGGACACTAATAAGTCGAGGATGACTGCGGGAATTTCCATCAGAGCACGACCATCGACGGACTCCCGAGCTACTTCGGTAGCTAGTGTGGGCAATAATCGTCTAGAGAAACCTGAATATCCCCAATGTGGAAGACGACACATAGGTGAATGTTGGGGTAAGTCTATTAACAGGGCCTGTTACGGATGCGGTTCAAAGGACCACTTCATTAGAGATTGCACGGAGCTGGATGAGAAGAATAAAATTCAAGGTGCAAGACCTAGTGGAGTGACAACTAGAGGTAGACCACCGAGAATTTTAGGAGGTAGGGTGGTAGTCAGAGAGGGGCCTCTGATACGGCTGTTCGAGCCGAGAACCGTACTCCTGCTAGAGCATATGCCATTCGCGCACGAGAGGAGGCATCCTCCCCTGACGTCATCACTAGTACCTTCACTCTCTTTGATACTAATGTGATTGCATTGATTGACCCTGGCTCTACTCATTCATATGTATGTGAAACCTTAGCATCCAGTAAGACTCTACCTGTTGAGTCTACTGAGTTCGTAATTCGGGTGTCAAATCCCTTGGGTCGTTACGTGCTTGTCGACAAAGTGTGTAAGAAATGTCCCCTAGTAATTCGAGGTTTCTGTTTTCCGGCGGACTTGATGCTTTTGCCGTTTGACGAATTTGATGTTATTCTTGGTTTGGATTGGTTGACCGCGCATGATGCGGTTGTGAATTGCAAAAGCAAGACTATTGATTTGAGGTGCGCAAATAACGAGATAATCCGAGTTGAGTCTACGGACTTAAGGGGGTTGCCAGCTGTAATATCAGCAATGTTGGCCCAGAAATATGTAAGAAAAGGGTGCGAAGCATACCTTGCGTATGTACTTGATGACAAAGAGTTAGAAAAGAAACCCGAATCTGTGCCGGTGGTTTGTGAATACCCGGATGTTTTTCCTGAAGAGTTACCGGGTTTGCCACCTATTCGGGAGATAGAGTTTGGTATTGAGCTTGTACCTGGAACTACGCCAATTTCGATAGCTCCGTATCGTATGGCACTAACCGAGTTAAAAGAATTGAAAGCTCAATTGCAAGAGTTGACGGATAGAGGTTTCGCTCGACCAAGTTTCTCACCTTGGGGTGCACCAGTATTGTTCGTGAAAAAGAAGGACGGAACCATGAGGTTGTGCATTGACTATCGTCAACTGAATAAAGTGACGATAAAGAATAAATATCCGTTACCGCGTATTGATGATTTGTTTGATCAATTAAAGGGAGCATCAGTGTTTTCAAAGATAGATTTGAGATCGGGTTATTATCAGTTGCGGATTCGAGATTCGGACGTACCCAAAACTGCTTTCAGAACGAGGTACGGTCACTACGAGTTCTTAGTGATGCCGTTCGGGCTCACTAATGCCCCTGCGGTATTTATGGATTTGATGAATCGGATCTTCAGACCATATTTGGATCGGTTCGTAGTTGTGTTCATTGATGACATCTTGGTCTATTCAAGAGATGAGACCGAACATGCTGAACACTTGAGATTAGTGATGCAAATTTTGCGGGATAAGCAGTTATATGCGAAGTTCAGTAAGTGTGAGTTCTGGTTGAGAGAGGTTAGCTTCTTGGGTCATGTGGTATCCGCAACGGGTATTCGAGTTGACCTGAGCAAAATTTCAGCCATACTTAACTGGAAGCCTCCAAGAAATGTTACCGAAGTTCGGAGCTTCCTGGGGCTCGCAGGTTATTACCGACGATTTGTAAAAGGTTTCTCGATGATAGCCACACCAATGACAAAGCTACTTCAAAAGGATGCTAAGTTCGAATGGACAGAGAAATGTCAGAAAAGCTTCGATCAATTGAAAACTCATTTGACTGAAGCTCCAATTTTAGTGCAACCCGAATCAGGCAAAGAGTTTGTCATTTATAGTGACGCATCCCTACTCGGGTTGGGTTGCGTATTGATGCAAGAAGGCCGAGTTGTGGCCTATGCGTCGAGACAATTGAAGCCACACGAGAGAAATTATCCAACCCATGATCTCGAACTAGCCGCCATCGTATTAGCTTTGAAAATATGGCGACATTACTTGTTTGGCGAAAAGTGCCATGTATTTTCGGATCACAAAAGTCTCAAATATTTGATGACTCAAAGAGACTTAAATCTGCGACAAAGACGTTGGCTTGAGTTGTTGAAAGATTACGAGCTTGTCATTGATTACCACCCGAGAAAGGCTAATGTGGTTGCGGACGCCTTAAGCCGAAAATCGCTGTTTGCTTTACGAGCGATGAATGTGCACTTGTTTATTCTACCCGACAATATGTTAGTAGCTGAATTAAAGGCCAAACCATTATTGATTCATCAAATTCGTGAAGCTCAGAAAGTCGACGATGAATTGGTTGCAAAACGGGCTGAATGTGTTCCGAATATGGAATCCGAATTTCAAATTGATGATGACGATTGTTTGAGATTCAGAAGTCGTTTGTGTGTTCCAAGGAATTCGGAACTCATTTCGATGATTCTGAACGAAGCCCATTGTAGCCGAATGTCAATTCACCCGGGGAGTACGAAAATGTACAATGATTTGAAACATCGGTTTTGGTGGCATGGTATGAAACGGGACATCTCCGACTTTGTTTCGAGATGTTTAATATGTCAACAAGTGAAAGCAGAACATCAAGTGCCTTCAGGATTACTTCAGCCGATCATGATACCCGAGTGGAAATGGGATCGAGTCACAATGGACTTTGTGTCCGACTGCCATTGTCAGCAAGTAAGAAGGATATGATTTGGGTTGTTGTTGATAGACTGACTAAGTCGGCTCACTTTATCCCCGTGCGTACGGATTTTTCATTGGATAAATTAGCCGAATTGTATGTTTCTCAGATTGTGAGATTACACGGGGTACCTATTTCTATCGTGTCGGATAGAGATCCGAGATTCACCTCACGATTTTGGAAGAAATTGCAAGAAGCCTTGGGTACCAAGCTGCATTTTAGCACCGCTTTTCATCCCCAAACCGATGGTCAATCCGAGCGGATAATTCAGATACTCGAGGATATGCTGAGATGCTGCATCCTTGAGTTTAGTGGTTCATGGGAACGATATTTACCTTTGATTGATTTCACTTACAACAATAGTTTTCAATCAAGTATTAAGATGGCACCTTACGAGGCTTTGTACGGTCGTAAATGCCGTACACCATTGTTTTGGACTGAGCTCGGTGAAAGTAAAATTTTCGGAGTCGATTTGATTAAAGATGCCGAACAGAAAGTAAGGGTAATCCGTGAAAGTCTAAAGGCAGCCACAGATCGTCAGAAATCGTATGCGGATTTGAAACGAAAAGACATTGAATATCAGGTGGGAGATAAAGTATTTCTTAAAGTTTCGCCTTGGAAAAAAGTACTCAGATTTGGACGAAAGGGCAAGTTGAGTCCGAGATTCATTGGGCCATACGAAATATCCGAACGAGTCGGTCCAGTTGCGTATCGATTGATTTTACCCCCTGAACTTGAAAAGATTCACGACGTCTTTCATGTTTCGATGCTTCGACGCTATAGATCTGATCCTTCGCACATAATTAGTCCGTCGGAGGTTGAAATTCAAGCCGATATGAGTTATGAAGAAGAGCCGATGCGTATCCTAGCTCGTGAAGTGAAGGAGTTGCGAAACAAAAGGGTTCCGTTAGTAAAGGTGTTATGGCTCAAACACGGGATCGAGGAAGCTACTTGGGAAACCGAGAGCTCGATGAAAGAACGATACCCAAACCTATTTACCGGTAAGATTTTCGGGGACGAAAATTTCTTGAGTGGGGGAGAGTTGTGACAGCCCAAAATTGACCCTAGTCGGGGAGTGGTTTTGGGACCACAAAACCGAGTCATACTAATAATTAGCCATCATATTTTATGTTTATTATATGTATATATGCATGTGTGAAAATTTCATGTTTGAATTTTGTTAATTGTAAGTGAATTTTATTAAATAGGACTTATGTGAGAAAATTTAGAAATGTGCTAGGCAAATGTGAAGTGGCCTATTAATGCATGTTATGAAAATGATGGGTTTGCATGTCAAATTACCCAAAATTTGAGCTAGTGGCCGGCCATGCTATGAGTGGAAACATGTTGGGAACATGTTGGCTTAGTGAGGTATGTTAGAAAAAAATAAAATAGGGAGTATGGGTAATAAAGAAATAAAAACAAAAAAATGTGTGGTTGTCCCCCCCCATGGCCGTGAGCTAAAGAAAAGAAAAAGAAAGGATAATAGAAAAACAAAAGAAAGACAAAATGTTGGTTTCATCTTCTCCCTTAGTAGCCGAACTTTAAAGAAGAAAATGGATATAGCATTCGGCCATCTTAAGCTTAAAACAAGGTTAGTAATTCATGTTAGATTTTGAAATTTTAGCTTATTTTAAGTTAGTTACTAAGTTCCTTACTTTGCCCATGTTAAAAATTTGGATTTGGGTGGTGAATGGAGCATTCGGCCATGGTGGTTAATGAAGAGATTTGATTATTTTCTTTATGTTTTAATGAATAAATGTTGATGAGAGATGTTTGATCTAGTTAAAAATTTAATTTGATAGTATTTATATGTGTAATAGCCGAACTTGGACTTGCTTAGTTACTTGAATAAATGTTTTGTATTTAAATGCTAGAATGTGAGTGTTGCCGTTTAGATGATTTGAAAAGAATAGGGTAGATGTTTGAATGTCTAAAGGTTCGGTATTGTACATGAATTCTAATGGTATGATTTTGTGAATGCCGAATGAGCTATCGGAGGTGTGGATGACTTTTATGCATGTGAGTGTGTGTATGCCATTTAGTTGGTGACATTCGGCATTTCTTAATTAACATTAGAGATGAGTGAATGAAATCGGCATGTGTATTTGTGAAAATGCCGAATGTGAACTTGGATAATATTGAGTAATGTATGTGCTTTAAAATGATGGAATGGAGTGGATGCTTTAAATGTGTTATGAACAATTATAAGTTAAATTAAGGTTTGCTAAATTACCATTGTCATTGCCGAATATACAAACATACATATGCATGTGTAATTGAAGTATGAATGTTTAGCAAGATGGTTAAACTAATTGATTTATTGATTAAGCACAAGGAGAATCAAGCAAAGGCAAAGAAAAGATCATCGAGTAGCCGAGTTGGAACCGTCTTACCCAACATAAAGTAAGTCATCAAGCATATATTTTGTATTGATCTAAATAGACATAATGTCTATGTAATTATGCCGAATGGAATGATAAATTTATATACATGTATGCATGTGGTGATGAAAGTGTTGAATGAAAAGAAAAGAGGTGAGAGGTATTGAGTTGTTGATCTCGGCACTAAGTGTGCGGGTATAAACATTTATGATCATGAGATTGGCACTAAGTGTGCGGGTTTAAATTGTTCAGCACTAAGTGTGCGAGTTTGATTATATAGCACTAAGTGTGCGAGTTGATTATATAGCACTGAGTGTGCGGACTTAATATATATATTTTTGAATCACTATGGGCACTAAGTGTGCGACATTATTGAGTTGATCACGGACAGCGGATCGGGTAAGTACCTTGAGTTCGTGACTACTAGGCGCTATGTTTATATTTGAAGTTGAGCTTGGTAAGTTTGAACCTATGTGACAATTATAATTGAAGTCACGTACATAAGATTTATCGTGGAATAGGTGAAAGGTCGTTTAGTTGTATGATGGTAACGAAAATAAAATGATGTATGAAAATGCCTCAAATATCCTATTGATTAGTATATGGAATGTGAATGCATGACTTGGTATGAGATTGAACCGATAGGCCTGAGGAACTATGGTATGGTTCGGTGTGGATGGAGTAACTAACCTCGTTCCATTTTGTTTCCTCTTGTGATAATGTTATTAATGTATGGTAGTGCATTGCTTATGACTTACTGAGTTATATACTCACTCAGTGTTTGCTTGTCGCCTACTTTAGGTTTCTTGGACTCGTCATTTTGCGTGCTTGGGACCGTCATCGAAGCCATCACACCGGCTAGCAACTTTTGGTATCTTCTTTTAGTCGGTCTAGGAGAACATTTTGGCATGTATAGGCTATTATGTTTTGTTGAAATTTGGTATGTAAAATTTTAGCCATGCGAAAATGGCATAAATGTTCGGTTGGATTTGGTTCTATGATGTTTGGACACAAGTCTTGGTAATTCGGTTTTGGTTGAGTATCGGTTGAGGCCTACTCGGTTATTATGCCATATGTCATGGTTGATTATTTTGGTGTTAAAATTCATGATATGGCAATAGTGTAGTAGGGAGATGTTTGATAATGATTAGCCTTTGGCATGGCTAGACATGATTATAAATTGGGGATATGTATGATGAATTACTGGTTAGATCAAGGAGAAATCACAAAATAGGCATAGTTGTTTTAGTAACAGATGCTGGCAGCAGCAGTGACGTGAGATTGAAAAATCACTAAAAACAGTAGGAATGGAATTAATTAATGAATAAATTATGTAATCGAAGCTCGATGAGTCTACTTTCATAATGAAGAAACGAAACGACCATGTGAGCTGTATGTTAGGAGATAAGTAAACTCTTGTGAAGCAGGGCCAGAGCGATTTCTGGATTTCCTGTTCCGACTTTGGAAATTCCTTATAAATTAACCAGAGATAATTAGGAGTCATGCCATATATGTATAGATTCCTCTCTGAGTCTAGTTTCTAGAGAAACAAACGGCATCAGTATTGAAGCTCTGTGCAGGGAGATATCCAAGTCGTAATGCGCAAAGGTCAGTGTAGTCGACCCCTGTAACATGGGAGACTTTGACTAATAAACTGTACTAATTGGCCCAACCAGAAATTTTACAAAAAATATGTAGATGGGAATATGAGTATAGTTTCAGGGAAAATTTACGGAACTGGATTTTGAGTTTCAGAACTCAAGATATGAATTTTAAAGCGACTAGTACGCAGATTGGCAGCTTGTCTGGAAAATTTTTTTTTAAGTGGTTTGAAGTCTGTTAACACCTCGTGTTCGACTCCGACGACGGTCTCAGGCTCGGGGTGTTACACTTCCTCTCCCCGTCCCTCTACTTTTTCACCCAACCAAACATACCCTAAGTATTTTCGATCCTTGATTGGTGGTTAATCTTCTTCTTAAGGGTTAGATTCTAAATCTTTCATCTTGGTTTCCCCCACCTTTTATCCATATCCCTTTTAGAACTGTAAAACTCTTATATAAACTTAGAATTGTAAGCCAAGATCTATCATGTTAGGTCATCATGAACAAAACTAGATATGGAAACGTACTTAAATCCATCGGTATCTTGAAATCTTCATTTTCTGCAGTTTTTTATATTCTAAATTAACACACAAGCATTTTAGAGAAGGTGACTGTATCTTTTCTGAAGAATAGACATAAAAAAAGTTACCGATGTATAACTTGGAGACCATAACCTTCATATATAACCTTTGCACATTAACCTTCATTTTTAATCAACTCATCGTCAATTAGAAATTAGTTATTAGACTATCTACACATATTTGACCCATACATTATTTAATAAATTAAACCCAATAAACTTCAGTCAAATTAGATTACTTTTAATTTGGACCAACCTTTTATGATAGTAAATAATAACATGTAATTATTCTTATTATATATGTGATGTCTATATTGTCTAACCATCTCCCACTTGGGTCGCATATATAATTATAACCTTATAATTACATGTCATTATGTAATATTATGAGCTCAAAAACTTTACAATCATATCCAAAAGGTATTTTGAACAATCTTGTCCATTAATCATGTTAACATAGAACCAATATGACTTTCATTACATATATCGTAACTAAATCCATCATTGATCAGATATATTAACAAAATCTTTTCTATTCAACTTTCCAATAACCTAACATCTCATTTCTATTCAATTTTCCAATAACATGACATCTTAATGGGTTGATACTTTTGTGAAATCTAAAATTTCAAAAGTGGAGAAACCTCACCGAACATTACAGAGGGCTACAAATCAGCTGTAAGAATTGTTTGATGGCTTTTATTGCCTAGAGTAAGGGTCAACATGGGTTCAAAATCACTTTCACTATTATTTATCATGTTGGCGTTGTTTTAAAGCAAAAAAGTCAATGTTTAAACAATTGAGATTCAACATCTTGTAAACTTCAAGCGATAAGAGAAGTTCTCATGATAGTGCTTTCCTTGAATTCCAAAACTCATCTATTCCTTCTATTTGACTTTAGAATTTTTTAACTTGTTGCAAGGAAAATAAGAGCATTGGAGTTGGAAGCATTAACCACAGATTGAGGACATTAAAAATCTTTTCTATCTCCTACAATCTGTATAGTGCAACAACAATAAAAGCTTAATAATAGAGGAAATGTGAGCAGATGCAGCTTCGCAAATGAGATTAACCTTCACATATGCTGCTTGTTTTATCGTACAAAAAAATCAAATAGCCATATGTTAAAAGGTTTAAATATCTATATTTATTTTTTAAATTTAATTAACAAAATGTTTTTGTCTAATTTATTGTTTGTACATATTTATATATCAACATTATGTCAAATATAAATACATAAAATTATTAAGTATTGAGTGCAGTGATAAATCTATAGAAATGTCATTTTTGGAAGGGTGAATCATAAAATCTGAAAGGATTAATTTTCATCAACAATAAAACATAGATAAAAAACTGAAAAAAGAAAAACAAAATCCATAAATAATTAAAGCTTCTTTTACATTTATGAATTGTTGACATAGAGATACAATAATAATGAGGAGATATAGAGGAGAGTGTGGTGGTTGCTTGATATGTTGTAATTTGATATGTCAAATTAGGCTTTCTAGTATGTTTAAAGAGCTTGTTTTCGAGCAATTTATATGTTTTTTTTGTGTTTTTACTTAGTTTTTATTATTTTCCTTAATAAGTAAAATAGTGTGTTTTATGCTATTTTTAAGACCCAAAATGGCCAAATGCGCTATAAGGACCCTAACAGTTGATTAAGTATTGTAGGAAGTCGACGGTGGCCCAAACGTGAACAAAAATATCACCTAGAAGGGAGGTATCATGATATCGAAGCATGAAAGTCATGATACCCTTGAAAATTTTGAAATGAAGAGAATTGAGACCATCTATAGTAGTATCGCGATACCACTGTCGTGAGAAGACAAAAAATGACCACAAGGGTAGTCCTTGTCCAACATGTCCCCCAACCAAAATTAGACAATTAGGGGCAATTTAGTCAATATTTTTATATGTGAACTCTGCTAAAATAGGCCAAATTGGTTGAGAAAAAACACACATTTCACATTTTAGGTTTTTCAAGATTGTTCTTTTCATCTTTTAGGGTTTAGTTTTCTTTTCATAGTGTAATGACCTAAAATTCACGGGTACCGAAAAAGTGAGCTATAGGGCCTCCGTCTTAGTAAACCGAGTCATAAATATTATTAAAAGTAATTATGAGTTTAGTTGTGTGCTTAACTAAGATTTAATTAGGTGAATTTAGTCTAATTAAGAATAATTAGGAAAAAGGATTAAATAGAATAAGGTGTAAAAGTTGAATTATAAATTAAAAGAAATCATAAAGGACAATTAAGCCACATTTTGTATATGACGCGGCAAACATTGAAACAAACTTTGTTAAGTTATATATTATAAATATATTATTTTAGTTGTAAATTGTATTGAATTAATTTAAAATGATTATATTATAAGATTTTTATATGACCAATAAGTTATGATTTTGACAAATGGATGGTGATAAAATAATACATGTGTAATTAAAATATGTATACAATTGTAGTTTATAGATTTAATCTTCTTATTAATTAATCATAAGATATTTATTATTTATTATCTATTATTATTAAATTAAAAGATATTTAATAATTAAATAATTAGTATAAGATTTTTTTTGGTTGATAATAAATTATGATTTTGCCAAGTGTATAGTAAAGATAAAATACAAGTATATTAATTTAAGTATGTACATTTATAATATTTTTATTTAATTAGTAAATAGATATTTATTATTTATTATTATTAAGTTAAAATATAATTATTAATTAAATAATTATATTATAAGATTTTTTTTATTATTAATAAATTGAATGGTCACAATTGTAATCTAGATATTTGTTATTAAATAGATATTTATTATAATTATTAATTAAATTAATTATAATATAAAGTAAATGAAATAAAAGAAACAAAAGCATAAAACAAAAGAAACAAAGCTAAAAAGAATCGGAAAGCATTCCAACAGGGGAAGGAAAGAAAGAAGAAAAGAGAGAAAAAGGAAAAATTAGGGTTTGAAAGCTTTAAGCTTTAATTGGTAAGTCAATGAAGTCATTTTTTCTTAATTTTAATGTTTTAGAAGCTTTAGAACAAAGTTTTATTGAAATTAAGTTAGAGTTTTGGAAGTTTTTAGGTTTTTGAACATAGTTCATGTTGAACAAAATAATGAATTAGGGATTTAATTGAATGAATTTTAAGTTAGAATTGATTAAAGGATTAAATTGTAAATTAGGCTATAAGTTTTGTGTTGTAGGGATTAAATTGAAAGAAGTTTTAAATTAGGGTTTTATTATGAACATTAGATAGTTAAATAGAATATGAAAGGAAATTGAATAGAAATAAAGTATGAATTGAGTTAGAAAAGTAAATGAGTTAATTAGGATTAAATAGGAATTAGGGTATAAATTGGATAGAAATTCAGTTATTATTATTAATTAGTGTTGTAATTAATAGTGTAAATTATTATTATTTTCGTAGCTAGCAAAAAACCTGAGGCATTAGCACAAAAAGGAAAGGAGAAAGTTATTGAGGAGTAATCGCGAAATCCGGGTTGTATTACTATAATTCAAGTTATTCATTATTTAATATTTATTTTGATATTTATATTTAATAAGTGAATATGAGGTAAGTGTTAATATTGAGATGAATGAAAGTTGATATTGAATTAATAGTATTTTTGAATTGAATTTGAATGATTTGTGATCAAAATTGAAAGTGAAAGTGAAATTGAAATTGAAAGTGATATGAATTATGAATTGAAAATCCCTATTAACTAGTCGGGCTAAGTCGGATATAGTTGGCATGCCATAGGATTGGAAGAGTTCAGGTATTCTTCGACCTTGAGTCGATGAGACACTGGGTGTCGCTATTTTACTTCAGATAGATTCAATGAGGTGCTGGGTACCAACTTTACTTCAGCTAGGCCGATGAGACACTGGATGTCAAATATTGCTTTTAACTATCCGATGAGGCACTAGTGCCAATTTGGTGTGTTTGGTTGGATCCGTGTATCTGCCAAAGTCTGAGTCTGTTAATAGGGGTAATTAAATGAAAAGTTAAATTGAACGAAATGAATCAGTTGAGCCATTGAAAAGAAATGTGAATGTGGAATATGATTTGAAAATGTGAATTGAATATGAAAATGTGAATAGAAAGCATGAACTAAATGTTCATGAGATAAATAATGGCTCAATGTGATAGTATATGATGTTAACAAATGAAAAACCAAATTGAATTGTAAATATCAAGAAATGGAAGTTATATATGAATTAGTTTGGTAAATTTTAAAGTTAAATGATTTAATTTACTTGGTTATTATATTATAATTTGAATTATAGTAATACCACTGAGTATAAAATACTCAGCATACGGTTGTTTCCGTGCACAGGTTAATAGATATTCAGAGTCTCGGTTCAACATCCAGGCAATCTCGACTCCAGCGCAAAACTCGGTGATGTATTCTTCTTTTGGCAAAAGTGACATGTACATAGATGTTAATTTGGTCAATAATGCTATATAATTTTTGTTGAAAGAATGATATTTGGTATTTTGGTGTTTAAACTAATGAAATGGTATGAAAATTTACATGATATGCATGGTATAATTGGTGCTAAATTTAGAATGGATGAACGAAATTCTAATTTAATTTTTAATGGTAGCATAAATGTTCATAGAGTAAATTATCAAATTATTGTTATAGGTATGGTTTTAATACGATTAAACATGAAATTGCATTGGTTGGAATATTGGTTTTGGATTTGTCCCGGTTTGAAATTGCAGGGAAGGTTAGATATTTATAAAGGATTTATATTGAGTTTTTTTTTTAAAATAAAAAAACTCAATTAGCAAAAGTTTTATATGAATTTATGATTATATTATAATATGTTTGATAATTATTTGAATATTAATCGTAAATTTTTTGATTGTTCAGTAATGTCTCGTAACCCTGTTTCGATGACCGTTTAGGGTTAGGGGGTGTTACACATAGTTTAAAGTTTAATTTCTTGCTCATTTTTTGGTGTTTCTTAGTTTCATAGATAGTAGTTAAGTTAGTTATTACTGTAGCTAGGAGTTATTTACTTTTTTATACCTTCAAACTCTCTTGTAGTTACATTTTAATCCTAGTTTAATGTTAATCCATTTTATTTGAAATCTTCTGTTAAAAATAATTTCTTGTTTAGTTTTCTTACTGTCATTGTTATGCTTTCCAAGCCTTTGCAAGAAAGCTTGGGTTTTTATTAATTTTCGTTTTCATTTCATTTCTTGTTGACAATGGGTTTTAATACAAGTATGAGTGGATAAATATTAAGGGATTAGTTAATAGAAATTATGGGTTAATTGATTTTTGGGTTCAGGGACCAAATCGTAAAAATTAGACTAAATTAAATAGACTTCAAAACTTATGATTGACGACCCTAAGGAAAAATTAAGATAAGTGAGACCGATAGGAGATCTTATCAGGTATCAATTTGATAGTCTTGAGCTAGTTTGGTGAGGTCGAGAGATAAACTAGACTAATTTATCGAAACTTGTAAAGTTGAGGCCGAAAGGTAAAATTGAACCAATTTAGGAGTAATAGAGATTTAGATCCATAAGTTAAAGGTTAACCAACCTCATGGAAATCAACCAACCACTGTATGTTATCATATTTGTTTGAACTCGCTAGTTTCATATTTTGTTTCATTTCCAATTTAGTCCTTTGTTGTTTTTAGGTAATTAATTAGAGTAATTAAACTTGTGAATGGCCTGCCATAATATAGTAACTAGTGAGTAGTTAGCTAGACTTCTTTAATTGCATGTTTATAATTTAGGAATTACTTAATCACCAACTCCTTTGGGTTCGACCCCTTGGAATACGTTGGTGTTCCATCGGACACTAAAAATATTACAACTGACATTGTCCGCCTGCAGTCAAACTGTACCTTTAAGATTGATTTATAAGATTATTTTTTTACGTGCACGTGTGACATGCAGTTATTTTTGTGAAGGTTGGTTCACTTAATCAAGGTGGAAAGCTTAAAGAGTGAAGATAGGGAGAGTATGAAGGCTAAGGGTTAAAGATGAGTTAGTAGAGTGTAGGCTTGGTATCTTGGAGAGTTGATCCCTTCTTCCACATTCCAAGAGGTATTTATAGATGAGGGTTTCGTGTAAGGTGATGTTTACAAGTTGGACTTGCCATTAAACCATCATTATGGAACTTGTGGGGTGGACATCTTCGATGTGACGAGGATGTTTGTGATGGAATGAATCATGTCATTTATTTTGGCTTTATTGTATGGATCAGTTGAGCTCATATGGTATTTAGTGACTAAAACCTTTATGTTCCCCGTGAAGACTCCGAGACTCGGACAATGAATGGCTTGCATTTTTCCGGATGATCATCTCGAAAGGGAAAACTCACAAGTGACATGCTTACTGTTTGGGCACCTTTCTAGCTTGCCACATGTTTTTACACAGATGGGGGTATAACAATATTCCCCCCTTTTGAGTTAAAAGGAGGATTATAAAGTGGTATTCCTCTATACGCTCTGATTTGTTAACTTTCTTTTTTGTAGGTTGCTTCGGATGGTGACCTTGTTTTATGGTGAAATGTTATTTCAAAATATTTGAAATTTTGCCATAAATATACCATAAGGACTACGTTTCTAGGGAGTCGTGATAATAATGAACGACTTTTTGGAATAGGTGGTGAAGTGTCATTATGTAACAACCCATTTTCGGTGAGATCGAAACAGTGATTTCGGGACCACAAATCTGAGCCAAAAATAAAAATTTATTTTATTTTTATTTTATGATTGGAATCATATAGGAAGGTTACATGAAAATTGTGATATGAAAATTTTACCGATTGTGTGTTTAATTAGGGAAATGACTAAATTACATAAAATGCAAAAGTTGGGTTCTAGTAGCTATATGTATCCTATAGCTATGGAATTCAAAACTTAAGGTCCTTATATGATAATTAGACCATTGAAGAGTAGTTAGTAGATTTTTTAATGACTCATCCATGGAAAAATTAGAAAAGGGTAGGGACTAAATTGGAAATCAATAAAATTAATAGATGATAATTAATCAAAAAGAAAAAAATCATCTATTTTCATATCATCTTCCCCAAATTTTCTATGGAAACCCTAGGAGAGAGGAAGAAAACTTTTCAAGCTTAAAAAGGTATGAAATCAAGTTTCGCTTTTTAGTAATTTCTATACTTTTTGGAATCGAGATAGTCTAATCTTTCTATTTAGGGGATTTATTTGAAAGGTTATCAAGGTGTGAAATTTGGGTCATGGATGAATATACTGAAAATTAGAAATTTATGGTAGAAAATGAAAATTTATTCATAGATAAACAACTTTTACAAAGCAATTTTTGATGAAAACTTGATTTATGGACTAAAATGAAAAAGTGGTAAACCCATGGAAAATTTCAAAATTTGTGAAATTTATGAGCAGTAAATGTAGTATATAAATTTTGGCTAGGCTTGAAAAGATGGTTAAATTTCATGAATTTCATTTTCCGAGCCTAGGGACGAGATTAAAATTTTTGAAAAAGATAGGGGCAAGATGATAATTTTGCCTAGGATGTAATAGGATGCAAATGTATATGAAATGTGACAGATTAATAGTTAAATTTACCCATATAGATTAGGAAGGACCAACTACGTAACTAGATCGAGGAAAGGAAAAGGTTTCGGATTAGTTGAAATTCAAATACGAACCATTATCAAGGTAAGTTTGTGTAACTTAAATATGTATGTTGATATGCTTGAATTGAATTGTATGATTGTGTTGATATGTATGAGATGATATACATAATGAAATAGTCATAAGTTGTGAAATATGGACAAATTGTCATGTTTCGGTTGAATGTTGAATTTCAATGGATTAATGTGATTTATTCAATAAGAATTGTAACACCACTTACCTGTATTCAACGCCGGAACAGGGTACGAGGCATTACCGGACTTATAACACAAACCATCATACACTTCCGAGTCACAAATTTGCGTCCAAATTAAAACCATTTGCATTTTATCATAAAGTCCTTAATACGAGCTTACGAGGCCCAAAACATGCATTGAAAGTGGTCCGGGACTAAACCGAGAACTTTAGAAATTTTTACAAAACTTAGAAAATTTTCCACTAAAAAGGGGTCACACGCCTGTGTGGATATGGGACATGCTTGTGTGGGCAAACCGTGTGGTCATACATGCCTGTGCCCCGACCCCATGTAACTCTCTGACTTGTAACTCATGAACAAATTAAGATCACACAGCCAAGTCACACGACCGTGTGCTAGGCCGTGTGGAAAATTAATTTTCACAAAATATGTGCAGACTTCACACGGCCAGGGCACACGCCAGTGTTCGAGGCCATGCCATCCACATGGCTGAGACACATGCCCGTGTCTCTGCCCGTGTGCTCAATTATGAGCATTCTATTTCTCAAATTTTAGGTGCAGGAGACACACGGCCTAAACACATGTCCATGGGACAGGCCGTGTGTCACACACGACCTAGACACATGCTCGTGTTTCTACCCGTGTGGACAAAAATAAGGCTATTTACCAAGCCATTTTGCCACCCTTTAATGCACACACCTACGCAACATAACATAGCACCAATCTAAGCATATACATACAACCGAACATCTACAACCAAGACATCAACACATCATTCATGAAAGGAATCATTATATGAATATACTTATAACCAATATTAGCCCATTTCCAATGGCCTTATACAAAATGAACTTCTAACCAATATTAGCCAACACATTTGGCCAAATCAATTATGACACATAACAAAATGACCAAGTTCCCTATACATGCCATAACTCAAAATGTTGAATTCATTAATACCAAAATAATTGTTGATAGTGTGAATGGATCTCCGACGGTCTCCGAACCTGAGCTAGCTTGGTGACACTATAAGACAAGGGAAAGAAAGGTGAGTAAGCTATATAGCTTAGTAAGTTCATATGCAAATAATAAGCATTTTAACCACACTTTATTCATGCAATTTATATAATGTGGGATAACATAAATGTTATTAAAATCTCATAGTCATAACTTGCTCAATCACAACTTTACCAAGAGTTCATCACCTATCGAGTTTATTATTTATGAGCTTTATGTACATACCTATACCAACTCGTAACATAACCACATCCTTTCACATATTTGACATTCTTGTTGAACAGTTGGAATATTATTGGATACTTGGAAAATCTTACACATAAGTGCCACATATGTAGCCAAAGCTACCTCATAACTCATAACACATATAGGCTCGCTTTCGAGCTACTCACGGGTTTGCTCACACAAGCTGTTAGTCAGGACGTAGCTACACAGTGCTACTTACACAGGCTGTCAGGTATCCATAACATATGCCGAAATACCCAGCCACTGGTAGGACGTACAAGATCAACACCCGGATCACATAAACACATATACACATGGGTTCCTAGTGACATGTCACTCGTATCCTATCTATTCCTAAGGTTCAACCGGGATTTCTCACTTGTTGAAACTTTGTCGAATATGTCCAAAGAGTCAATCACACAATTCATACAATATTAAAGCATTTAAAACATAAATATATCATTGCATTATTTATAAACGAACTTACCTCGGTACAAAAATAGTAGAATTAAACATAATCGTCAAACATTTAGTTTTTCCCCTGATCTAGGTCCGAACCTCATTTTTCTTGATCTATAATAACAAATTTAACTCATTTAATACTCACATTATTCAATTTGACCCAAAAATCATATTATAGAAAAAATTATATTTTTGCCCCTAATGTTTCACATTTTTACAATTTAGTCTCTAGACTCGTAAAATGAAATGTATTCAACTTCTTCAAAACCCAAGCTTATCTGAACCATTTTCATACTCATATAAGCCCACATTTTTCACTTAATGACACTTTTACTACTCATTTTATAACTTTTACAAATAAATCCTTTTTGACATTTTTACTGAAAATCACTTAGCAAAAGTTGTTTATCATACAACTAACATGCATTTTCTACCATTAGACATCAAAATACATGCATGTCTAACATGGGTAAAATTTTAGACTTTGATTTTCTTTCAAATTAGTCCTTGAAATAGCTAAAATAGGTTACAAGGATCTCAAAAACATAAAAATCATTAAAAATAGGACTAGAACGGACTTACAATCGAGCTTGGAAGCTTGGCCAAAAACCCTAGCTATGGCTTCTCCAAAATTTCGATCATGTAGGAAGAAGATGGACAAAATTTTGGCTTTATTTTGCTTATTAATTTATTTATTAACCAAATAACCAAAATACCCCTAACTTAAAACATAAAAATTCTCTTACTTCATGTCCATTTTTGTCCACTATCTTAACAAATGGTCTAATTACCATCTAAGGACCTTCAATTTACAACCTCATAACATTCTAACACTTTTAGCATGTAGAACCTAAATTTTTCGCTTATTTAAATTTAGTCCTTCTAGCTAAATTAAGTGCCCTATCGATAAAATTTTCGAACGAAATTTTCACAAAACAATTCCATAAAACTGTAGACCATAAAAATATAATAAAAATAAATCTTTCTACTTTAGATTCGTGGTCTCGAAACCACTGTTCCAAGTAGACCCAAAATTGGGTTGTTACAAGAATAATACTACATATGTTGTAGATAGAATTTAGCCCGGACGGGTAATTCTAATGTAAGCCCTGTTGAGCTTATGTTATAGATTGGATTTAGCCCGGATGGGTAATCCAAATTAAGCTCTTTAGAGCACATGCTACGGATAGGATTTAGCCTAGACTGGTAACCCTGCCGTAAAATGTGTGGCTCAAGAGAGTGCCTTTTTATTGTGTACCCTAATGGGTACTTTTGCACATGAGTATGTTACCCGAACATCCATCGAAATTTCAATAGTTTGAAAGAAAAGACTCTTGAAGTGTGAAAAGGTGAAATTAATGGAAGCTGGTAATGTGATGAGCTCGTCTATGTTTACTTGATTTTTATACGAGGTTATGTGATTAACTTGTTTGATTAAATGTTTGTGTTTAGGTAAACTCATCCAAAATTTATGGAAAATATGACTATGTATGCTTGTATTGATAAATATGATTGGTAAGTTTATTTTCTATTATACGAACTTACTAAGCATAAAATGCTTACTCCGTTTAATTTTCCCTGTTTTATAGTGCTCAAAAGCTCGCGAAGGTTGGAAGTCGGTCGGAGCAATCATCACACTATCCATTATCTCATTTTGGTATAAATAGAAATCTTATTTTGGTATAATAGCATGTATAAGCTTATTTGGCCAATGATGGCTTGTAATTGTTGTTTTGTAAACTAGCCATTGGAATGGTTAGTGATGATCTAACTGGGATATCTTAAAATTATGTTTTGGTAATTACGCAAATGCTTATTGTGTGTTGGTTTGATGAAATTATGTCAGTATATAATTTTATATCCACTGATGCATGAGATAATACCTCATGATTGATGACTAATTTTGTGTAAATATGATTCTGGATTGGTGGATATATGCTTGTGAGTTTTGGTGCAGGAAAATGGTAAGTTTTGGGTGACAAATGAGGCTAGGAAATGACTTTATTTTGTCCACACGGGTAGACACGAGGGCGTGTGTCTTGGCCGTGTGTGATATACAGCTCGTCCCATGGGCATGTGGTTCGGCTGTGTGTCCCCTGCATCTTAAAAATGAGAAATAGAATGCTCAGAACTGGGCACAAGGGCAGAGGCACATGGGCAGAGACACGGGCGTGTGTCTCAGCTGTGTGGTTGACACGGCCTTGAACATGGGCGTGTTACACTGCCGTGTAAAAACTGCACCTAAATTTCGAAAATAAAATTCGCCAACGGCCTAGCACACAAGTGTGTGACTTGGCCGTGTGACTTCAATTTCTCCATGCCTTATAAGTTAAAGAGTTACACGGGTTAGGGACACGGACGTGTGTAGTCACACGGCTCGACCACACGGGCGTATCCCTATACCACACCGGCGTGTAGGTACTGTTCATAAGCAAAACTTTTAAAATTTTGAGGAAAATTTTATGAGATCTAGATTAAATCCTGATTTGTTTTTAATGTTCATATTGGGCCTCAAGGGTCCATTTAAGGGACGATATGATTGTTTTCGAATATGAGTAGTATTTTTACTTGATTTATCTGGGATGATTCTGTAAACTCCAGTAATACTTCGTAACCTTGTTCTGGCGACAGATACAGTTTAGGGGTGTTATACATTAGATGTTGCTTACCCTTTGAAACGATGCGATTTGGGTAATAGATCTATATATTTTGGGTTTTCTTCTTCGAAATTGTTTTGCCTCCTTTTCTTTTGAAATTTCTACATCTGTTGTTGGTTGTTTTCTTGCTTATGTTGGTTTTCTGTAACGATTTCTGCATTTCAAAGGTTTGTTTGCTTTGATTTTCCTTGTGGTGCTTCTTCTTTGCTGTTGCCAGAGCTATTTTTGCATTTTTGTTGGAAAAAATGGCTAGAAGAGATGAATAGTCTAGAAAAAATAGGGTAGGAATGGTGGTCGTACTGGCCGTATTCTGTCGAGACAATTGCTATACCCTCATCCATGTCAAGACATGTGGCAAGCCAAAAAGGCACCCAAATAGTAGGTTTATCATTTGTGAGTTTTCCTTTCTGAGATGACCATTTGGACAAATGCAGGTCATTCGTTGTTCGAGTCTTAGAGTCTTCATCGGGAATGTGAAGTGGTTGGTTACTAAATACCATATGGGTTCAACTGCTCCATATCATCAAGTCAGAATAAATGACAAGATTTATCCTATCACAGACATCCTTGTCCCATCGGATACGTCCACCCCACACATTCTATAATGATGGTTTAATGGTAGACCCAACAAGTTAACATCACCTTACATGAAACCTTCCCTTGTAAATACCTCCAAGAAAGAGGAAGAAGAGAACGACTCTCCAATATACCAAACCTACACTCTACTAACTCATCTTTAGTCCCTAACCTTCATATTCTCCTTATATTCACATTTTATAATCTCTGATTCTCTGCCCTAGTTAAGTGAACTGATCTCCACAACAATCACCATATTCTCCTCCATATCTTCTTATTGTATCATTGTATCAACATAAATTAAACAATGCGACTTTCCCTAAAAGTAAGAGCTCTTTGTCAATATTTTTTTATTATTACTTTTCCTGATTCTTATTTGCCAAAGCAATAAATTTATATTAATATATGTTTATCGTTGTTATTAATAATTTGCTTTATTGAGGGCGGCATTGATAAAGCATTATTTTTGATTCGGCATTGTTGTCCAAACCCACCACCAATATATATATATATATATATATATTTACTTTTAAATCATGTCGACATGTATAAATAATTAAATTTGGTAATACAAGTATTTCTATTGCATTTTTGTTAAATAGTAAACATCTATATTTATAAAAAAAATTTAAATTTTACTATTATTCTTTTATATTATATATAAGTTGTAGATTCAATTTTTATATTTTAATTTGTTAATTTCAATCCTTATATTTTTTGAGTTTTTTAATATTAGTCCAAATCCAAATGGTAGACATTAAAATTTTTTAGTTAAATTTTATTTTAAAAAATAATTAACTTTTACTATTTACTAAATCTTATACAACATGCATATTATTATATGTGTAATATTATGTCGACTTATTATTTTTACATATAAAAAATCATATCATTGTAGTTAAAGGATTTAAACGGCTACCAATTGAGTTAAGAATGACATTTGAGAAGAATAGGAACTAAATTGATGAGTTATACGTAGTATAGATAGTCTTAATAAATTTAAATGCTATTGTTTTACATGGATTAAAATTGAGAAAATTATAGTATAAGGACTAAACCTGTAACTGATGCAAAATTTGACCTTTACAATCTATAATCTATAATTAATAACAATAAAATAATTATATAAAAGTAGCGTTAACAAAGTAAGCTCGAGCCAATATGAGCTTGAGAAAATCCAAGCTCGAAAAAATCGGAACTAAAAAAAAACCTAAGCTCAAGAAAGCTTGATTTTGCAATGATCAACCCCCTAAACCTATTTAGATCGAGCTCGAGACCAATCCCATTCAAAACTCGAAAAAAATTTGATTAATCTCTAAGGCTATCTTTGTTTCATTGAAAATGACTTTTGAAAAATGGATTAACTTTTTGAAAAAATTGATATCTTTTAGTAAATTTTCTTGAAATTATTTGGTAAAAGTTAATATTAGTGAAACAAACAATGCATAAAAATATTTGTTATAAAATAAAATGGAAACATTATATTTTGACAATCACAACAATTTATTTTTATAAAAAGATAATATTTTATAACAATTGATATCATATATAAACTTAATAATAAACAATTACTCATTGAAACTCAATTTAAATTACATATATGAAAATAAAAAATAATATATTAAAGTTGAAAGAGATAAATAAAATAAAGTATAATTTTTAAAAAATATTTAAATTTATACAATTAAAATATTGGTTTGAAACAGTTAGATATCAACACTTTCCTAAATTCTTTTGAAGAAACTTTCCCTCGTAATACAACTTCTAACTACAATTTAAGATTTTAATTTAATTATAAAAATTTTCTAATTGTTTTAAATTTAATTGCGAATAATGTTGAGATTTATTTTAATTTTAATTTTAATTTTAATTTTGATAAAATAATATAATTATTTGGAAATGTATTTTTTATAAGGGCTAAATTTTAGGATCCACGTTCCAAAGAAATGCAACTAGTTTTTGTAAGATCTCGAATTCCATAGTCACGGAAACCAAGGAAACTTCTTGTATGGCCGACTCCCGGTAGGCTGTAGGAAAATAGAGAAAATAAAAAGACCAAAAAACCCTTACCTATCACCATATTTAATTCACACTTGGGTAGGCAGTCAGGTAATTTTCTCATACGAATTAATACAGAACCACAAGCAACATTGAAGACCTGTTGATTTTATATTTAGACGAACACATTCTATCACCCCCTTGTATGATGAATGATGATGTTTGTTCACTAATTTAGTGGATTCTTTTACGTCCTCGGGCGGCTAAGCTAAGCTCTCCCTTCATCGGGTCCTCCTTCCCCACGTGGTGGTTGCTACCGTGCGTTACTTCCCATAATAAATTAACCCTTCTTCTTCTTCTTCTTCTTTCAGAGGCACAATTAATGGCGGAGCCTCCAGAACGAGACCCGTTCCCGGAGTTCCGCCTGGATTCTGATGCCGGAGCTACCTTTGTTCTTGAATCAAAAGGTGAAGAATCAGAATCAGAATCAGAGCAAAATTATAAAGCCATGATATAACCAAATCGTTTTTTTTTTCTTTATAGGGAAGTGGTGGCATGCGGGGTTTCATCTGACGACGGCAATAGTGGGGCCGACAATTCTGACACTGCCGTACGCGTTCAGGGGACTAGGTTGGGGCCTGGGTTTCTTATGTTTAACGGTTTTAGGATGCGTCACTTTCTACTCTTACTATCTCATGTCCAAGGTGCTTGAGCACTGTGAAAAAGCCGGCCGCCGCCATATCCGCTTCCGTGAACTCGCCGCCGACGTTTTAGGTAGCGACCGACATAAATTTTCCTTTATTTCGGTCATGCAATATTCGTTCCGTGTTAGCCGGTTGCATTTTCGCTTGCGGTTCGGTATTCATTTTCAGTAATTATTAGATTTTGTAAAGCGTAGAAGTTGGATCACATATAAACTAATGGAAAATGATTACTGTCTTACAGTGACATTCCAAGTTCGATGATATCATTCCTAGAATAAAAAGAAGGTTGACTTTTTTCCATTTCGATTTTGGCAATTCACATTATACAAGTTGTATACGTGTCTTTACCTAATAGGTTAGGATAGGTGATTCTGAAAGAGTTCTTGCAATTAGGACAGAACTGAACCCAGTGTTTAGTTCCGTGGTTAAAGATGTTAAAAGGAGACGACAATGTTTCATGCAGGGTCTGGTTGGATGTTTTATTTTGTTATATTCATCCAAACCGCTATCAATACAGGGGTTGGCATAGGGGCAATTTTGCTTGCAGGGGAATGCCTCAAGGTATGGTCCTCCAATCCATCTATTAATTCCATTTGGAAGTTATATGAGCTATGAATATGACATATAATAGCAACTTCGATCTCATCAAATACATTTGAAAATTAAATTTCCATCTTCTAGCATGGTCCAATGGCTAGCTCTAGTTCGAAGATGTGACTTGAATATGGGGTAAAATTGGGTCATTTATTGCTATTCTTTTATGTTTTTCTAATTTTGCCTGTTTTTGGTTTTTGGAAAGATCATGTATGAAAACCTTTCTCCAAATGGATCATTGAAGCTGTATGAGTTTATAGCAATGGTGACAGTGGTGATGATAGTTCTCTCTCAACTTCCTTCCTTCCATTCCCTCAGACATATCAATTTTGCTTCCCTTATTCTCTGCTTGGGGTACACTTTCCTTATGGTTGGTGCTTGTATTAATGCAGGTACAGACTCCATTGACCTGCTTCCAAATCTTGGTTTATAGGTTCTTATGTTAGCCTGGTAGGGAAAAAGAAAAAAAAAAAACATAAACAGGATTCAATACTTGGTCCAGACTGCCATCACTTTTTCTTGTTTGAAGCAGAAGTGCAGATAATTTGACTAGTTTTGATTTCATACTGACATGCATGTGAAGTATTCAATGTTGTGCTGAAGGTGTCTCCGAATCCGACACATTTTTAACATCAAGCTTAATTCAGGCCCTACCAATGTTAAACAGAGGATAAACACACTTTTAATGGCCAGTTACTTACAATGTTTTCAATGTAAATTTATTCAATAATATAGTGGTTAAATTTCTGTCTTTTGTGTTAAAGACTGTAATAGTTTCCACCATTGTTTATGCGCAGAATTCTCTTTATTTATTATCAGTGTTGACACACACATTCATACAGCTTCATTAGTGGATTGAATAATCTTTAATAATTTTTTACTGCAGGTCTCTCCAAAAATGCTCCTCCTAGGGACTATTCCTTGGACCATTCAGGTTCATCAAGGGTGTTTAGTGCTTTCACTTCTATCTCCATAATAGCTGCAATTTTTGGGAATGGCATACTTCCTGAAATACAAGTAATTTCAACTCTTATAATTTGATTTGAACGTTATGAGTAGTGGAAACATTCTGAAAACACATTCTCATTGTTATAGGCTACTTTGGCTCCACCTGCTACAGGAAAGATGGTGAAAGGACTGCTAATGTGTTACACCGTAGCCTTCCTTACATTCTACTCAGCTGCAGTCTCCGGATATTGGGTTTTTGGCAACAAATCTAACTCAAACATTCTTAAAAGCTTGATGCCTGATGAAGGACCTTCTTTGGCTCCAACCATAGTTCTCGGCCTCGCTGTTGTCTTCGTTCTCCTCCAACTCTTAGCTATTGGCTTGGTAAGCCATTCATATGCTCTCTTTTTTCATTTCCATAGCGTTGAGGTAACTTTCTTTCTCCGATTACAAAACAGGTTTATTCACAAGTTGCTTATGAGATCATGGAAAAACAATCAGCTGATGTGAAACAAGGGATGTTTTCCAAAAGGAACCTTATCCCTAGGCTAATACTTCGGTCACTGTATGTGATATTCTGTGGGTTTATGGCAGCAATGCTCCCTTTCTTTGGTGACATTAGTGGCGTCGTTGGTGCCATCGGCTTCATCCCGTTAGATTTCATCCTCCCTATGCTTCTTTATAACACGACTTATAAGCCTTCAAGGTCAACCCTCACCTACTGGATCAATTTGTCCATCATTATTGTCTTCACAGGTGTGGGAATCATGGGTTCATTTTCATCTATTAGGAAATTGGTTCTTGATGCCAACAAGTTCAAGCTTTTTAGCAGTGATGTGGTTGACTAACCAGAGATCATATGGCTTAAAAGCTCAGGAAATTCTGCTTCTTAAAGGCAAGAAGCATTGTTTCCTTTGTTGTAACCAAGTGTAACTTGTCCCCATAAATGAGTTACCATAATTTAGATAATCAATGTGTAGTTAACCCCTGAAATTTATCACATTTTTCAATTTGGTACTTAAAAGAACAAAACTTGGCAACGAAAGACAAAAAGAGACAAAGGCAGTGCTATGTTGATGTTGCAGTGCCTGGTTGACAATTAATAAAATTGGTTGACAAATTGCTGCATAAAAATACTATTTATTCAATAATCTAAAACTTGTATTTTAGCTTTCACTTCCCTATTAATTTATTCTTAAAAGTGCAGCTGACTATCTTCATCAAATCAAAACAATTTCCAATGAACTTGCTACTGCTGGTTCACCAATATCCTCAGAAGAATTCAGTCAAAATTCTCAACGGTTTTGGCCCTGAATTTCGACAAGTTTCAGCCTCTATCCGTACTCGCAGCATACCAATTCAAGACGAAGAGATGCTTGAAAAACTCATGGACCATGAACTAGTCCTTCGACTTGAAGGAAAACATACTTCCTCGCCAATAATCGTTACCGTAGGTAACAGAACCAATGGATGTTATATTGCTTCTCGCAACAACAAACAAGCTTCACAATCACTATGGCGGACAATAGGATCCTAGCCCCCTTCAACACACCTAACTAATGGCAATCTTTGTCATCTTATCAACAACGACCCATTTGTCAGCTTTATGGCGGTTATACACACAGTTTCAAAGTAGAACTAGAATCATGACATGCTTCGAGTTTTGCTATTCCGAATTGTTTTATCGTATAAATAGGACTAGCTTGAAATTTAGTACGGTTTCAAGATATTTAAAATTTGGATGATTTTTAGATTAAAAAAAGAAACATGAGGAAAAAATAATAGAGAAATTGAGATAAAAAAAAGGGAAAATAATAAAATAATGGGAAAATAATTTAAAATATCAAAGTAGGTGTGTTTGATCTGGAAAGTTTTCAACTAATAATATTTTAAATTTCTTTGGTAATTATATTATATTTGTATTTAATATACCCTTCGTTGTGGGTACTCTTCGGAGAGGTAACAATTGTTTTTAAAATATCTATTTTTAAAAGTAAAGATCGAACCTTCAATCATATAATTAAAGGATAATGTGAGCAACTGTCATATCTCATGTTTTTTTTAAAAAGAAACACACACACATATATATATATTTTATAAATAATATCTAACTTTTAATTAAAATAATATAATATATTTTATAAATAAAACTGGAATTAAAAAATAAATAATTTTAAAAAATCAAGATTTATTTTTATCAAATAAAATAATTATATTTAACACTTAAATTTTACTAATGTACCAAATAATTTTCTAATATAAATTCAATACTAACAAAAATTCAAAACTTATTTTTTAATTACTTTAATTCTCACATCAACTACAACATATACATCAAACTTATTTATAATTTGGATAGTTTATTTTTAAATAAAACAAAATATATGTTTAATTATTTAATTATCATATAATAAAAGAGATATAATGCAGCTAGATTTTAAGTTTTAAAATTTAATTATTTAAATTAATAGTTTTAAAATTTTAAGTATTGTATAACAAATATTGATAAAAAATTCTATAATAATTTTTATATTATATTCAATTTTTTAATTACAACAATGATTTGAATTCAAACTATTCTTAAAAAAATTAAACACTTAATCAATAATAGATTACAGTTGGGGTTCATAATATATTAAAATTTATTCTTTAGATAATATTATTGAATATAATATAAATAGATAATAGATTAGTTATGTTGAAAGTGATTTAAAAGAAGAATGATTGTAGAAAAACTTTGGAGAAATAAGTAGCATAAAACAAATAAAAAATATATCATATGAACGTGACATTTCTTGAAGGCTATCTAGAAGAAGTTTACATCAAGCAACTATCTGGATATAGCAAACGAGGATAGGAAGGTAAAATCTATCGCTTGAAGCATGAAACATGAGATTAAATGAGTCTTTTTAAGAAAATGGTTTCATGAAAAGTATGTACAAACACCCTTATATATAAAGAAAAATGGAGATAATATCATGATCGTATACTTACACATGAATTATATGATCTTCTCAACAAAAAAATTTAAGCATGTTGAATGATTTAAAAAACAGTTATGACGAAAGAATTTGAAATGACTATGTTCAATGGTTTAAGAAAAAAATGTACTGATCAAAGAATTTGAAATGATAAATATTAGTGAGATGTTTTATTAAAGTCTGATGTGAATGAATAAAAAATAAAATATGTGTGTCTTAAAAGAAGTATGCTAAGTAGAATGAAAGATTGCAATCCATTGGCCATGCTAGTGGAACCATGCATGAAATTGAGTGTTGATTCAACAAGAGAGTAAGTAAATCCAACATTGTTTAAGAGAATTGCTAGTTATTTAAGGTGTTTGACTATCATATGACTTGGACATAATGTACATATTGGGATTGAGAAATAGATTCATGGAGAAGTCAAAACAAGACCATTTGATTGCAGAAAAATAAAATAAAATTGAGATAAGTTAAAGTTACGATGAATCATGGTTTATTCTATACATATTCTCAAAATTCAAAAATGGTTGAGACCTAGATGATTACAAAAACACGTCTAGATATTTATTTCATATTAACTCTGCATAACATTTTCATGATTATCAAATAAACAATAAATAGTAGCTCTTTAACATGTGAAGTAGAATACATAGTCGAGCAATTTAGTTGAAGAATATTTTAGACAAATTATCTCATAGACAATATGATCCAATTACAATTTATATTACTATTATACCTTCGGCAAAAAAAAAAAAAATTTAATGTTTCATAGTTGAAGCAGGCATATTAATAGAAAATATCATTTTACTTGATAGTAAATGACAAATAGAAAAACATATAGAACTAATTATGAATTTTATATTTATGATCTTGGTTTACAGAAATAAAATTCAAGTCATTATATCATTAGCTAATTATGAATTTTCATCAAATTAACTCCAAGAAAGACACAAGTACCACATTAGAAAAAAGTATCAAACTCAAATACCAAATTATATATGGCGTAATGACTTAATTTCCCTCCAACTTTACAAAAAAAAAATTTCATTTTATCCCTCTATTTAATTTTTCGTCTTTCTTAGTCCTTAAACTTGCATTATTTGTCAAATTACCTCAAAACGGATAGATAGTTAATGTTTGCTAACTTTGTTGACATGGCAACAATTAATTTTTTAAAATTAAAAAATTCAAAATTTTTATAAAAATATTTTAAAATTAAAAAATATTAAAATATTTGATTTTTTTTGAAATTATAAAAAATATTTTTAAATTTTAAAAAATTATTAATTACTAATGTATATGTCACGTCAACAAAGTTGATTTTTCATTCATTTTGGATGTGAATTGACAAACAATTCAAGTTGAAGGATTAAAAGAGGCGAAAAAATAAAAAGAAAGCTATTTTTTTTCCAAAATTGAAGGGCCAAAAAATCATTATGCAATTATATATTAAGTATAAGTTATAGAAAAATGGGGATGATTGTAATTTTTTGTCCGAAAACAAAACCTAATAATATAAATTAGATAAATTTCCACTTAAAAATTGCACATAATTAAAGTTATTTATAGACTAGATGGTTTTTTTTAAAAAAAAAATCTTATATACTATATTTTTAATTGATTTAGCTTGATTTTAAATCTTAAAATTTAATTATTTTAATGAATTGTTTTAAATATTTAAATATTTTATAACAAATATGGATAAAAATCCTTGAAAACTAATAATAATTTTTATAATATATTTAATTTTTTTCGGATAATATTGTTGAAATAGTATAAATAGATATGGATTAATTATTTTTTTAAGTAATTTGAAAGAAAAAACATTAAAACTCACCTTATTTACTTTAAAAAGAGATTTCTTTAAAAAAATATTAGACCGCATGCGTACAAAAAGAAGCATGTATAAATTTATAAAAAAAAGTTGAAATAAAAATTGAGTGAGATTTTGGTTGAAATAGAAAAAGTGAAACAATAAAGACTGAGATTTTAGTAAATTCAGGATTGAATTAAAATTCAATTAATAGATTACATTAATTTAAATAAAATATTAAATAATAGTATAGATAATTGATTTATAAAAAAATTTACTTAACCCGCAATCATTTTTAATTTCTTTTTGGTTTTTGAAAATGTTTGCTTATGTATCAATTAAATAAAATGCTCACGTTTGCACTTTTGGCTATACTCTTATTATATATATACTATATATTAAGGGCTTGAGTTTTCGCATATTAATAGGACCTTAACTCAATTAAGAAATTACTAAAAAATTTCCTTTTTACTCAAAATAATAAAGGTTATGTTGTGGGTACTTATATCTTTTGTTAATAAGTCTAGAAAACTAAATACACATAATGAGAATAATAAGATTTGAATTCAAGTCATCAATTTTTTAAGCTTAAATCATATTTAGCCCTTAAAGTATACTTATTTTTGCAATTTGGTACTTCAAAAATTTTTTGTCATAATTTGGTACCTAAAGTATCATTTTCCTCTATTTCTGGTCCATTTCGTAACGGTCGTTAAAAAAATTCTGTTAGGCCAATTTGGTCAATGGAAAAGTGCCATGTGGCTTGTTGAGGCTAATGAAAAAATGCCACATGGCAATTAAATTTATTTAAAATTAAAATATTAAATTATAATTATAATGAAAAATAGAAAATAGAAAATTATAATATTAAATATTTAAATAATTAAAAATACTTTTGACTTTGACTGATCATTGACCAATTGTTTACCGTTGTTGGCTAGATGTTGACCTACCACATGGTGCTATTAGAATATGCCATGTGTCTTTTTTAAAAAAATTAGTATTATATATATATTATATTGATTAAAAAAGTAAAAAAAATTATATATAATATATATAAAGTTTAAAAATATTTTTTGTAAAATTATAAAATATATAATTATAAATTTTAAAAAATGAAAATAATATATAAAAATTGAAAATTGTTATAAAAATTAAAAAAAAGTATTTAAATTTCAAGTAATTGAAAAAAAAACCTTGAAATTTAAATACCTTTTTAGAATTTTATAAAAAAATATTTTAAAATAATTTTTACAAATTTTTACATAATTTGTAATAATATTACTAATTTCAACTAATTTATTTTCATTTATTGTATTTTTTTGTAAATTTTATTTTTATAATTTTTTATAATTTATATATATTTTTAATTTTTTTATATATTTACTTCTATTTTCATATTTTTAATGTCTATATGCATTTAATAAAAGAATATATTTGTTTTTGTAGATAAAGCCATCACATGGCGCTTTGTGATTGACTATCATTTTTTTTAACTTTGTCAAAAATGGACTCAAAAATATAACAGAGGCATACTTTAGGTATCAAATTGGGACAAAAAAAGTTTAGGTATCAAAGTGGGAAAATTGGTATACTTTAGGGGCCAAATCGTAAGTTAAGCCTTTTTTTTACTAGCTTAACTTTACCATTTCAACCAAAGCTATATTTGATTTTTATATCATTTAAAAAAAATTGGTATATGAATGTTTTCACCCACTTTCGGGTGTGTCATAACCTAGCATATATAAAATGTTTATTATCTGTACTTATTATTTAAGCCCCTAATTGAGTTTGTGTCATGAGCTAGACACCAACTCAGTTAAAAAATTATGAAAATATCATTCAGTAATTAAAACAAGTTATGTTATTAGAGACTATTCTAAAAACACCAATAAAAATTTGCATGTGGTTGGAATTAATCTTTTGTTATTAGCACCAATAAAACATTAATTTTACCACTAAGCCTATGAAGTGTGCCTCGTATTTACGAGCAAACATTACAATGAGACAACCATGACGTCCTGCCAAGGAGCATGCGACGTTGTGACGTAACGATGTGTTTCCCAATTCAATCGGGTTTTTTTTCTCTTAGTTAAACTCTGCTATTATTTCCTAGATAAACTTGATTAGTCTAGGGTTATTTTAGTCATATTTAACCTACGAATTTAGCCTATAATAAGGGTTGTTATAACTTAGATTAATCATCTTCATCATCTTTGAGATTGAAAAAGTTATGTGAGTTTTGGGGAATTTTAGGTTTTAGCCAGAGTGCTTTGTTCTTTCAAGATTTAGGGTTTTTGTTGATATTATTGTCATTTTGTACTCTTTTGATTTTTGCTCATTTAGTGAAGTCTCCTTTACCCGTAGTTTTTTTATTCTATTCTTCAGATGAGTTTTCTATGTAAATATTTGTGTGTTTGATCTTTTCTGGTTTTACTGTTATTTTCTCATTGCATATACGAGCCGATCCCCAATAAACTGGTATTAGAGCTTGGTTCGGATTTCGCAATCGACACGTTCAAATGTAGAAATGAGGTTCGATATCGAGAGGTTCAATGGCTATACAAATTTTAGTTTATGGCAAGTTTGGATGATGACAATTCTAGTTCAGAGCGGCCTGAAAAAGGTCATTATCAGGAAAAAGCTTGAAAATCTAAGTAAATTAGAATAAGATGAGTTTGATGAGAAGGTCTTGTCTGCAATTCAGTTGTGTCTCACGAACGATGTGTTGTAAAAAAGGCATTTCAGAGAAAACAACAGTAGCCTTATGGAGAAAGTTAGAAACCCTATATATGACAAAGTCTCTGGCTAATCATAGTGTTGAAGCAGCGCCTCTATACATTCCGTATGGGAGAAGATGACTCCATTAGTGCTCACATCAGTGAGTTTTTTCTTTCTTGAATGATTTAAAAAATGTTGAGGTTCATATTGATGATAAAGATTAAGCTATGATACTATTATGCTCTTTACCCACTTCATTAATTTATGGTAAAGGTAAATTCTCGTTCAAGAAAGTGAAGGGAAACTTGTTGAGCGAAGACAAATTCAACAATAAGTTTGGTTCAAGGAGCAGTTCAGGTTGAAAACCCTCGGAAGTTGTTGCAAGAAGCCAAACTGATTCGAGGTCGAGGAATTGAGGCAAGGTATGTGGCTACTGTTGGAAGAAAGGTCACATTAAGGCAGATTGTTACAAATTGCAATATAAAAATAGGAGGGCTTCTAAGAGCAACGAGCACAAAGTAGCTGATGCTAATTTGGCCAAAGACAAGGTGATGATTGGTTGTTGGTGTCCATGACTGAAAGGTCTAAGTCTATGTTCGAGTGGATCTCGAATTTGAGGTGTTCTTTCCACATGTGTCCTAATAAGGACCAATTCTCAACATATAGTTAAGTTGAAGGTGGAGTTGTGCATATGGGGAATGGATCACTCTGTAAGATAACCAGTATTGGTTCAGTTCAGATCAAGTTGCAAGAAGAAATCATTAGGACACTGTCAGATGTCAGGCATGTGTTTGATTTAAAGAAAAATCTCATTTCCTTCAGTATGTTGGAATCGAAAAAGTGCATAATCGTTATCAAGTCAAGCGGTATTAAGGTATCTCGTACAGCTTTCATTTTGATGAGAGGTCGAAAGACTGGCAATCTATATGTTCTTTAAGGTTCAATCGTGATTGGTGTAGTAGCAATTTCCTTGAAAATTACAGAGTCAAAGTCGACTCGACATCAATCTAAGAAATTTAGCTCTTTCAAGTTAGACAGTGGATCTAGAATTAAGAGTCTTTTAGTTTTCAAGTTCAAATGCCGATTTGGACCTGGTGAGTATCTTGCAAAGGTTTAGATAGGCCCGTGATGGGCTCGAAAAAAAGAGGTATGAGAAAATATAAGTCAAGGTGGAGCTTTGTAGAGTGTTTCTCGTATTTACTAGCCGCAGTCACGAGAAAGAGTCGATATCGCAACGAGACAAACACGACGTCCTGATGATAAGATTGGCCACGTCCCAATTACTCGAAAAATGGCGTCCCGACGAGGAGCATGCGACGTTGCAATGTGGCGATGTGTTCCCCAATTCAACTGGGTTTTCTTTTCTTAGTTAAACCCTGATATTGTTTCCTAGTTAAACTCTGATTAGTCTAGGGTTATTTTACTCCTATTTAACCTACGAATTTAACATGTAAAAGTGACTGTTGTAACCTAAATTAATCATCTTCATCATCTCTGAGATTGAGAGAGTTCTATGAGTTTTGGGGAATTTTGGGTTTTAGATAGAGTGCTTTGTTCTTTCAGGATTTAGAGCTTTTGTTGAGATTGTCTTCATCTTGTACTCTTTCAAATTTTTTTTTGTTTAGTGAAGTCTCATTTGACCGTGATTTTTTTTATCCTCTTCAGAGGAGTTTTTCACGTAAATATTTGTGTGTTTGATCTTCTTTACTTTTATTTTCTTGTTGCATATACGAGCCGACCCCAACAAAACCAAAACTTTATTTTAATATAATATTTACACACTACAAGAAAACAGACTTTTAGCGGCATTTTTTTTGGCCTTTAGGGGCGCCGCTAAAACTATTTGTGGCGTTTTCACAAGCGCCGCAAAAAACGCCGCTATAGGAAACGCCGCAAAAATTTGCAGTGTTTATTTGAAAAAAATGCCACAAAAGATCACGAATTTTAGCGGCGTTTGTGGGAAAAATGCCGCTAAAAGTCATGGCTTTTAGCGGCGTTTGTGGAGGAAGCGCCGCTACAAGTGATGGCTTTTAGCAGCGTTTGTGGGGGAAGCATCGCTAAAAGTTATGACTTTTAGCGGAGCTTTTGTCACAAACATTGCGAATTTTGGAAGATTTGTAATAGACATTTTTCACCAATATCCAGCCCTTCCTGTATTAAAATCCAACCAAAAACAGCAAATATAGGATGAAATCCAACCAAAAACAGAAAATGTAGCATAAAAAATACAAGCAAAAACATTAAATTTAAATGATACTTCAAATTCAATGAAATATATATGATGTAAATTAATAAATGGAGTATAACTCAAAATATTCTTACAATAATGTTAAATGTGACAATGATAAAAATATTCTTACAACGAGAAAACAAATGTCTAATATGACTGCTTTTGCGACTGCTGAAACATCTTCATCATATGCTTAAGCTGTAGCTGGAGCTCATCGTACTTTTTGCTCTGCTCTGCTGCCATCATTGCTGCCGCTGCCTCCTTAGCTGCTGCCGCTCCGTTCTAAGTTGTTGCTGGAGTTTTTCATATTTTCTTTGAACCTCGACAATTTGCTCAACTGTGCTCATTTGCATCTGAGCTATCTGGTCTCTTAACCTCTGAACTTCAGCTTGAGCTTGACTCTCAGAAGGCATGTATTGCTGGGAGTTGGATCCAAAATATTAGGTTGGGGTAACACCAGATCCTTGAAATCAAACCCGACCATACCTTTCAGGACCCAAAACTTCAGTAATAATTCTGTTATCAATGTTCTCAAGATTAACAGAACTATCAGTCGAAGCAATCGCTTCATACTCCGCCTTCTTCTCCTTTCGTTTCTCCTAATAAATCAATCAAAGAGTTAGAAACAAAATATATAATAAAAAGGAATGCAATATAACTTAACATTATTTAAAGCTATTAATGACGAATTAAACCATTATAATTAAACATTATAAATATTTATAATAAATCAAATTTTATTAAGTAAATATACCATAATTTCTCCAGCTTCGGATGTCATAGGAGATCCATCTTTCTTCCTTTGCGTAATCTCAAAAAGTTGAAGGCGTCCAACTTTTTGACCAGACGAGAATTCCTACAATATAGTAGTAAAAATATTATTTAATAGTAGAAAGTCATTAATATTTGACAGAATTAATAAATTCATAATACCTCGGCCTCAGCTACAGAAGTAAAACTTCTCAACCTTGCCGTGTGCGTGAATTTTTGTTTTTGCTTGCTGCTTGTTCCAACTCGCTCACAGTCCTACATAATGAAATTATTATTACGTATATAGTAAACACTATATACCGAAAAATTTATAAGAATTTGGAAGTACTTAATACCTCTCATTTCTTTTAATTCCAGAATCTAACCGCAATTTTTCTTCGAGGCTTATGTCTTTCTTAAAATATATTTTTTTTCAAAGTGCTTTTATGGTCTCTCCATTTTTTACCTAATGCCTTCTTGATATAGTCATCCGAGACCTCTAAAGCAAATTTCTCCTAAAAAAACACAAGTTTAGAATGTAAATATAAATGAAACTTAAACCAAAGTATTATAAATTACATTCACGTTTTGTTACCTTAATATTATCGAGAGCTTGATTTTTGTTGCTATCAGGCATGTGATGCTATGATTCGTAGTTGATGGGAAACATATTGGCATTTTGTGCTATAATTCCCAAATAGCCTGCTAAAAGTCGAGCTTTAGATCCAGCAGGCTGACCATGACTGTTTCTACTTACTTTGACACGCTTGACAGGATTTAAGTCGTATAAATCTTTAAGTAGCGTACGTCCTCGACCTCTGTGCATCCCACCACTTTCAGCTGAAAAACGATATATTATTATTATATTAAAATTGAAAAATAAATCAATAATAAAAGTCAATACACATGTAAAATAAACTTAACATTACTTTGAAATTCTGCAGGCTCGTCAAGTGTTTCCGGCACATTCGAAGATCCAATAACTGTCTGCTGTTCACTATTTGCTTCTTCCGAATTTGGAGTATTCTGGACAATACTTAACTCTCGTAATCTTCTTCTATGCTTTTTTCCCGCAATACACATAAAATAGTTGAAATTTTAGTAACAAATTACAACAATAATAGTACATATAAAATAGTTAAATTATATAACATGACCAAGATTAAAATTATAATATTACATATAATTAAAAAATTTTAAAATCTTACTACATCATAATTCGTAAATATCTTCATCCGCATCTTGAGGAACCCATTGAAATTGTGTACTAGTACTAGGGATATTTTCATTTAAGTTTTGTTTTGGAAAAGACAAAGTTTCTGATCTTTCGACAATGTCATCTCT
Organism: Gossypium hirsutum; assembly: GCF_007990345.1. Taxonomy (NCBI): domain Eukaryota; kingdom Viridiplantae; phylum Streptophyta; class Magnoliopsida; order Malvales; family Malvaceae; genus Gossypium; species Gossypium hirsutum. The sequence continues at coordinate 47,150,412 of NC_053425.1, read as the reverse complement.
ACTTCTATTGCCCATGTCAAACAGGTCTCTAGGGGTGTTTCAGAGTACAACGTACCAACCCTCATCAGTTGGATCTTTCGAGTAAAAAACTTGTTTCAATTGAGAAGAAAATACATACGGCTCGTCTATCAATTGTTCTCCAGTGTGAATCAATTGAGAGAAATTCACCATTGTAAAACCAAATTGATCGTTTTTAATTCCGCGAGCAGTATTAACATCAACCCAATCACATTGAAATAAGACAACTTTCCATTTTCCATAGTAATCCAACTCAATAATATCAGTAAGAAGTCCATAATACTCCATATTTCCCTCAACGAGATTACTGTCCCTAGCACTAGTATAACTTGTAATTGAAGAATTAACAACTATTCCACAATTTTGAGTTCTCCCCAATCACTCACGATATTTTTTATGAAATCTGAATCCATTAATGATGAAGACACTATATCTTTTTACTACTCTATTCGGACCTTAGGAAAGCCATTTAACTTCGTCATTAACGTCCTTCCCACTCCAAACCTATTAAATCAAAAGTAAATTGAGTAATTATAAATGTTATGAAAAAACATTATTATTTGTCAATAAAAGGTTGAGTTGTATACCGTTTGGCTTAACCATTCATGAAAAGATTCTGTGAATAACTTATTAATCTCTCATTGTTGTAATCTTCAGGAGTGTGAACGAGATCTCAAGATTTGTTTGTACTCACTATTTTAAAAATAGGTTTAATTGGTTAGAAAATAAACAAATCAAAAAGATGAATATGTATCATATTCTAGAACTTACTTACGTAATGGTTCAGTTGAATCATGGTGATAAAGAACATATCTATGTGATTGTACCCAAGATCTTTCATTTAATTCTGTAATTTCAACCTTACCAATTGGTTCTCCATAACTTTGAAATAAATAAGTTTCGGCCAAGTTGGGATCATTGAGCCCAGCATTTCTGCTTGGTCTATTCAATCTTGTTTCAACATCTTCTAAATATCTAGAATAGAAGGTCATACACTCCTCTGCCAAGTAGCCTTTAGCAATTGATCCTTCTGGATAACGCTTATTTCGACCATAAGATTTCAATTTGCTTAGGAACCTAAACACGATATACAACATTATCAAAAGTTGTAACTAAATGTATAGAGGTGAATGAATGAATACTTTACAGATAAATTAACACCTTTCTATAGGATACATCCATCGATAGAAAATTGATCCAACAATTATTGCTTCACGAGGGAGATGGATTACCAAATGCACCATAATAGTGAAGAAGGAAGGTGGAAAAATATTCTTCAAATTGCATAAAGTCAAAGCGGCCCGATCCTGTACTTTCTCAAGTTCTTCAACATCCAAAACTTTGCCACAAATAGCTTTCATTATATTGGAAAGTTCAATTATACAGGACATCACTTACTTTTTTTTGACATCCAACACCGTAAAGCAAGTGGCAGTAAATCTTGCATCAAAATGTGATAATCATGTGATTTTATAGAATATAGTCTTCGATCTTTAAGACTCACACATCGAGATATATTTGATGTATACGCATCTGGGACCTTTATATCCTTCAACACCGTGCAGAACACTTCTTTCTCTTCCTTTAACATTACAAAAATTGGAGGCGGCAACCGATATTTCCCATTCGAAAGTTCTTGGGGATGAAGATCATGCCGAATTCCCTTGTCAACTAAATCAAGTCGACTCTGAAGATTGTCTTTTGATTTTCCATCGACATTCAAAATTGTCCCGATGATGTTCTCGCAAACATTCTTCTCAATATGCATGACATCAAGATTGTAACGTAAAATGTGATGCTCCCAATAAGGCAACTAAAAAAAATACTTCTTTTTTCTACAAGTTCGCCTCATTAGGATCATCCTTTTCATCAGATTCGTCCCTCGATCTTCTTTTGGTTTGTATGTTGGATGGTTGATTCATCTTCCCATAATTGAAATCCATATCTTTTAACATGAACAAGATTTCAGATCCAATGGTCTACTCAGGAGCTTCTCTAAACTCTTCAGTATCGTCAAATAAAGTCCTTGTAACATCCTGATTTTGGGCTTAGTCGGAACAGTGGTTTCAGGACCACAAATCCTATGAGGAAAATTTCATTTTTATTATATTTTTATGGTCTACGATTTCACAAAATGATTTTGAGAAAATTTCGTTCGAAAATTTCGACGTTTGGGCACTCAATTTAGTAAAAAGGACTAAATTGTAAAAAATGCAAAAGTTGAGTTCTACATGTTAAAGGTATCAAATTGTTATGAAATTTTCAATGGGAGGTCCTTAAATGATAATTAAACCATTTTATAACTTGTTGGACAAAAATGGCCTTGATTGGGTAAAATTTGAAAGAACAGTAAAAAGGGCATTTTGGTCATTTAGGGGTAAAATAAATTAAAAGACAAATTTTAAACTCCAAATGTGTCCCTTTCTTCTTGCTACAGCAGAATGTACCAAGAGCAGCCATGGTTAGGGTTTTGCCAAGCTTCAAAGCTTAATAATCAAGGAAATCGAGATTTGGGCTTAAAACGGGAAAATACAAGGTTATGGACTAGAATGGTAAATTTCCATTTCTGGATCCGAGGTAAGTTTGTACGTAAATAATTTATCGATTCTTTTTATTTTATTATATTTTGTTATCATATGAAATGTGGCTACCTATAGAATAATTATTTGTTGTAAATTGCAAACTGAAAAAGGACTATGAATAAATTGTAACATGTTGGAAAGTGAGGAATTTCCCGTTGAGCCTTTGGAATAGAAACGATACGAATGATCTATTGTGAGGTCACGTGTGTTGTACTAAGTGCAGGGCATGTGTAGTACTAAGTGCAGGCTACTATACGTACCCGATAACTTCGATCACGTGTGTAGTACTAAGTGTAGGCTACTATGCGTAGTACTAAGTGCAGGCTACTATGCGTACCCGATAACTTCGATCATGTATGTAGTACTAAGTGCAGGCTACTACGTGTATCAGATGGTTAGGTCACGTGTGTAGTACTAAGTGCAGACTACTACGTGTACTGGATAATTGGTCGCATGTGTAGTAGTAAGTGCAAGCTACTATGCATACCAGATAGCTTTGGCTACAAGTGTGAAAATATGTGCAGGCAACTGAGTATTAGTCATTATTCCGAAGAGTTCAACGGGAAAATCGATTAAGTAAAAAATACATGTGAACATGATTATATGATGAATAAGTACAGGTATATGTTTAAGAAAATTTTAAACAATATGCTCGATATTTGAGTGAACTTCGATAAGACAAAATGGATTAAGTGAAATTATGTAAGAGTGAATTTTAGTAGTAAAACAATGTTGGACAGCAGCAGTTGTGTGAATTTGAAAATTCACCAAAAATTGTGTAAGTTGAATTAAATTTCAAATAAATTATGGAATTAAATCTTAATGAGTCTATTTTCATGTAAAAGAAACAGGGGGAGCAAAAGAGTTGTATATTATGTGATATTCTAATTTTTGTGAGACAGTGTCAGAATGAATTCGAGATCCCCTATTCTGAATTGAAAAATTGTTAAAAATTGTAGAAAAAAAATTATGGTTATAATTTATATGCTTAGAATATTTGATAAGTATACTTTTAATAGAAACAAATATAAACATTATTCGAGTCTCGTACTATGAGATAAATAAATTTTAGTGAAGAAAGGTCAAAGCTGTCAAACAACAAGATAGGGGAGAATTTGAATAATAAACTATACTTATTGGCTAGGCCAAAAATTCTTAACATTTTATGGTGGAAAGATATATGAGTATAGTTTCTGGGAAAATTTACAGATCTTAATTTGGAGTTCCGTAACTCTAGATATAAATGATTTAGTGACTGTGACTCAAGAAAGCAGCTTAACCAGAACATGTGTAAATGTACTATTGGGTTAGTTTTACTATGGAAAGCATGTTAGTAAAGCTTACCCCCTCCTTTCCATTTCTTTTAGTGTTGTCAAGTTAGCTCAGGGTTGGAGATCGTCAGAGGCAGCATCACACTATCAAGCCAACACCTTGACAGTATAAACACATATGCTAGAATTATCAAGTGAGTGGCATGTATAGGGACCTAGTTTTATAACATGTGTTATTATAATTTGGCCAAATATATTGGTCTTTAGTGAGCTAATGATTCTGACTTATAAATCTAACTATTTATGTTATGTTTGATATTGGTGATGTGCATATGCGTGTTTGCCATGCATGGTTGGTAATATGTTATGTGTTGTTGTGAATGTTTAAGTTCGTTAACGCCTCAAACCCTGTCCCGACGTTGGATACGGGTGAAGGGTGTTACAGTCCTTTGAAATATAAATCTATGATTTTCATCCAACCACTGATGATGTCCCATATAAGAGAACTTCTTCCCATTATATAATCATTTCGAACATGTTTGCACAGCACAACAAGGACTAGCATAACGTCTTCTGGTACTCCAACCAGATAAATTGGCATAAGCCGAGAAATCATTAATTGTCCATAATAAAGTTGCATGTAAATTGAAGTTCTCCTTTCTCAATACGTCATATGTCTCAACACCCGACTATAGCTGTTTTAACTCTTCAATAAGTGGCTGTAAATAAATGTCAATATCATTTTCGGGACCTTTCTCTCCAGGGATAATCATAGATAATATAAAAGAAGATTGCTTCATGCAAATCCATGGAGGCAAATTGTAAGGAAAAACCACTACAGGCCAAGTACTGTACGAAGTACTCATGATTTTAAAAGGATTAAAGCTGTCAGCTGCTAGCCTAAGCCTCACATTCCGAGGATCGCTTGCAAAACTTGGAATTTTACTGTCAAACGATTTCCAATCTAAAGAATCAATAGGATGCCTTAATAATCTATCATCGGTTCGTTGATCATTATGCCACCTCATAGAATCAGTTGTCTTTGTCGACATGAAACACCTTTGAAGTCTTGTTATTAGGGGAGAATATCACAAAACCTTGACTGGCTTCTTTCTTAATTGTGCCCCACCTTAATCCGCATTTACATCTTATGTATTCCTATTCATCTAACGAGACTTACCGCAAACATGACAAGACTGTTGGTTTTTCTGATCACCCCAGTACAACATACAGTCATTTGGGCAACTATGAATTTTATCGTGCCTAAGGCCCAAATCTTTTATTAGTCTCTTCATATCTTGACAAGACTGGGGGATTTTTACAAACGGAAACATCTCTCTCAGGAACTCTAGCAGCATTGTAAAAGAGTTTCCGGTCCACCCTCCCAAACATTTTAAGTGAAATAGACGAATGCAGAAGGAAAATTTCGAATATTTTGATCCCTCGTAAAGTTCTTCGTTCATTTCATTAAGTAAACTGTAGAACTTCGCCGCTTCTTCATTTGGCTCCTCATCAGGTGCACTTGTTCCCGTTTCGATAAAAACATTTCCACCAATATTACAATCATTGGATGCAATAAAGTCATGTGGAAGCGGTTGCTCACCATAACTGTGCATATTAAATGCATCTCGCAACATACCTTCCATGTCATCTTGTCTAACATACTGATGGTAAGCAGTATCAGGATAAGTCGGATTAATCGTTGAAGAGGTTCTACTAGATGTACACTCTCCAAGGAAAATCCATTTTTATACCCTCAAATAAAGCCATCAACAATTAGATGTTCGTAGACAACTTCACAAAAATGCCAATTGATGTTGCCACACTTCTTACACGGGCAAAGAATCATATTCTGTTGGCTTGCATTTTGAAATGCAAAATTTAGAAAAGTTTATACTCCATTTTGATAGCCGTTGCTTACCCTTGACAAATTCATCCAACTCCTATCCATTTTGTTGTTGTTGAAGTCTAAAGTTGACAGTAAATTACTGTTACTAAAATAGATAATACATATCAAGTATCAAGTATCTAATGAGTGTAAACTAATTCAGGTAAGTTGCGGGATTTTCAAGTGTATATTTATGTATTATGTAAGTTAAGTAAGTTTTGTAAGTTATGTAAGTTATGCAAGTTATTATATGATATATATTTATGTATTATGTTATGTAAGTTACGTAAGTTATTATATGATATATATTTATGTATTATGTAAGTTATGTAAGTTATGATATCATGTATTTAATTATTTTAATTAAATAATATTTAAATAAATTAATCCAAATTATATAATTCAAAAAATTGTGTATAAAAAAGTCGAAAACCGTATAAGATGAAATGTCAACTTTGTTCCTTGGAAAAAAAAATAAAAATAAAATTTGACGATGTGGAAAATAAGTTAAGATGTGTATATATTCCAATTCTGAAAGTTACCTTTTATAATTTCAATTAAAAAATTTAAGGTCAACTATGTAATATGAAATTAATATTGTTATTAAACATGTATATTTTAAATTTTGCAATAAATATTTTAGGCATTACATCCTAATATTATTTACCATATTGAAAAGCCTCAAATTTGCTTATACATAAGGAAGAAATTATGGTTATAAAAAAATTTAGTAATTATTTTGATGAATATTTTTTAAACAGAGTTTAAATATCTTTGACTTCATATTATGAGTAAGAAAATAAAATTAATAATATATGACATGTATTAAATATATTTAACCTTAGATTTTACTTTTAATCCCTATATAAATAACTAAAATTTATTTTTACATGTAGAGGACTACCGAAGGCGATGCAGCAGTCATAAACCCAGAATTCTTGACCAAATGTCAATATTAACAAATATATATGAGTTCCAGATCAAATAAACAACCCAAGAAAATATCTTATCATAATCACTATCATGAATTAGGTAAAATCAAACATAAAAAATGACATATACTTTTCGATCACATGATGAATTGCTACTTTAATAGTATCCTATTCCTATATATATACGAATTCCGTTTGTTGTTTCCTTACAAGTTCTTTCAATCAACATGAATTCTTCAATAGTCAAAATTCAGCAATAAGCTTCCTTACAAGTTTTTTCAATCAGCATGAATTCTTAAAACAGCTTAAAACAGGCAAAAGTTTTCCTTTTCACCAGCTTAAAACAGGCACAGGTTTTCCCGAAACAAAAAGTTGTTACATGATATCGTTCTATTCATTCAATCATGTCTAGAAAGTAATGACAATCCAACCAATACAAATATTCAACTATTACTTGAAATCATCAAGCCATTTCTCACGAGCATACATTACAAACAAAGCAAGTGACTGATATTAATGTGACATATATTACTATGCTGCAAGCACAACACAATAAGTATCACACGATGTTAATAGATGCATGCCTTAACAACATGGTCCAATAGCAAACAAAGGGACTGAAATCCTATCTAAACAGTAATGACTCTAACTAATTTTCAATTTAATTAATCAATTCAATCCGAATTAATTATAATTGCTCTCTACTTAATCTTAGTGATGCGACAGTCCTTCACAGTATATTGGTGACTGAGATAGTGACTCCTCCCCTAATCATGTAAACAAAACATTACAACATTTTCAATGCTTTAAATTTAGACAATGTTGGATAGAGTAATGACAAATTTAATACCTTTTAAATATATAAGATTATTAGTCATCATTAGAGTATCATTTTTCTATGAAAAATATATTGATTTTATAAATTATATAAATTAAGTCAATTAATTTTACAAATAAAAAGTCAATCATTCAACAAATACAAAATAAACAAGGAAAAAAAACACATTCTATACAACAGTATTATCTCGTATATGTAAAATAAAAAATTTATATATTAAAAAAAATAAAAAAGCGTGTTTTATATCCCAAAAAATACAGAAAACCCTAAATATTTTTTTAAAATGACTTTTTTTTTTCAAATTCTGCCTAGTTCTATATCACGTAAAGGAAGCATTTTTTTAAGTGAGAACAATTTGATACACCAAACCAAATCAGCGAGCAAACAAAAACACAATAGCTGATAGTGACAACGATGATTATGTGGACATGCAAATGGTTGAAAAATACCTCTAGGACCCAAATTTCCCGCGGCAGTGGCGGTGAGAAGACGCAACGGCGGAGAGAAGAGACGAAGAATTTTCTTTTGAAGTGGTAGAGAGAAAAGTCGAAGAGTTTCTAGCAAAAAGTAGGCTAAAACAAAAACTGAAATGATTTTGATAATTACAAGTGATTAGGGAAGAAATACAGGGATTTGGGAAATTAGAGATTTCAATCAGAAGGGATTTAGGAAGTTGGCAAATTAGGGATTGCAAAATTTGGGGAAGAAGAACTTGGGGGAAATTGGAGGAATAAAAGTTAGGAAGCTGGTGAAAAGAAATTGGAGAAATCTGATTTAGGGGAAAGTAAAGGAAATTCAGGGGATAAAAACGACGCCGTTTACGTAAACAACTAATACACATCTGCGGCGTTTTTGTTGAAAACGCCGGTAAAAACAATGATAAAAACGACGACGCTTTGCTCTCTTAATACATATTTGCGACGTTTATGTCGAAAACGCCACTAAAAACAATGAAAAAAACGACGTCGTTTTTCTCTCACAATACATATTTGCAGCGTTTTTGTCGAAAATGCCACTAAAAAAAAGGATAAAAATGCGGACGTTTTGCACTCTTAATACAACTTAGCGGCATTTTTTCAAAAATGCCGCTAATGCACAACCTTTTGCTGCATTTTTGTGGAAAAGCCACTAAAAACAAGGATAAAAAACAACAACGTTTTGTACTCTTAATGCATTTTTGTGGCGTTTTTGTTGTGAACGCCGGTAAAGAACAACATTTTGCGGCGTTTCTGAGAAAACACCACTATAAACAAGCATGGAAAACGACGACGTTTTGCACTTTTAATGCATTTTTGCGGCGTTTTTGTTGAAAACATTGGTAAAGAACAACCTGTTGCGATGTTTTTGAGGAAACGCCGCTAAAGAAAAGGATAAAAATGATGCTGTTTTGCACTCTTATTACATTTTTGGGCCGTATTTTAATAAAACACCTGAAATGCATAACATTTTGCATAATTTTTTATGAGCAATTAAACACTAGTAATCCTAAACCCTAAACGCTAACCTCTAACCCTTAATCCTTAAACCCCAAACCCCAAATCCTACTAATAATTGACTTCTTTTATGAGCAATTTTTATATTGAATTATTATATCTTTCATATCAATTCTAAATAGATAATTTAATATCTTGCATAATTTTGCATAATTTAATATAATTAAATTATTTAAATTATTTAATATATAAATTAAAAAACACTAATTACTTTAAACCCTAAACACTAACCCTCTATCCTTTAAACCCTAAATCATAATCATAAACCATAAACCCATAACCACTGACCCCTAAATCCTAAACCTTAAACCCTAAACCATAATCATCACTAAACCCATAATCCAAAAACCATAAACCATATACCCTAAACATTAAACCCTAAATCATATACCCTAAACTATAAACCCTAAACTATAATGATAAATAATTCAATATTTTAAAATTAATACTATCTCTTTTACAATTGTATAAGAAATTATTTAAAATACAACTTAAAAAACAATCAGTCATTTTAAATAATAGCATTTTAATTTTTTTCATTTTTAACAAATATTTTTCTATGTTTTTACTCTCAATTTTTTTCTACGTGTCATTACTTTTTTTTAAGAATTTAAATATTCAATTAAAAATAAATTTTACTTTAATTAATGTAAATAAACCAGTTATTAGACAGATAAAATGTTTTTTTGAGGCGTTTTTCAAAAAGTGCCGCTAATGCTTGACCTATAGCTTCGTTTTCCAAAAAGCGCCTTAGCGGCGTTTTCCAAAAAGCGCCGCTAGTGCAACTAAAGCTCAACATAAAACGATGGTGTTGTGCTTAATTTTTTGCGGCGTTTTTTGAAAAAGAGCCGCTAATGGGTCGACCTATAGCGCGTTTTTAAAAAAGCGCCGCTAATGCTCGATACATAATGGCGTTTTTCTACAAGCGCCACTAATGCTCGATCTATAGCGGCATTTTCTAAAAAGCGCCGCTAATGCCACTAAAGTTCAACATAAAACGACGATATTGTGCCTAATTTTTTTGCGGCATTTTTTGAACAAGCGCTGCTAATGGTCGACCTATAGCGGTGTTTTTTAAAATGGGCTACTAATGCTCGATCTAGAGCGGCAATTTTATAGAAGCGTCGCTAATTGCCGATTATAGCGGCGTTTTTTGTTCAAACGCCGCTAAAATCCTATTCTGCTGTAGTGACATTTTAATTGTATTATGCGTATTTTATTAACTCTATCAATTGTATATATTGATAATGTTGTTGATTGAGTTTGTATCATAAGTCTACTTGACACTAACTCAAGATTGATGAAAACAATATGATAACCAATTGTAATACATTTAGTATTTTAATATGATTTATTTATATATTTAAATTTTATTTTACTCACAATTTAATCTCTTTTTTTTTTCATTTTAATTTCATACATATTTTATATGTTATTACATTTTATTGTTTATTATAATATTATTTTTAAACTAACATCTATATATATTTTTAATAATAATATCATTATAGGTTCTTATCATATCTTCTCTTTCTGATACAATGTCTAGAACTACCCATAGTCCCTCCCAACCCTTAAATAGGAGGATAATGCGCTTCAACACACTCAAAATCATATCCTCCTGCACTAGCAACAATGTCAATACCAATCGAGTTAAAACTTAATCGACACTAATATATATTTTAGTTACAGAATTTCCACACATATATATGTGATAAAATTTCTAGTTTATTAATTATATTTTTAGGGAGCATATATTAAATGTCCATTCATATAATTACTTGAAGAGAAAATGTGATTAAGGGGAAATTATAGTTAAGGATTGCAAATGAGATAGATAGAAGTGAAAAAGTAATATCTCTCATCAATATAAAAGCAATGTTGATCCCCATAAAAAGCTCTCACAGATTATTAATGGTCCATAAGGAAGAGACCGTGAACTCATTAATGCTCTCTATTTTCCTTTTCGGATCATAACTCATAACCAACTCGTTTGATTACACCAACCATTAAAAAATATCAAACAAAAGAAACTCCTTCAACAAAGAAGATAAAACCTGAACCATACCCAAAGACACCAAACAAAAGTTAAAAACAGTGCTACCACTCTTTATGGCTCGTTTGAACCCAACTCGACTCAGCCATATGCATTCAAGAACCAGGTCGTCGTCCATGCCTCATGTAGTCGCCCCACCCGTTTCCAAGAAGCAACCTTCCAAGTTCTCTCGCTCCATTCAGAAACTGTTCAAATCCGTGTTCAAGTTCAAACAAAGCTCGAGTTCTTCTGTTTTGTGGCTGAAACAAAGATCCTACGAGGAGTACTGCCTGGTTTACGACATGACAGGTGCACTTACAACAATCCCTGAGGTTCCGGAGATAGATTTTGGTGGACTGTCGCCGGAGATTAATGGCTCGTTGGTTGTTAAGAGAAGTCCACCGCCAGAAGGGTTCACCGCAGCCTCCACTGTCGGTATTTCATGTGCTTAATGAAGAAGTTTATGCGAAGTTATATAAATGATGAATAAACGAAGATGTGATCGATTAGTTTAATGTGTATATTTTGATCATATTTTTATGTTTTTTTTTTCCGAGGATGTTTGATTCTTAAGATTATGTTACTTGAAGTTTTCAACTTTCAGCCTTTCCTATGTCTAAATTATATGTTCTTTAGCTGAATCTGTTTAATAATCAAGATCTATATAGGGTTATATCTTTTCTTTTCTTTTTCTTTTGTTGGTTAAAATTCTTTTTTTGTTATTGAAAATCAAGAAATAAATTATATATACAAGCATTTAGTTAGAGTGGCAAAAATTTTTGTTCTCAATTGATATCAGTTTCCTATCTGATCATATATAGCAAACAATTCCGGATTGCTTTTAATAGGAAGAAAAACTAGGAAAAAATCGCTCTACATTTCAACCCAAAAAAACCTCAAATACTTTAATTAGGATAGGTTTATAATTGCTCAAATAATCATCATTTTGATTATTATTAATCTCATTATAGGTTTTTATCATATTTATTCTAAAATGTCTAGAACTATTCATAACCTATCCCCAACCCTTAAATAAAAGGATAATGCATTTCACACACTCAAACTCACGTCCTCCCACCCTGGAAATAATGCTCATACTAATTCAGCCAAGAATCAACTAACCAATCATTTAAATACATGATTTAAAGCAAAAATGTAAAAAGAAAAAAAAATCTTAAGTGGGTTATATTTGAATTTAAATGAAAGTGTAGATAAATTTTCAAAATAATTATTTTAATTTTTTTAAAACATTAAAATTCTTAAAAGTAAAAAAAGACTAAATTTTAAAAGTTTGTGAAGTATATGGGATTGCTAGTTAATTATACTATTTTTCTCTTTTTCTTTCCCTCCTAGCTCCAAACCAAGACGAAGAAAAGAAAATAAAAGTCGCAAACGTGTCATGATTAGAAAAGCTTGAAAAGTATAAGGGATTGATAGATAATTATATCTTTTTTTCTCTTTCTTTCCCTCCCATCATAATGTCTTGTACTATTAGTGTACACTAATCTCATAAATACTTAAGTTTCACGGGCCACGAATCAGAGCCTGTGATGAATGCACATAGAACGTCCTATAGAGGTTAACTAATTAAATGAGGCTCATTTAATCTACTTGAATTGAGCCGATTCATGGAACATATGGAGAAACTCATCTACTTGAAATCTTGGTTGCCTAGTGAAACACTTTAATAGAACTAGAGTTACTAGGGTAATTATTGTAAATCTTAAGGGACAAAATATGTATAGAGTTAAATCTCTTAGGACTCTCATATTGTAGATAGGCACTAATCTTAGCCGTCAATGTAATTTGATCTGTACCGTTAGATCTGAGGGAGCTCAACTATAAACAGAGATCTTCCCCTTCATTTGTAATCACTCAATGGTAATCCTTCAAAGTAATAGAGATACTTTGAGAGCATTTACTCAAACACTTTATGTGTGTTGCTTTCTTGTGACATTTTTTGTTCTTTTGTTGCTCTTTTGTCTTTGAGTTGCTTCTGCTTTATTTCGGTGCCTTGGAGAATTTCTAAAAAAAATTCTCACTTTGCAAGAGTTAGACTGATTTAAATGAATTTGAACCTAAGAAATTGTCTAAGGTCGCACGGATTGCGAGATGACAGTTCTAGTCTCATGACATAAGTACATAGTTATTTACTGCATGCAAATAATATATGTATTATAACACTTCCCCTTGAATGACAATTTACTATAAAAATTTTCAATAAAACCTTGCAAAGGAAAATTTAGTAAAATAAAAACTTAGTAAAAAAAAAGTAAAATATTCATGGGAAGCTTCTTCTTACGTAATAATTATTCTAAGTCTTTAAGATGATGCATTCTTATGTTATGTCCGTGCTTCTTGAAAATTGAAGTTGGTAATATTTTTGTAAATAAATTTACTAAGTTATTACTTAAGAAAAGTTTGCAAATATCAATGTCACCTAATTTTTTCAAAAGTTCGTGCTTATAGAAAAATTTTAGAAAAATATGTTTATCTTATCACCTTTTAGTATGTGAAATGCATGTTGCGTATCCTCATGCAAATATTGTTGGCTTAACATTATCAATAATCATTCCATATGATTTTCTAATATGTTGAATTGTAGCTCGAAACCATATGCATTCGTGTGACTTGCTTCATAAAAAGCGAAATTTTTTAAATGGTTTGATGAAGCAGCAATGGTTGCTTGTTTACAAACTTCTTTAATATAAAAATATTACCACATGTGAAACCATAATTTGTTTGTGACCAAGTTTTATGAAGAATAAAAAAAATCCAACATCAACATACTCCATGTATGTAAAACAAACCCATATCGAATATGTCATAAAGATTGAACACACTTCACTTCATTCCAATACTTTTGTGTTGGTTCAAAACTAAACCTTAAAAGTAAATTGATCTCAAAGGCTATATCTAGTATAGTATAATTTGTTAAATATAAAAATACTTCTATTAAACTATGATGTGGTATTTCAAGATCAAAATTTTCTTCATTGAATAAAATTGATCTCAAAGCTTAATGGATAAATTTTTTGTTACATAATAGATAAGATTTAATCATATTAACTTATTTCAAAAGTTTTTCTATATAATTTGGTTGATAATAACGACTTTACTCCTTAAATGAACTTGAAATCTAATTCAAAATTTTGTTTTCCAAGATTCTTTATTTCAATCCTTCTTTAGATAATCAGTAGTTGTGGAAATCTCTTTTTTTTCGGTACAAAGGACTGCCAATCAATTGGTGATTACAAACCAGTGAAATACCTAAGTAGTAGTAAGGGATAATGCATCTAATTTCCATGCAGCAGTGCTAAAGCTAAGTATGAGGGTTCTTCAAATATCTGTAAACTATTAAGGTTATATTTGCTAGTTTAGCCGTGTGGTCAGCAACTTTATTGTGTTCTCTAGGAATATGTCGAATTCTCACACTCCACTTTCATTTTAGGAGTTGGTCAATTAGTCGCAACTCTATCATTCTATTAACAACAATCTCTCCAACTAAAATCAATTCAACTATCATCGCATTGTAACATTCCAAATCCAAATTTCTATAGTCAGCTTCCCATGCAATTTGGAATCCTTCCAAAATAACTCTAGCTTCAACTTTAAAAATTCTCTCCTTCCCAATTCTCATTGTGAAGCCATGTAACTAGTTTGCACCCAAGTCTCTAAAAACTCCTATCAACGCACCATTAGTGTTATCTGAAATAGCACCATCTATATTTAATTTGACCCAACCCTACTCCGAAGGCATCCAATGGTTAAGAGTGGCTCTAGTTTGTCTAAGACTATCACCTCATTCTCTTAGTCCATGCAAATGTTGTAGAAATTATTGATTCCCAGCTACTCTAGTTGTCTTTGAAAATAAATTATTACGAGATTTCATAACAACTAACATAAAATGGAAAACAATGTCAGCCAATTCGTCACTTTGCTACCAAAATCTCTCTTATTAGCCAAGTTCAACACTAAACACTCGTTAAGATCAGATGAGAAGAAGATACTCTTAGCATTGAAAGGCACAACAATATTCCAGATTACTTTTGAGAAGGAACAATCCTGAATCGCATGAATACCTGACTCAAAAACATGACTGCATTAGGGACAATGACTCTCATTTGACACGTGGCTTCGAGATCTCTCACCATTGGTCAAAATATGATCTCTCCACAATAACCACAAGAACATTTGAACTCATTGCGGAGCTTTACACCTCCAAACCAACTTCCAATTCATAGGCGAAGCAAAATTACCAATGGAGTAAATACTTTTGAAAGTTTTAGCAGAAGAGAACAAGTCATTTTATGACCACTTCCATGAGATACATTTGACATCTACATTTGGATTAGAGGGGTAAAACGACAGTAATGTAGTGGAGAGCAATTGATTTAGATGAGGCCAATCCCAATTCCCCGTATTATCAATCATGTCACAAACTCTAATAGGTTCATCTAGCAGCTCTATCCCTATATAGAAAAATTTAAGAGGTCAATCTATCTAACCCAAACATCATTCCAAAAAATAATTATGTGTCCATCACCAACTGTCTAAAACACACTATTGATAACCTCAAGAAAAACTCCCATGATAGAACGCCAAATGAAAAAGTAATAACTCCTCGAGATCGAAACTGGCAACAGTCCCTGAATGTTGTATTTGCTCATCAAGACTTGCAGCCATAGAGCTTCTGTGTTAGTAACAATATTAAATCTCAGTTTTAAAAGAAAAACCTTATTTTGATTCGCAAGATTTTAGAGTCCAAGACCCCCATTATCAAGAGGTTGGTAGCATTCGAACCAATTTAGTAGAGCAAGTTTAATTGAGTCTACCTTCGAACCCCAAATGAACTTTCGAGCAAGCTTTTCAATCTCTTTGCACACCAAGAGGGGTATACGTGTCGTGGCCATGAAAAATGATAGAATAGCTATAAATTTCATGCTTCTCAACCATTAAGCTTTTTTTAGACGTTCTCTACAACAAAATCAAACGTTTTAGATGAGACCCTCTTGTGAAAAATAGGCATCCAAGATATTTCCCTAGATCATCCACCCTCGAAATTCCAAGGTTCCCACATATTTCAGTTGTTAAATCCATTAGTGTGTTTTGGTAAAAGAAAATTTGAGTTTTATTCCTGTTGATTTTCTTTCTAGAAAAGTAGCAAAAAGTATTAAGGATACTATTAACATGCTCAGCTTGCTCCTTATTTGCTTTACAAAAAAGAATGAGGTAGTTTGCAAAAAAAAGGTGCGAAATTGTTGGTCTTCGTCTAGAAATCAACAAAGGGCTCCAATCTTTCTGCATGATTGCCTTATCTATGAGATGACCTAGTGGTTTTATACACAAAATGAACAAATAAGGAGATAATAGATCTCCTTGTCTAATTCCTCGTATGGGAAAAAAGGACTCGGTGATGGTGCCATTTCAAAAAATCTGCAAGGATGACGAATTTACATAGTTAATAATTACATTAACCATTAAAGAAGGAAAACATGCCTTCAACAAGGTGTCTTTAAGGGAATCCCAACGAAGTCCATCATAGGATTTCTCTATATCAATCTTCAGAGCCATCCAACATTGTCATCCAGTAACTGTTTTCATGGTATGGATAGCCTCTTGCGCGATCATAATGTTGTTTGTAATATTCCTCCATTTGATGAAATTAACTTGATTCTGTTTTACTAGCTTTACCATAAGCGGCTTGAGTCTATTCACAATGGTCTTTATAATGATTTTATATAAGACCGTACGCAAACTAATTGGTCGGAAGTGAGAAATGACTTTCGGTCTCTATATTTTTAAAATTAACACAATCAGAGTTTTGTTAAGAGTAGGGTCTATCCATGCCCTTCGAGTGCCCTACGGACCATTATGCAGACTGAATTACCCAATGCCTCCCACTAGGGCTGGTAATACTTTGCATGGAAATCATCAATACTGATGCCTTAAGAAGAGCCATAGTCAACACTGCTTTTGTGACAGCCCTAATTTGGCCCTAGTTGGAAAGCGATTTTGGGACCACGAAATTACATGTGAAAGTGCATGTCTGAAAATTTCATATTTTGATTTTGCCATTTGTGAGTGAAATTATGAAATAGGACCTATGTGAAAATTTTTGAAAATGCTATAAGCTAATTTGTAGTGGCCAAATAACTTATAGTATGAAATAGGTGAGTTTGCATGTCAAATTTCCCACCTTAAGGTATAGTGGCCGGCCATGATAGGTATAAT
This sequence comes from Gossypium hirsutum, assembly GCF_007990345.1. Taxonomy (NCBI): domain Eukaryota; kingdom Viridiplantae; phylum Streptophyta; class Magnoliopsida; order Malvales; family Malvaceae; genus Gossypium; species Gossypium hirsutum. Next base: position 47,133,121 of record NC_053425.1, on the reverse strand, counting down.
AAGAATTATGGGCATTTTTTTTATTTGATAAGTTATGGCATGAGTATGGCGCAAATATTATATGTCATTTTGTGTCATGAAATGTTGGGGGAAAAAATAACAAAAGGATAGAAGGGACAAAGTTTTTCCATCTTTTTTGTTCTTCATAGCCGAAATTGAGAGAGCAAATAGGGGAGAAAACCCTTGAGTATTCGGTCACTAGGGAGAGAGTGTTTTCACGGTAAGAAAAATAGTAAAGGAAAATAAATAAATAAATTGTTGAGTTCTGCCCATTTCTGGGCTGTTCGAATTGAGAGGGAAGAAGAGGGCTGCTGCATGTTTAATTTTTGAGCTTATTTAGGAGCTGGTTCCTTAAGAAACTCGCTGAAGGTGGCAGCACGAAGGGGAAAGAAACTGCTCAAGAGTAGGTTCGGCTGCTGTTCAGTAAGTCCTTGCAATGAAACTTTGAAAAATTTCCATGTTTATACTATGTTTAATACATGCAGGTAAAACACAGATTCAAGGACTGTTAAGCAAAGTTAATAGTTAAAATACATGTTAGTTGTTACCAAAATACTGGTGTTAGAAGTGAAGAAGAGTTGATAAATAATGTATAAGTTGGTGTTGAAACCTGCTGTTGAATGCTGATAGTTTCAGCATGTAATTGCTGTAGTTTATCGTGCAATAAATCCTGGTGTAATTGATCTGCTGCTGCTCTAATTAAGGTAAAAGGTTGGTTAATAAATGTATTGTTTTGTGGTAATAAGCAAAATATAAAGATGGTTGAAATTAACATGCATTACTGTTCGGTTTATGTTTGAAGAGTTATTAACTTTTAGAGCTTAAAACAATTTAATTTGGGATTTACATTTTCAAATTTCAGTTTTATTAATGTCCCATTGTTATTGGTTGAAGCTAAGGAAATAAGCATTTGTTGAAAGGATGTAGGGAACTGAATTGTCTGAAAATTATTTGTTGTCAGCTAGTGAAATTTTAATGTTCGAATGTATGCTGAATTTTTAAGTGTCCGAATGCATGCCAGAATTCAACATGTTCAAATGCATGCTGGAGTGCTTTGTTTAGGTAGGTTAAATGTGTCTGATATTCAAACCGTCTATACACTAGAGTCGTTGTACCATTTCAAACCGGACAAGAACTCATGTACTTAAAATTGAGCTATCATGTTGCATTTGTATGGTAAATTAAATGAAAACCGGCGACATTGATATCAAATTTTAATACAAAATATAGGTGAGTACTGGATATATGAAATAATGTAAATATTTAAATTATGATGCATGATTTATGTGTATAGAAATGAAATGTCTTTAGTGAGAACTCGATGATGTGTATTTGTGAGCATGCATGTGCATTAGATGCTAAGTGGGAAAATCGGTTAACATGTTGTGTGTATTATGGCCGAATGTGAATTTGGATAATATTGAATAATGTTTATGCTTTAAAATAATGAAATGAAGTTTATGCTTAAGTGAAATTATAGGTATGTGATGATTGATTTGTGATATGCATGTTTAAATAACATGCATTCAAGGTATGTGTGAAAGAGTGAATTGGTAATAAATCTGCTTGGGACAGCGGCAGTAACGTGATTTTGGAAAATCACCATAAATTGTGGGAGATGAGTTAGAAGTTGAATAAATTATGTAATTAAATCTTAATGAGTCTAGTTTCTTATAAAATAAACCGTGTAAGCAAAATAATTGCCAATAATGAGATATTTGAAGTGATGTGGGATAGGGTCAAAATGACTTCTAGATCCTCTGTTTTGTTTTTATAAAATCATTATAAATTGTAAAAAAATGTTAATAAGATGAAATTTATATTCTTAGACTCCTTAATGAGTCTAGTTTCAAATGAAATAAACGAGAACATATTTTGAATTCTGTACAATGAGAAATTTGATTCGTAGTGAAGAGTGGTCAGATTTGCCAAACAGTGAAATAGGGGAAACTTTAAGAAAAATCTGGTATTGATTGGCCAAACCAAAAATTCTGAAAATTTTATTGATAGAATATATATGAGTCTATTTTCAGGGAAAATTAACAGCAATTTATTTGGAGTTTCGTAGCTCCAGTTATAAATGATTTAGTGACTGTTGCTCAGGAAGACAGCTTACAGTGAAATTTTGATTATGTGGTAAACATTGACAAAAATTTGTTAATGAGTTGCTTATTGATTTCTTATAAGCTTACTATGATCTGTAGGTGTGGAAGTCGAATATATATATTATATTTTGAAAGTGATGCTTGAATAGTCGAATAATGACTAGTTTAAAATTGTTGAATTTAAGCTCAAGACCATAGAGGGGCAAATTCGGATTAGGGAAAAGAGAAAGTAATCGAATAGCCGTTGTAATCGTTCGGCAACATTCGAGGTAAGTTCTTAAGTGTTTAAGCTTGATTCCTTTTTATATGCCTAAGAGTTAAATTAATATGGCAAAGAGAATGTAAATTTTATTTAGTTAATGTGTCGAATATGTAATGATTTAAGTCTATAAGCCGATTATGGCTATTATGCTTAAGTTGAATTGGATTTGGAAATTTGATGCACTAAATGAGTGTTACAATGAATAAACTATGCCGTATATGTGCTGGTAGAGATATCACGATTTGTGATGATTAAATATCTAAAGGAAACCATGATGTGTATAAAATTATTATTATTAGTCATTTGTGGTAGCCGAATGTGGCTTGGTACTAAAGTGATTAAATGTGAACTTCGATGAGGTAACTGTTAGTGATTGATGATATAAGTTATACATGATTGAAGTATAAGTTATGAAAGTGGGAAAGAACAGGTGAATTGTTTATCAAAAAATGATATCGGGCTTCGGGCCTAGCAGGCTATGATGCCGGTGAAATACTATTCGGGCCTTTGAGCCTAGCAGGCTATGATGCCGGTGAGATATTATTCGGGCCTTTGAGCCTAGCAGGCTATGATGCCGGTGAAATACTATTCGGGCCTTTGAGCCTAGCAGGCTATGATGCCGGTGAGATATTATTCGGGCCTTTGAGCCTAGCAGGCTATAATGCCGGTGAGATACTATTCAGGCTTTCGAGCCTAGCAGGCTATAATACCGGTGAAATGATATCGGGCCTCGAGCCTAGCAGGCGAAATGCCGGTGATTAGAGAAAAGTCTAAGACTAAGGTACCTTTTGTTAGATTGACAAATGAATATACTCAGTACGTTAAGTGGGCCAGGTATGCATTATGTATTCATATGTGAGTTTGATTTGAAGTGAATCATAAGTGTGTAATGTAATACATATGTGAACAAATGTTATAACTATATCTATGATCATGATACATCTGGTCAAGTTGAGAAAGTATGTGAAGGTATTTGATTTATTTATGTTATACGAATTCAGATTAAGTGTTATAAGAATGCTGAATATGCATTATGTGCATGTGTATATTCGGCCAGATGGTAATATACCTAGAATATAGCCGCTTGAGAAATTGAATAATCGAAATATAATTGCGTTTATTTGTTTGCATTGCTTAAAACTTACTAAGCTTATGAATGCTTACTCTGTTGTTACATTCCTCTGTTTTATAGATTGTTGGCTCCAGTTACTTGCTCGGGTTGGAGTTCGCCGGAGATATTATCACACTATCGAGCTCACGTTAATGGTGTAAGTGTATCCTAGTATTTCGAGTCTATGGCATGTATAGGGTTTTAACGTTGAGTATGTGATATTATAATTTAGCCAAAGGTGGCGGCTTGTATTGATAAAGTGTTTTGGCCATGTAAATTGGCCTATGTTGGCTAGTGATGTTTTGGGCCTCGTAAGCCCATATATGGGACAGATTGCATGTGAAAAGAAATTTTTTAAATTGATTGAGATTTTTCGGCACGGTTTTTGTGTGATTGACTGAGTTTAAGTCAGGCAACACCTCAAACCCTGTTCCGGCGAGGGATGCGGGCGAGGGGTGTTACAGCTTTATGGAATTCTTTATTCATTGCCAAACTTACAAGCATGTCCCGGTCTTGTGTTGATAGTACTGGGAACTAATTCCGAAAAAGAAGTACCCCATCCACTTGATTAGGAATGATATAAAGCTTCTGAAAAAAATCAATGGCATACCTCTGTAAAACATCCGTATTATAGCACCATCCTGAATCATCAATTCGAAAACTCTCAATTTTATTTCTTTGTTGCCTTGCTAGTGTACGACTATGAAAATACTTGGTATTTCGATCCCCATTTGCAAGCCATTCAATCATTGACTTTTGAAACCAAAGGAGTTCCTTATTGTAACACCCCTTACCCAGCCCTGTCGCTAGGCCCAAGTTACAAGATGCTACAACAGCATCGTATCAATTACATATACACACATAGCTTTAAGTAAGAACAATTTTTATTAGTTTAAGCATTTACAGAGGTGATCGCGATTAGACAAACATTATACGACATCTAAAACAATTTAAATACATACTTAGGGACTATATAGCAAGCTTTCAAAGAAAATAAAATAAGTATTGATACTCAACAGTAGGTATCGATATTTAGTAAGACAACTATCGATACTAACTAGAAAATCGATACCATTCTAGGATTATGTTTTTCCAACTCAATTTCAAATCAAATCATTTTATCGATACTTAAACGAAGGTATCGATATTTTTACCTCGAGTGTCGATATTAGAGAAAGGGTATCAATACCAAATTAAGCTACTGTTTTCTTGCACATACATTTTAATATCGAGGTATCGATATTTAAGTCTCGAGTATCAATACCTCTAGAAAAAATGGCAAAAGTTCAGCAAAACAGAGGTCACCTTCATTTGCAACATTTTCCTTTCAACATGCATCATTACTCACAATACCAATCATCAAATCATTCATAGATATAATTCCTAACAATATCAAAATTCCAAGTCCAAAATCATAATACACAAATACAATATTAATGTAACCAACGAAGTTCTAAACTCACATTGCCTTTATTCCAAAAGTCCAAAAGAATAATAAAATCACCTGTTCAAATTACTATTGCCTAGCTTAGGTCACTTCTTTGGTCGCACCGCTCACACCAGAATGCAATTAATTTGCAAAGGTTTAATGAGAGGTGTAAGCTTAAACATGCTCAGTGAATGTATTAGAATTAACATGCATTTCAACATAGGTTAAATCATGAACATTTTCAGATACATTTATAACAAGATATTTACTATAAAAATGTAATGACCCAAAATTCACGGGCATTGGAAAAGTATATTATCGGGCCTCCGTCTTAGCGAAATGTGTTCGTAAAAATTTATTAGAAATATTTACGAGAATAGTTGTGTGTTTAATTAGGTTTTAATTAAGTGAATTTAGTTTAATTAAGAGTAATTAGGAAAACGGACTAAATTGAATAAGAGGTAAAAATTGAATTATAGATTAAAAGAAAATATAAAAGACCAAAATGAAAATTATGCCATTTTTCCTAATTGAGGCGGCAAATGAATTGAAAAATCTAAGATTTTTCTTAGATTTCATCCATTAATTAAGTTATTATTATATTATTTAATTGATATTATATTATTATGTTATGAAGTAAATTAAAATAAAGAAAAATATATGGTAATAAAAATATATATGTGTAATAATTATATTTGAACAATTGTAGTATATTTATTTAATTACTTTTTATTTAAGTAAATATATTTTTATTATATTAAAATATTAAATTATATAAAATAAATAAAATAAGGACAATTGGATGGTGATGATAATAGACAAGTGTAAAATATATGTATGTACAAATGTAATATAAATATTTGTTATTAAATAGATATTTATTATAAAAATTATTATTATCATTAAATTAATAAAGTAAATAAACATAAAAGAATAAAGAAACTAAAGGAATAAAAGAAAGAAATGAAGGAGAAAAGAAACAGATAAGCATTCGAATAGCGAGAAAGAAAAAGGGGAAAATTAAGGTTTTAAAGTTTGGAGTTTAAATTGGTAAGTCAATTAAGCCATTTTTGCTTAATTTTGATGTTTTAAAAGCTTTAGAATAAAGTTTTTTTGAAATTAAGTTAAAGTTTTGAAAGTTCTTAGGTTTCTGAACATAGTTCATGTTGAACAAAATAATGAATTAGGGGTTTAATTGAATGAATTTCAAGTTAGAATTGATTAAATGATTAAATTGTAAACTAGACTATAAGTTTTGTGTTGTAGGGATTAAATTGAAAGAAGTTTTAAATTAGGGTTTTATTATGAACATTAGATAGTTAAGTAGAATATGGAAGTAAATTGAATAGAAATAAAGTATGAATTGAGTTAGAAAATTAAATGAGTTAATTAGGATTAAATTGAAATTAGGGTATAAATTAGATAGAAATTCAATTATTATTATTAATTAGTGTTGTAATTAATAGTGTAAATTATTATTATTTTCGTAACTAGCAAAGAACCTGAGGCATCGGCACAAAAAGGAAAGGAGAAAGTTATTGAGGAGTAATTACGAAATCCGGATTTGTATTACTATAATTCAAGTTATTTATTATTAAGTATTAATTTTAAATTTATTTATTTTATAGTAAGTAAATATTGAGGTAAGTAATTTTATTGAATTGAATTTAGAAAATTGAATTGAATGAGAAATATGTGTTGGTATTACTATAATTCGAATTTAATTATTATTAATTGTTGAATTTTAAGTTGATATGCATGGTAAGTATTAGTATTGAATTGTATGAAATTAAATTGAATTGTGATTATATGTGAATAATTGAAATGCATATTGAATTGAGAAAGTGTATTGAACTATGAATATGTGAATTGAAAATTTGATTGAAAAGTGGAAAATGATTGAATTGAAAATGTGAGAAATTGTAACTGAATTGAGATTTATATGTGATCCGGAAACCCTATTAACTAGTCGCGTTGAGTCAGATATAGTTGGCATGCCATAGGATTGGAAGTGTTCAGGGATCTTCGACCTCGAGTCGATGAGACAATGGGTGTCATACTGTTACTTCGGATAGATTCGATAAGGTACCAGTACCACTTTACTTTGGCTATGCCGATGAGACACTGGGTGTTAACTTTGCTTCAAACTATCCGATTTGGATCCGTGTATCCGCCAAAGTCCGAGTTTGTTAATAGGGGTAAATAAAAGAAAAGTTAAGTTGAATAAAAGGAATTGGTTGAGCTATTGAAAGAAATGTAAAAATGGAACATGAATTGAAAATGTGATTTGAATGTGAGTATGAGAATGGAATGCATGAACCAATGGTTTATGAATTAGATGATGGCTCAACATGAATGTATATGATTTCAATTGACGAATAGCTAAATTAAATTGTATGAATATATTGAGAATGGAAAATTTATGTTTGAATTGGTTTAGTAAATATTAAAGTTAGATGATTTAATTTATATGATTATTATGTTTATAATTTGAATTATGGTAATACTACTGAGTATGAAATACTCAGCGTACGGTTGTTTCCGTGCGCAGGTTAATAGAAGTCCAGTGTCCCGGTCCAGCATCCGAACTGTAACACCCCCTACCCGTATCCATTGCCGGAATAGGTACGAGGCATTACCAGAGTTTACCGAATATTTTCAGATAATTCTGAGTCATTTATTATTCATATTTTGAAAATAATCATAATGTCTCTCTATTGGGCCCTCGAAGCCCCAAACATACATTAAAAATCAACCAGAATTAAATCGGGATCATAAAAAAAATTTCGCAAAATCTTAAATTTTATTTTCATCTAAATACTTACCATTTCAATACTTCTTATAATTAAACATGTTACCATTCAATCAGTAGCTTGACACTTGTCTAAACGTCAAACAACATCATTGTTAGTATACTTGCATATAATTCATATAAATTCAATATTTATATACTTATTTTCTCGACATGTTACACTTGAGTTTAATAATTGTCTTTACTTACATAATTTCCTTGTATCAACATATCTAAGATAATCATATATGTACATGTCATGAAACATATCATTCTCTTACTGTTTCTTCATAAATATATATCAATCATTTCGTTATACCAATATTTCATGCACCATCATTTCCATATATTTTATGTATATTTATTCCGGTAAAGTTTATATCAAACTTAACATAAATTATATTCCATGTATTTATTCTTATTTTGTTTATCTATCTTCATAATTATTTCATACAACTATTTTGTATATATATTTCCATATGACCAGTTCTTGTAAACATTTCACACAACTATTTCATATAACCATTCGTCATCTGATACATATTACCTGAATATCAATTGTTCAATAGATGTCATCGCGTCTCCCATCCACGGTCTTACTCATTTTCTGTCATGTTGCCATGGTATCTTTCAACCATGGTCTTATTCATTTCATGTCACGCTGCCATGGTATCTTTCAACCATGGTCTTATTCATTTCATGTCACGCTGCCATGGTATCTTTCAACCATGGTCTTATTCATTTCTCGTCATGTTGCCATGGTATCTTTCAACCATGGTCTTATTCATTTCATATCACGCTGCCATGGTATCTTTCAACCATGGTCTTATTCATTTCCTATCATGTTGCCATAGTATCTTTCAATCATGGTCTTATTCATTTCATATCAGGTTGCCATGGTATCTTTCAACCATGGTCTTACACATTTCATATCAGGTTGTCATGGTATCTTTCAACCATGGTCTTACATTTCATATCAGGTTGCCATGGTATCTTTCAACCATGGTCTTACACATTTCATATCTAAGAGCACACTCCCACGAACCTCATCCTTACAGTGGGATTACTAGTCCAGGCTAAATCCCCTGTAATATAAACTCATAGAGTATTGTCGGGATTACCAGTCCAGGCTAAATCCCCTGCAACGACAATTACTCTAATGAGCTTGGATCTGAATTACCAGTCCAGGCTAAATTCAGACCTTAATTTGGATTACCCGTTCGGGCTAAATCCATTTACACGTATTCTTCGAGAGGGCTATATCAGGATAGGATCACCCGTCTGGGCTAGATCCTTTTTACCGTCAATTCCTTTTCAGAGATCCATCGAAATTTCCTTTTATTCAACCGAGATTTCTTCCCCTTTTTATTAAATATATCAATGTTCCATCAATTTTCATACAATGAACATTCAAATTATTTTCACATCAATAACATACATTTCAAGCATTTAAGAATATAATTCAAGTTACACGAACTTACCTCATTGCTTGTTTGTGTTTATAATTTCATTAATCCGATATCTTTTCTTTTCTACAATCAAGTTTCATATTTGAGTCGTCCTGATCTTTATAAATAAATTTGACCATCATTTTCATTCATTTCATATTCTAATGCATTTAATTAATGCTCTAGGCAAAATTACCATTTTACCCTTAAACTTTTAATTAATGATGATTTCATCCTTAGGGTCAGGGAAAATAAAATTCTTGCAATTTAATCCTTATTTCCAGCTATTATTCTCATATGTATTGATAACAGTTCATGAATTCTATAAAATATCAGAATTTTTCATAATTTCAACACTTTTCAATTTAATCCATAAAACATGTTTTCCCCCGATCTTGAACTAAATTAATAATTTCATTCAATTTTGTAATTTAAATAATAAAATAATCCATTTCATGCAATTTGGTCATTTCTGACATTTTTACAAAATTGCCCATAAAGTTTTACTTTTATTCAATTTAGTCCCTGAGCCTAAAATATACAAATTAGCCATGCTAGATGAATATTCATACATATTCTTCCTCCTCCTCCTCTCCATTCCACATCCTTAATGTAGATAACACATTTGTAAGTAACATTATCCATAATTTTTATTATTTACTTTTATGAATATTCAAGCTGTTTATCAGTGTCATAGTCACTAAATTATTTATATCTGGAGCTATAGAACTCCAAATTAAAATCCGATAATTTTACCTAAAACTATACTCATATATATTCTTACCATAAAATTTTCAGAATTTTTAGTTTATCCAATAAGTACAGTTTATTCTTTAAAGTTACCCCTGTTCTGCTGTCTGACAGTTGTGACCCTTCTTCACTGAAAATTAATTATCTCCTCTTTCAGAATTCAAATTATGTTTCCGTTTGTTTCTATTGAAAATATACTAATTAAGGATTCTAAAAATATAAATTTAAGCCATAATTATTTCTATCCAATTTTTTATGATTTTACAAAGTCAGAACAGGGGAACCTGAAATCATTCTGACCTTGTCTCACAAAATTTATTATATCTCATGATTTACAATTCCATTGCTTACATAATTTCTTCTATAAGAAAATAGACTCAATAATATTTAATTTCATATTTTATTCATTATATAATTTGATTTCTAAAATTTTTTGTGATTTTTCAAAGTCAGACTACTGCTGCTGTCCAGAACTGTTTTAGTACAAGATATTAATTACCATGTTATAACACCCTTATTTTCTTTTTCTACACCATTTCTCATCACTTTCTCTTATTTTCTCTTCACTAACATATCAAGAACATAGGACCTTATGTAAGAAAACTCTACTATAACATTATTTCCATGCTTTGTCAATAATAACAAACTTAAAAACATATTGAAATCTTGATATACTTACCTTGTTCTATTGATACTAATCTTTAACTTGATTTTCTCTCTCCTCCAGCTTCTATTTCTTGAATCCAACTTGATATTCTAACTCCCCATGATCTCCTTAACATTTTTCTCTCTTAGTAGCTATGAAAATTCTTTTGATTTCTAGGTGAAAATGGTGATTTTTTGGTGGAAGGACCAAATTATAAAGAAAACAAAATTTCTTTCTTTTCCTTCTGTTCTAACGTTGGTTGCATGGGAAAGGAAATGTGATGTTAATTTTTCATCTTTCCTTCCTTTTATACTAAATAAATAATAATATAATAATAAACATCTCATAAAAATATTAATAAAATAATATTTATCTAATTAATTAATTTAAAATATCATCAACATAATCATTACATTCTAGAATTCTCTCTCTTACTAATTGACCATTTTGCCCTTCATGATCTTTTAGAATTCCATCCTTGAGTCATCACTTAATTTGGTAAAATTACGATTTAGTCCCTCATAATTTTTCACCTATTCAATTTGGTCCTAATTCATCAATTTTTCTTGGTTTCTAGATCATTCCACCCTTAAAATATTTGCACCATTAGTCCTTCAACTTTTTTATATTTACATTTCAACCCTTAAATTTTGAGTATTTACTATTGTGCAACAAGACTTTTCTCATCTTTGCAATTTAGTCCTTTCTTGAATTAATATATCATAATATACTTCCCAATATTGACATAACTCAAAAATTCCCTTTTTGTCACTTTATTTCCTTATTTTACTATATCACGGATAATATTTTACTGTAAAAATTTTCGGAGTATTACACGAACGATCCCGACTCCAACAAAAAGATTTTGGTGATGTTTTCTTCCCTTAAGTGAAAGTGGCATGTACATAGGGATTTTAATGGTTATTTTAGTATGTTATATAATTTTTTTTGTAAAGAAAGGTATTTGGTATTTTGATGATTAAATTAGTGAAATGGTAGAACTTGTTATAACATTGATATTGAATTGAAATGGTTTGAATAGTTTTAAGAACTAATTAAAAATGATAGTAGGATTTTCATTACTTAATTTGTTAAGTCAATATGTCATGTATGATTCAAGTATATTTGAGTATATAAATGCATTGGTTGAAATACTGGAATTGGTTTGGTTGCAATTTCAAATTGCAAGGAATGTTAGATATTTATAAAATGGGTTTTATTTGAATTTTTAATAATAATGAAAAAAAATGAATTAATGAATTCAATTAGTAAAAGTTTATATGAATTTATGATTATTCTATAACATGTTTGTTATTTATTTAAGAATTATTTGTAAATTATCCGATATGTCTGGTAATGCCTCGTAACCCTATTTCGGTGATGGTTTAGGGTTAAAGGGTGTTATAATTATTGGTATCAGAGCTATCAGGTTTAGTCGATTCTCGGCCTAAACTGGGCTCGAAATTGAGTCTAGAAGTACATGCCACTGATGAGTCAAAATTGTGTTGGGATTTTTGGATGCTAACCTATTTAATTGTTTTTGTTTTATAGATTAAAGATGTCAGATGAAAGAATAAATGAAACTGATCAAGAAATGTACACTGGAGATGAAGAACCATATGATTTAGATGAAACTGAGTCGGTAACACCTAGTATAAACCCTATAAGAAATCAACCTACTAGAGTTGAAAGAAGAAATGATAGATATGACTTTGATATATTACGAGTAATTGTCGATGCACTACAAAGAGTAGCGGGAACTACTCCTACTATGACTTTAGTACCTACTCAAAGACAGGCCCCGATAAAAGAATTGAGGAAATATGGTGCCACTGAGTTTATGGGTCTGAAAGGAGTCGATATATCAACAACTAAAAATTGGATGGAGTCAACCAAAAGAATTTTACAGCAATTAGAATGTACCCCCCGAGAGTGCTTGATTTGTGCCGTTTCTTTACTATAATGGGAAGCCTATCTTTGGTGGGAATCAGTGGTTCGACATCTACCAGAAGATCAGATAACGTGGGATCTATTTTAGAAGGAATTCCAAAAGAAATATGTTAAGGAGATGTATATCGAAGATAAGAAACAAGAATTTTTAATGCTGCAATAGGGTGACATATCAGTTATAGATTATGAGAGGGAATTCTCGAGACTCAACAGATATGCCTCTGAGTTTTTTCCAACTGAAGCAGATAGTTGTAAAAGATTCCTACGAGGCTTGCGAGACGAGATCAAGTTACTGTTAGTATCTTATTGTATTACCGAGTTTTTGGATTTGATTGAGCGAGCCAAAATGGTAGAACAAGTATTGGGCCTCGATAAAAAGACTGAAAGTGTCAGACTAACTGGGAAATGTGCAAGAACTACCAGTTCAAATCTGCAGCCAAAAAGATCAAAGGAATCTAAAGTTGGATGGAGATCCAGTTTTAGATCAGATAGAGGCGGTAGAAGCAGAGGGAAACAGGCACTAGCAGTGTGAGAGGTCCCTTTCGGGAAATAGAAATTCTAGACTGTCAGCACTGCGGAAAGAAGCATATAGAGGAATGCTGGAAATTAACTAGAGGCTGCTTCAGATGTGGTTCTACCATCATTTCATTAGAGACTGTCGGAAAATTGATAGTGTTGCACCAGTAACATCACAGAGATTAGTATCTACAGCTAGAGGTAGGGGATCTGGTAGAGTTGGTTCGGTTTCTAGAGGAGGTGGAGTTAAGAGAAGCGATGACATTGTTACCCAGCAGTCTGAAGCCAGATTACCAGCCAGAGCTTATGTGGTAAGAACTCGTGAAGAGGGCGATGCTCATGATGTGGTAACAGGTATATTTCTATTATATTCTGAGCCTGCTCATGCTTTAATTGATCTCGGATCTTTACATTCCTATATTAATTCCAAATTAATTGAGTCAGGGAAATTAAAATCCGAAATGTATAGAGCATCTATTGAGGTGTCGAGTCCGTTGAGGAAAACAGTGTTAGTGAACCAGGTCTGTCCAAGATGCCCGTTGATTATACAAAATAAAACCTTTCCTATTGACTTATTGATTATGCCATTTGGGGATTTTGATATAATACTAGGGATGGATTGGTTATCTGAACATAGAGTGATTTTGGACTTCTATAAAAAGAGATTCAGCATTCAGACAGAGAGTGAAGATCAGATTGAAGTAAATGGTATTTGTACTAGTGGGCCACTACGAATTGTTTCAGCAATAAATGTGTAATAGCCTAAATTTTTAGTGGTGTCGGAACAGTGATTCGAGATCACTAAATCCGAAAAATGAGTAGAAAAATATTAATAATTTAGTGAATATAAGTTAAATGTGAAGTTAGGAAAATTTTTGAAATAGCGAATAGTGTACTAGAAATAAATATTAAAAAAAATTAGAATCGAAAATGAGGTATCGAGAGTTTGAAATTTTTAAAACGAGCCATAAATATTTTTATAAATATTTATGGAGTGTTAATAAGTTAGTATTAAAGTTTAATCAAGAAATTTTAAAGTTTCGATGGTTAATTGAATAAAAAGGACTAAATTGTAATAAATGTAAAATTATGAAGAATGATTAAATAGCTTAAATGATAAAAGAAAGAGGGTTTAAAAGGCAAATAGACCCAAGGTCTATTTGGGCTGGAGGGCAAGGGGTTTGAAATCAGCAGGAAAATTGATGAATTAAGGGCAAAATTGGAATATTGCAAAATTAACTAAATAAAGCTAGGACTAAATAAGAAATATCTAGATTTCTCTTCATTTCTTTTCAATTCCAGCAGCTAAAAACGCCATAGGAGGGTTCTATAAGCTGGTATCTCATAATTTTTGCACCAAGTGAGTTAATCCTTGCCTTTTTCTTGTAATTTTTGTGTTTCTAAGACTAGGTCCTACTATTAAATTCATTAGTTTTTGATTTCATGGATGAAATTTAAAGTCACCATGGTTGAGTGCTGTAAGTTTATGATGAAATAGAATGAAATTAAAGCATTAATTTGTTTATGAGATGATTCTATTAGGTAATTTCAATAGAAATTGATTTTTAGGACCTAAGTGTGAAAATGTTTGGAATTAAAGTCTATTTCTGAAATTTTGATTCCTAAGGTTGTAAACTAGTTAAAGGTGATAGAATAAAGTGTTAATTGAGAAAAATCAGCTCAATTGAGAGGCTAATTGAGTAGGGACGAAATTGTTATTTATTAGAAGCTTAGGCGAAAAATGGTAATAAACAGCTTGCACTAAAACAGTTTGGATAGCAGCAGTAGACTAACTTTGAAAAATCACCATAAATTGTAGGAATCAAATTAGAAGATCAAAAAAATATGAAATTAAATCTAATTGAGTCTAGTTTCTCATAGAAGAAACGGTGTAAGCAAAGAATTTGTAAATCATGAGATATAATGAATTTTGTGAGACAAGGTCAGAATGAATTTGAGTTCCCCTGTTCTGACTTTGAAAAATTATAAAATATTGAATAAATTAATTAGGGGCTTAAATTTATATGTTAAGAATTCTGAATAAGTCTATTTTCAAAAGAAACAAACAGGAATATCATCTGAATTCTATATGAAGAGATGATTAATTTTTAGTGAAGAAGGGTTAGAACTGTCAGACAGCAGAACAGGGGTGACTTTAAAGAATAAACTGTAATTATTGGCTAAACCAAAAATTATGAAAATTTTATGATAATAAGATATATGAGTCTAGTTTCAGTGAAAATTAGCGGATCCTAATTTGGAGTTCTGTATCTCAATATAAAAATAATTTAGTGACTATGACATGGATGGACAGCATTGAATATACATAGGTAAATAGTAAAATTACAGATAATGTTACTTGTAAGCGGGTTATAAACATTAAGGATGTGAAATAGAATGAATGTGAAGTCAATACTGATAAGTGAAAATTTTATATTATAGATCAAGAAATTGAGGATAAACGAGGAAAAGAGAAAATTCTGGAATAGTTCAAGAAATCTCTACAACTACTGCAAATTGTTCCGGGTAAGTTCGTACGGTTAAATTATTAAATTTCAATGTTATTTTATGAATGGTGATTAATATTTATGTATTTTAATTGTTGAAAATAATTAAATCATGTACAAAAGTTACGAAATTGAACTGAGTATTTCGGAGGAACGGAACGCAGGAAATGAGTACGATCGTTCGGTGAAAAAGATGAATTGACGGTAAATTACCCAAGTAAACTGAGATTTAGCATTTGTTGCGAACTCTCGTGTTTGCTTTCTGTTTAGCTCTTACGAGCTTCCGTTAACTCATATGAGTTTCAGTTAACCCTTTTGGGGTTTCAGTACAGCTCTGATGAGCTTCAGTTAGCCTTCGGGCTTTCGTTTAGCACCTATGTGCTTCAGTTAGCCTTCGGGCTTCCGTTTAGCACTTTTGTGCTTCAGTTAGATTTCGGGTTTCAGATCACGATGTACTCAAATCCGTAAGTCGTTCCTTAAATTGACAAGTCAGTAAGTCGTAATTGTAACGTGTGGAAAAAGAAATGTAAATAATGTTATCATTATTTTTGAGCTCAATTAAGTAAATTATTTTTAAAATGAGATTATGATTTACAGGATGAAAGTAACTTACTTGAAATGTCCATATGATTTGAATTTTTGAAACTAATATTGGTAAGGTTTATGGTTTAAGCCGACGAACTTACTAAGCTATAGTTAGCTTACCTGTAATGTTTATTGCTCTTTGTAGATTAACAGGAGGGTCAGAGGATCGGATCATCACGCTCAAGTCACATTATCTCGATTTTCTGGTAGATTTTGTTATAAATACTTTAAATGATTTATATGGCATGTATAGGAGCTGATGTGACTATGTTTTGTATCAACTCATGAATATATTAGTTAAGTTAATATAAGTTGATATATGATATGAATGGAAATTAATTAAGATGTTTAAATACTACTTGAAAGTATGAATGGATATAATGTTAGATAAAATAAGGATTAGTGATATTGTTATAAGACGAATGTGATTTGGATGAAGATTGTATTTGTTGAGTTGTTGTTGTGTTGAGTTAGTTGCAAATTTGAAATTGCAGGGAAGTTTAGATGTTTCTAAAGGGGTTATATTGAATTTTTTTTAAAAAATAATTATTATTATATTACGAAAAATTTTCGGAGTACTTGAATAAGTCCTTATTCATTTATAATACGTGATTTAGGCCTCGGGGGTTCATAAAAGAGACTTAATGATTTAATTTTAATATATTTGTTGTTTATTCATGAAATTGTTTGTAAATTAACCAATATGTTTAGTAACGCCTCATAACCCTATCCCGGCGAGGGTTTGGGATTAGGGGGGTGTTACATTTATTGGTATCAAAGCTCGGTTTAGCCGATTCTCAGAATAGACATGATACGTAAAATGTTTAGAAATACATGCCATACAAATATGTGATAGTGTGATGTGTATGATCCGATTTAACCCTTGTTTTTTTTAATAGATTGTAAAGATGTCGGATAGACCTGAACATACTGAACAGGAAGAAGCAAATAGTAGAGTACAGACATCTGAACAAGGGACAAGTAGCGATGTTCCAATTTCCTTGATGCGAGAACAAGAACTTAGAAACATGATTATTGGAGTAATGAATCAGTGGTATAATGAGAGGATGCAAGAAAGGAATCAGACCCAGCAACCTCCTCCCCCTACAGTACCACCAGTAGTATCCTCGGTTGCTCCTCCACCTCCTCCTCCGGCAACTGAATCAAATAAGAGAACTTCGGTAGAAAAACTCAGAAATTTGGGGCTGAAGAATTTCGGGGCAGGTCAGATGATGATCCAGTAAAAGCTGAGTATTGGTTGCATAGCACGATAAGAGTTTTTAAAGAAATGGCTTGTTCTCCAGATGACTATTTAAGGTGTACTGTTTCCTTGTTAAAAGAAGAAGCATATCACTGGTGGGAGACAATAGAAGCTGTGGTACCAACCGATAAACTTACTTGGGAATTTTTCCAAGCTGAGTTTAAAAAGAAATATGTTGGTAAAAGATATTTAGAAAAGAAAAAGAGAGAATTTCTTGATCTTCGACAGGGAAATCGGACAGTAGCTGAATATGAGAGGGAGTTTGTATACCTTAGCAGATATGCTCGAGAGATTGTTCCTACAGAAGAAGACATGTGTGTTCGATTTGAAGAAGGTCTGAATGATGAAATCAGAATGATGATAGGTGGTACAGAAATTCGAGAATTTGTGGTTTTATCCTATCGAGCTCAAAAAATGGAAGAAGTGTACAACAGAAAGATGCAACAAGAAAGAAGAAATAAAGAATCTTATAAAAGAAGCTCCTCCAAAACATTTTCAGCATTTCCGATTAAAAAGTTTAAGGAGGATTCCATTAGAGCTACATCGGTACCTGAACGATCGAAGACTAGAATAACTCAATCTGATCATGGAATATCAATCAGATCAATTGCTAGTGAAGCCAGTGTACAAAATACTCCCAGGTCTAAATGTTAACACTGTGGAAAATACCACTTGGGTGAATGCAGAGGTAAAACAGAAGCTTGCTACAAATGTGGAGCCACTGATCATTTTATCCGGAATTGTCCTCTGCTACAAAAAGATGAAGAAGAACAGAAGGAGAAACAGATGACTACTTCTTAGAGAAGTAAACGTGCGAGTCAAAGCAGTGCTGCAAGAGCTACTCACTCGAGTGCAAAAGATTCTGTTACTCGGTCAGAGGTTAGAGCACTAGCACGTACATACGCCATCCGAGCTAAAGAAGAAACCGGAGCTCCAGACGTTATTGCTAGTACTTTCTATCTCTTTGATGTTATTGTATATGCATTAATTGACCCAGGGTCTACACATTCTTATATTTGCACAGTATTAACATTAGAAAAGAAATTGTCTGTTGAACCAACTGAATATGATATTCAAGTTACTAATCTGTTAGGACAAAAGGTGATAGTAAATTTAGTGTGTCGAAATTGTCCACTGAAAATAAAAGGCTGTGAGTTCCCTGCTGATTTAATGTTGCTACCTTTTCGGGAATTTGATGTTATATTGGGAATGGATTGGTTGACAAAATATGATGCTGTGGTAAATTGTCGTGAGAAGCGGATCAGTTTGAAATGTCGGACAGGTGATATACTTTCTGTTGAGCCTGAGAATTCAAATGATGTTGTTAAAATTATTTCAGCTTTTTCGGCTCAGAGGTTAATGTGGAAGGGTAATGAAGTATTTTTAGCTTACATCATTGATACTCAAGGATTTGAACCAAAACTAGAACAGTTGCCAGTTGTTAATGAATTTCCTGACGTATTTCCTGAAGAATTACCAGGTTTACCACCAGATCGGGAAGTTGAATTTGTGATTGATGTAGTACCGAGGACAGCTCCTATATCAATAACACCATACCGTATGGCACCAGCTGAGTTAAAAGAGCTGAAGACGCAGTTGCAGGAATTACTAGACAAAGGGTTTATTAGACCGAGTATGTCACATTGGGGTGCACCAGTTTTGTTCGTGAAAAAGAAAGACGGATCTCTAAGACTGTGCATAGACTACAGGCAGCTAAACAGGGTTACAATTTAAAATAAATATCCTTTGCCTCGCATTGATGATTTGTTTGATCAGTTGAAAGGTTCTGCCGTGTTTTCAAAGATAGATCTTCGATCCGGATATTATCAACTGAAAGTTAAAGAATGTGATGTGCCGAAAACTACCTTCAGAACTCGGTATGGTCATTATGATTTTTGGTAATGCCTTTTGGTTTAACTAATGCCCCTGTTGCATTTATGGACTTAACGAATCGAAATTTTTCAGCCTTATTTGGATAGATTTGTAGTTGTGTTTATTGATGATATACTGATCTATTCAAAGACAGAACCTGAGCATGCTCAACATTTAAGGATAGTGTTACAAACTTTGCAAGAAAAGCAATTATATGCAAAATTCAACAAATGTGAATTTTGGCTTCATGAGGTGGGATTTCTAGGTCACATTGTTTCAGCCGAAGGGATTCGAGTAGATCTGAATAAAGCATCTGCAGTGGTAAATTGGAAAACTTCAAGGAATGTAACGAAAGTACGAAGTGCTACAGAAGAATGTTGAGTTTGTGTGGTCTGACGAATGCCAGCAAAGTTTTGATCAGTTGAAGAATATGTTAACAAAAGCTCCAGTGTTGACTCAACCAGAATCAGGTGTGCCATATGTTGTATACAGTGATGCATCTTTAAATGGTTTAGGTTGTGTGCTGATGCAGTCGAGAAAAGTGGTGGCCTATGCTTCTCAGCAGCTAAAATCACACGAGAAGAATTATCCTACGCATGATTTGGAGTTGGCTGCAATTGTTTTTACTTTGAAAATTTGGAGACATTATTTATATGGTGAAAAATGTTATGTGTATACAGATCATAAAAGTTTGAAGTATTTGATGATGCAGAAAGAATTAAATTTGAGACAGAGAAGATGGCTTGAGTTATTGAAAGATTATGACCTTGTTATCGATTATCATCCGTGGAAGGCTAATATAGTTGCTGATGCACTCAGTCGGAAATCATCTTTGTTTACACTCCGGTCAATGAATGCCCATTTGTCTGTTAGTGAAGATGGATCTGTAATAGCGGAATTGAAAGCCAAACCTGTGTTTCTCCAACGAATTCTGGAGTTGCAAGATGAAGATTCAAAGTTGGTATTAAAGAAACAAATAGCTCGAGACAAGCAGGATTCAGAGTATAACATTGATGAGAATGGTATGTTATACTATCGTAAAAGAATTTGTGTTCCAAATAATTCAGACTTGAAAAATAATATTCTTTCTGAAGCTCATAGTAGTAGGTATTCTATTTACCCTAAAAGTACAAAAATGTATTATGATTTGAAACATATGTATTGGTGGCCTGGTATGAAAAGCGAAATTTGTGAGTTTGTAGCAAAGTGTTTAATATGTCAACAGGTGAAAGCAGAACATCAAGTACCAACGGGTTTATTACAACCTATTATGATTCCAGAGTGGAAGTGGGAACATGTTACGATGGATTTTGTATTCGGGTTACCTGTGACCCTGAAGAAGAAAGATTCAATCTGGGTAATTGTCAATAGATTGACAAAATCAGCACATTTTATTCCAGTCAGAATAGATTTTCCACTAGAGAAGTTAGCATAATTGTATATCTCTGAGATTGTGAGGTTACATGGGTTCCAACATCCATTATTATCGAGATCCAAGGTTTACATCGAGGTTTTGGAGCAAACTACAGGAAGCTTTAGGCACAAAGCTAAATTTTAGTACCGCTTTTCATCCTCAGACTGATGGGCAATTTGAGCGGGTAATTCAGATTTTGGAAGACATGTTGAGATGTTGTATACTTGAGTTTGGTGGTAGTTGGGAAAAGTATTTACCACTGGCCGAATTTGCTTACAACAACAGTTATCAATCCAGTATAAATATGGCACCATTTGAAGCTTTATATGGAAGAAAATGTAAGACTCCATTACATTAGTTAGAATTGAGTGAATCCAAGTTAGTGGGGGTCGATTTAATTCGGGAAACTGAAAAAAAGGTTCGAATTATCCGAGATTGTCTGAAAGCTGCTTCGGATCGTCAGAAATCATATGCTGACTTGAAAAGAAGAGAAATAGAGTTTAATGTGGGTGATCAAGTGTTCTTAAAGGTGTCGCCGTGGAAAAAAGTATTACGATTTGGCAGAAAAGGAAAACTAAGTCCAAGATTTATTGGACCATACGAGATTATTGAAAGAGTCGGCCCTGTAGCATATCGGTTAGCTTTACCTCCAGAGCTTGAGAAGATTCATTATGTGTTCCATGTGTCTATGCTGAGACGTTATAGATCAGACCCTTCACATGTGATTCAGCATACAGAAATTCAGCTTCAGTCAGATATGACTTATTCAGAAGAACCAGTAAAGATTTTAGCTCGAGAAATTAAAGAACTGCGGAATAAAAAGGTACCATTAGTTAAAGTGTTGTGGCATCGACATGGTGTGGAGGAAGCAACCTGGGAAATAGAGGAATCAATGAAAGCACAATATCCGAACCTATTTTCAGGTAACAAATTTCGAGGACGAAATTCCTTAAGAGGGGGAGAATTGTAATAGCCTAAATTTTCAGTGGTGTCAGAACAGTGATTCGAGATCACTAAATCCGAAAAATGAGTAGAAAAATATTAATAATTTAGTGAATATAAGTTAAATATGAAGTTAGGAAAATTTTTGAAATAGCGAATAGTGTACTAGAAATAAATATTAAAAAAAATTAGAATCGAAAATGAGGTATCGAGAGTTTAAAATTTTTAAAACGAGCCATAAATATTTTTATAAATATTTATGGAGTGTTAATAAGTTAGTATTAAAGTTTCGTCAAGAAATTTTAAAGTTTCGATGGTTAATTGAATAAAAAGGACTAAATTGTAACAAATGTAAAATTATGAAGAATGATTAAATAGCTTAAATGATAAAAGAAAGAGGGTTTAAAAGGCAAATAGACCCAAGGTCTATTTGGGCTGGACGGCAAGAGGTTTGAAATCAGCAGGAAAATTGATGAATTAAGGGCAAAATTGGAATATTGCAAAATTAACTAAATAAAGCTAGGACTAAATAGGAAATATCTAGATTTCTCTTCATTTCTCTTCAATTCCAGCAGCTAAAAACGCCATAGGAGGGTCATCTAAGCTGGTATTTCATAATTTTTGCACCAAGTGAGTTAATCCTTGCCTTTTTCTTGTAATTTTTGTGTTTCTAATACTTTTACAACTAGGTCCTACTATTAAATTCATTAGTTTTTGATTTCATGGATGAAATTGAAAGTCACCATGGTTGAGTTCTGTAATTTTATGATGAAATAGAATGAAATTAAAGCATTAATTTGTTTATGATATGATTCTATTAGGTAATTTCAATTGAAATTGATTTTTAGGACCTAATTGTGAAAATGTTTGGAATTAAAGTCTATTTCTAAAATTTTGATTCCTAAGGGTTGTAAACTAGTTAAAGGTGATAGAATAAAGTGTTAATTGAGAAAAATCAGCTCAATTGAGAGGCTAATTAAGTAGGGACAAAATTGTTATTTATTAAAAGCTTAGGCGAAAAATGGTAATAAATAGCTTGCACTAAAACAGTTTGGACAGCAGCAGTAGACTAACTTTGAAAAATCACCATAAATTGTAGGAATCGAATTAGAAGATGAAAAAAATATGAAATTAAATCTTATTGAGTCTAATTTCTCATAGTAGAAACAGTATAAGCAAAGAATTTGTAAATTATGAGATATAATGAATTTTATGAGACAAAGTCAGAATGAATTCGAGTTCCCCTGTTATAAATTTGAAAAATCATAAAAAATTGAATAAAAATAATTAAGGGCTTAAATTTATATTTCCAAAATCCTGAATGATTCTATTTTCAAAAGAAACAAACGGAAATATCATCCGAATTCTGTATGAAGAGATAATTAATTTTTAGTGAAGAAGGGTTAGAACTGTCAGACAGCAGAACAGGGGTGACTTTAAAGAATAAACTGTAATTATTGGCTAAACCAAAAATTATGAAAATTTTATGATAAGAAGATATGTAAGTCTAGTTTCAGTGAAAATTAGTAGATCCTGATTTGGAGTTCTTTAGCTCAAGATAAAAATAATTTAGTGACTATGACATGGATGGACAGCATTGAATATACATAGGTAAATAGTAAAATTGCAGATAATGTTACTTGTAAGCGGGTTATAAACATTAAGGATGTGAAATAGAACGAATGTGAAGTCAATACTGATAAGTGAAAATTTTATATTATAGATCAAGAAATTGAGGATAAACGAGGAAAAGAGAAAATTCCGGAATAGTTCAGGAAATCTCTACAACTACTGCAAATTGTTCCGGGAAAGTTCGTACAGTTAAATTATTAAATTTCAATGTTATTTTATGAATGGTGATTAATATTTATGTATGTTAGTTGTTGAAAATAATTAAATCATGTACAAAAGTTACGAAATTGAACTGAGTATTTTGGAGGAACGGAACGCAGGAAATGAGTACGATCGTTCGGTGACAAAGATGAATTGACGGTAAATTACCCAAGTAAACCGAGATTCAGCATTTGTTGCGAACTCTCGTGTTTGCTTTCTGTTTAGCTCTTACGAGCTTCCGTTAACTCATATGAGTTTCAGTTAACCCTTTTGGGGTTTCAGTTCAGCTCTGTTGAGCTTCAGTTAGCCTTCGGGCTTCCGTTTAGCACTTATTTGCTTCAGTTAGTCTTCGGGCTTCCGTTTAGCACTTTTGTGCTTCAGTTAGATTTCGGGTTTCAGATCACGATGTACTCAAATTCGTAAGTTGTTCCTTAAATTGACAAGTCAGTAAGTCGTAATTGTAACGTGTGGAAAAAGAAATGTAAATAATGTTATCATTATTTTTGAGCTCAATTAAGTAAATTATTTTTAAAATGAGATTATGATTTACAGGATGAAAGTAACTTACTTGAAATGTCCATATGATTTGAATTTTTGAAACTAATATTGGTAAGGTTTATGGTTTAAGCCGACGAACTTACTAAGCTATAGTTAGCTTACCTGTAATGTTTATTGCTCTTTGTAGATTAACGGGAGGGTCAGAGGATCGGATCATCACGCTCAAGTCACACTATCTTGATTTTCCGGTAGATTTTGTTATAAATACTTTAAATGGTTTATATGGCATGTATAGGAGTTGATGTGACTATGTTTTGTATCAACTCATGGATATATTAGTTAAGTTAATATAAGTTGATATATGATATGAATGGAAATTAATTAAGATGTTTAAATACTACTTGAAAGTATGAATGGATATAATGTTAGATAAAATAAGGATTAGTGATATTGTTATAAGACGAATGTGATTTGGATGAAGATTGTATTTGTTGAGTTGTTGTTGTGTTGAGTTAGTTGCAAATTTGAAATTGCAGGGAAGGTTAGATGTTTCTAAAGGGGTTATATTGAATTTTTTTTAAAAAAATAATTATTATTATATTACGAAAAATTTTCGGAGTACTTGAATAAGTCCCTATTCATTTATAATATGTGATTTAGGCCTCGAGGGTTCATAAAAGAGACTTAATGATTTAATTTTAATATATTTGTTGTTTATTCATGAAATTGTTTGTAAATTAACCAATATGTTCAGTAACGCCTCGTAATCCTATTCCGACGACGGTTTGGGATTAGGGGGTGTTACAAAAGGCTAGTAAATTACTTCAGCAGGGTTGTTCAGCAAATTTGGCATATGTTATTAATTCAGATTCAGTTGGAAGCCAATGCGGTAAAATTCAGACAGTTTGTGAGTTTCCTGATGTATTTCCTGAAGAATTACCAGGTTTACCGCCAGATAGGGAAGTTGAGTTCGCTATTGAGGTTTATCCGGGCGCAACACCAATCTCTATACCTCTGTATCGGATGTCATCTATAGAGTTAAAAGAGTTGAAGATACAGTTGCAAGACTTATTAGGTCGTGGTTTTATTCGACCGAGCATATCACCGTGGGGAGCTGCGGTATTATTTGTTAAGAAGAAAGATGGCTCGATGCGACTTTGTATTGACTACCGACAGTTGAATAAAGTAAAAATCAAGAATAAGTATCCACTACCTCGCATTGATGATTTGTTTGATTAGTTAAGAGGAGCTACTGTATTTTCAAAGATTGACTTAAGGTCAGGCTACTACCAGTTCAAAGTAAGAGAAAGCGACGTTCCAAAGACAGCTTTCCGTACAAGGTATGGTCACTATAAGTTCTTAGTAATGCCATCCGGGTTGACAAATGCTTCAACTGCTTTTATGGATCTCATGAATCGTATCTTTCAACCGTATTTAAACCAGTTTGTAGTAGTTTTTATTGATGATATACTGGTTTATTCGAAGTTAGAGTCAGATCATGATTAACATCTCGGGATTGTACTACAGATATTACGGGAAAAACAGTTGTATGGAAAGCTCAACAAATGTGAATTTTGGTTGTCAGAGGTTGTATTTCTAGGACATGTAGTATCTGTAGATGGAATTCGAGTTGATCTAAAGAAGATTGAAGTGATTGTAGAATGGAAACCACCAAGAAACGTATCAGAGGTACGTAGTTTTCTTGGTTTAGCTGGGTATTATAGAAGATTTGTAAACGGATTCTCGAAAATAACTTTGCCGATGACCAAGCTGCTACAAAAGAATTTTCCATTTATCTGGGATGATCAGTGTCAGAGGAGTTTTGAAACATTGAAACAAATGTTGACAGAGGCACCAGTTTTAACATTACTAAAGTCAAGAAAAGATTTCATAGTGTACAGTGATGCTTCTTTGAATGGTTTGGGTTGTGTACTAATGCAGGATGGAAAAGTAATAGCCTATGCATCTTATCAATTGAAGCCACACAAACGTAACTATCCGACTCATGATTTGGAACTAGCAGCTGTGATTTTTGCTCTGAAGATTTGGAGACATTATTTGTACGGTGAGAAATGTTACATCTATACTGATCATAAAAGTTTGAAATATCTCCTCTACCAAAAAGAATTGAACTTGAGACAAAGATGATGGATAGAGCTCCTAAAAGATTATGACTGTGTTATAGATTATCATCCGGGAAAAACTAATGTTGTAACTAATGCACTAAGTAGAAAAGCTGTAATTGAATTAAGAGCAATGTTTGCACGGCTCAGTATCCGTGATGATGGAAGCCTTTGGGCCTGTTAAGAGTAAAGCCTGTAATGTTTGATCTGATCAGCACAGCTAGAAGACAATAAGATGATGAAGAAAAGAGAAATGATGCAGAAGGATTTAGTAGAAATTTCAGTGTTGATGATCATGGTTGTTTGAGATTCCGAAATCGAATTTGTATTCTAGCTACTTCTGAGCTTAAAGAGTTTATTTTTTGAGAAGATTACGATAGTCCGTTTTCCTTACACCCTGGAGGTACGAAGATGTATCGTGATTTATGAGAACTATATTGGTGGTTTGGAATGAAAAGGGACATAGTTGAGTATGTTAGTAAATGTTTGACATGTCAGCGGGTAAAAGCAGAACATCAGGTTCCTACTGGATTACTTCAGCCTATTAATATTCCTGAATGGAAATGCGATCGTATCACGATGGATTTTGTTACGGGATTGCCAATGTCAGCGAGCAAAAAGAATGCTATTGGGTGATAGTTGATCGAATTACCAAGTCCGCTCACTTTATAGCAGTCAAAACAGATTGGACATTGCAGAAACTTGCTAAAATATATATCTGAGAAATTGTGAGATTACATGGTATTTCAGTATCCATAATCTCAGATCGAGATCCTCAGTTCACATCGAGATTTTGAAGATAGCTATATGAATCATTGGGTACTCGACTTAACTTCAGTACGGCCTTTCACCCGCAAACAGATAGACAGTTCGAACGGGTAATTCAAATATTAGAAGACATGTTTTGAGCTTGTATCATTGATTTTGAATTAGGTTGGGAACATTATTTGCCATTAGCTGAATTTGTCTACAATAATAGTTTTCAATCTAGTATACAAATGGCCCCGTATGAAGCATTGTATAGTCAAAGGTGTAGATTACCGGTATGTTGGACAGAATTGAATGAAAGAAAAGTGATTGGGCTGGAATTGATTCAAGAAATAGAGGAAACAATTAAAAAGATCAAAGATAGATTGAAGGCAGCTTTCGACAGACAAAAGTCTTATGCTGATTTAAAACGACGAGACATTGAATATTCAGTCGGGGACAAGGTATTTCTTAAAGTTTCTTCGTGGAAGAAAGTCTTGAGATTTGGTCGGAAAGGTAAATTGAGTCCACGTTTTATTGGTTCATATGAAATAGTGGAAAGAATTGGATCAGTTGCCTACCGATTAGCTTTGCCTTCAGAGTTACAAAAGATTCACAATGCTTTTCATATTTCTCTGTTCTGGAGATATAGGTCGGATCCTTCACATATCATTTCCATTGAAGACATTGAAATTCAACCAGATTTGTCCTATGAAGAAGTGTAGGTTCAGATTTTAGCACGAGAGGTAAATGAATTAAGAAATAAATGGGTTCCTCTAGTAAAAGTATTGTGGAGAAATCATAATGAAGAAGAAGCAACTTGGGAATCGGAAGAAACTATGACAGCGTAATATACTCATTTCTTCTCAGGTAAATTTCGAGGACGAAATTTATTAACGGGGAGAGAAATGTAATAACCCAAAATTCACGGGTATCGTAGAAGTACATTATCGGGCCTCCGTCTTAGCGAAATGTGTTTGTAAAAATTTATTAGAAATATTTACGAGACTAGTTGCGTGTTTAATTAGGTTTTAGTTAAGTGAATTTAGTTTAATTAAGTGTAGTTAGGAAAAAGGACTAAATTAAATAAGAGGTCAAAATTGAATTATAGATTAAAAGAAAATATAAAAGACCAAAATGGCAATTATGTCATTTGTCCTAATTGAGGCGGCAAATGAATTGAAAATTCTAAGATTTTTCTTAGATTTCATTCATTAATTAAGTTATTATTATTATGTTATTTAATTGATATTATATTAAATTAAAATAAAAACAAATGTATGGTAATAAAAATATACATGTGTAATAATTATATTTGTACAATTGTAATATATTTATTTAATTACTTTTTATTTAAGTAAATAGATTTTTATTATATTAAATTATTAAATTATATAAAATAAATAAAGTAAGGACAATTGAATGGTGATGATAATAGACAAATGTAAAATATATGTGTGTACAAATGTAATATAAATGTTTGTTATTAAATAGATATTATTATAAAAATTATTATAATCATTAAATTAATAAAGTAAATAAGCATAAAAGAATAAAGAAACTAAAAGAATAAAAGAAAGGAATGAAGGAGAAAAGAAATAGAGAAGATTCGAATAGGGAGAAAGAAAAATGGGGAAATTAAGGTTTTAAAGTTTGGAGTTTAAATTGGTAAGTTAATTAAGCCCTTTTTACTTAATTTTGACGTTTTAAAAGCTTTAGAGAAAAGTTTTGTTGAAATTAAGTTGTAGTTTTGAAAGTTCATGTTGAACAAAATAATGAATTAAGGGTTTAATTGAATGAATTTCAAGTTAGAATTGATTAAAGGATTAAATTGTAAACTAGACTATAAGTTTTGTGTTGTAGGGATTAAATGGAAAGAAATTTTAAATTAGGATTTTATTATGAGCATTAGATAGTTAAGTAGAATATAGAAGGAAATTGAATAGAAATAAAGTATGAATTGAGTTAGAAAAGTAAATGAGTTAATTAGGATTAAATTGGAATTAGGGTATAAATTGGATAGAAATTCAATTTTTATTATTAATTAGTGTTGTAATTAATAGTGTAAATCATTATTATTATTTTCGTAGCTAGCAAAGAACCCGAGGCATCGGCAGAAAAAGGAAAGGAGAAAGTTATCGAGGAGTAATTACGAAATCCGGGTTTGTATTACTATAATTCAAGTTATTTATTATTAAGTATTAATTTTAAATTTATTTATTTTATAGTAAGTAAATATTGAGGTAAGTAATTTTATTGAATTGAATTTAGAAAATTGAATTGAATGAGAAATACATGTTGGTATTACTATAATTTGAATTTAATTATTATTAATTGTTGAATTTTAAGTTGATATGCATGGTAAGTATTAGTATTGAATTGTGTGAAATTAAATTGAATTGTGATTATATGTGAATAACTGAAATGCATATTGAATTGAGAAAGTGTGTTGAACTATGATTATGTGAATTGAAAATTTGATTGAAAAGTGGAAAATGATTGAATTGAAAATGTGAAAAATTGTAATTGAAAAATAGTGTGAAACCATTTTTTTGAAAACGGGAAATCGACTTTTGAAAACGAAAAGTTGGGAGTCGCCACCAATCGTTTTTAATAGGGTGTGATTGGATCACCTCAAAACACGGTCGTTTTTAATAAATAAATAAATTTTTCAAAACGACGATTTTGGTCTGCGAAAATAGAAAATCGGTTCGGGAGTCAGTTACGTATGAGGAAGGATTAGCACCCTCGACACGCCCAAAATTGGTACTTGATTGATTATTTAGTGTCTTAATGTCGAAAATTAAAGATTTGGACAGAGTTCAAAATGCGATCCTCCTTTTATTGGCTTTTAAAACATTTAGGTAAGTCAACTGTATTAAAGTGTAACACCCCAAACCCGGCCTAGACGTTATGACCGGATCTGATGCGCCACATCGAAGCGTTCAAAACATTCCGTATTATTTAGTTTGGAAAAGCTTAGCTGGTGTTGTAAAAGGACACTTTTAAAAGTAGGTTAAAGTGAATGGAAGCTGTGCACCAGGTAAGAAACCAGGAAGAAGAGGAGGTGAGTCCATCGGACTGCTTAAGTACCAAGCTCCCTTCGGATCCAATCCTAGACATGCACACCGCCATTGCCACACTCTAACATCTCGTATAATTTTGAGAAAACCGTTTGGTTATGTCCCTCGTAAGAAAATGATTAAGGTTGAAAACGTTTGCTTAAAATATTTATTTTCTTGGAAAAACATTTACTTTGCGGAAACTTTGCGCGTCATCGTGATCTTTTAAAAACAAGTAGTTTTTATAAAACGAACCCTAGTGCTAACCAGTTTAATAATCCCCAAAATAAAATTAATTAAAAAGAGCGGCCTTATTACAACTTTAAGCATAATAAAAATAATCCAAATTAAATGCTAAACTTATTTAAAATCGGCAATCAATCTTCATGGCCACTCTGAATCCCGCCCAGCTCCAAGTCCACCAACTAGGGCTCACCTGCAAGGATGGAAGAGAAAGGGGTGAGTTTGGGAAAACTCAGTGTATACAGAAACCCATCCAAAGCCCAAATCAGCTCGAGCCCATTGGGCCTAAGCCCTATTCAGATAACAGTACACAGTGGACCGAAGCCCTTTTCAGAATACAGTAGCAAGGCCTTAGCCCCTTTTTACATAACAGTGTGGCCCATAGGCCCAGTTCAGTAACATAAGTAACAATAGTAGTAATGAATGCAAGCCCAACTGGGGAGACTACTCAACCCACCAACCGCTACACTGCCCCCGTACCAGCCCTACACTCCATGTGGGGAATATCTCAACCCACCCAGCCCTACACTCCACAGTTACAGCAACGCTGCTCAAATATCAGTAAGTTGAGGCAAAGCCTCCAGTACGTGGATGAACCACTTTCAATACTTCCTCCATCAATACCCCAATCCCATGCAACAGATATTAATAAAGCATATCATGTACAATACAGTATTAATCAATCATGCAGTTTAGCCAATTTAAACCCTAGGGGTATTTCGGTAATTATGCTCTTTAGGGGTAATTTCATACTTACGCAACTACACAAGTTATTTCAGTAATTTTTAGCCGTTTTATGCAATTTGGTTCCACCATCTACCTAACATGCTACCTTGCCCATCTCTTACCCATATTGGTCCGTAAGTTCATTGGGCCCAGTTTTGGCCCATCGAGGCCCTCTTTTCCCGAAGTACGTTAAGACGTCACACAAACTTACTTACCACCTTGCGGTGCTAGATCTAACAATTACTCCATGTCTTGAGAGTATTCGCATACTCACAAGCCCATGAAATGCCGGAATTTCGGCATTTCGGCTTTTGCCGAATTGAACTAAGAAAGGGTGTTCGGTACACACTTGATTCGCGACGACTGCTACTGAGATCTCTTCCGATGTCCTACAATTGATTAGCACAGTTCTTATTTACAAACCATAATCACTAAACCCACAACCTACTTATCCATGATCGAACCATGTCCCTAAAAGCCTTTGAAACCTTACCTTTTTGCCAAAATCGATAGCTAGCTCCGAATCCGATTGCTCTAACAACCCACGCCTTCAATCCAACACTTAAGAAGACACTAATCATTGACAGAAAACGTCAGTTAAAAACCCTTAGAGCCACATGCCCAAATTGACAGCCTCCCTAGATTTTAGGGACTTCGGCTTTTCCTAACTTTGTAAAATAGGACCAGATCTGAGATGATGAACACTTACCCCTTACTCCTTTTTGATCTCTACGCAATCTGGTGCAGATTTATCTTTCAAACGACGGTAGAACTCGACTCCCAAAGTCTTGAAGTTTCGGCTATAAGCCCCCAAATCTATGGTACTTTCGGCTTTTGGGTGGTGAAGGAGATGAAAATATGAAACTATAACCTGGATGTAGAATTGCCGACAGGTCTCTAGAGTTTAGAAAAAGTAATCATTGATTAATGGAAACACAATGTTAAAGGGTTTGGCTTTGAAGAAATCGGTACCTGTAATGTGTGTTCAAGATTTCGGCTTTTATGGATTCGGCAAAAGTATTGATGACAGCAGAATTGATGAATGGTTTTGAAGAAGAAAAATAGAAAAAGAAGAATAGGGGAAGTGGTAGTTTCGGCTAGAGAGGAAAAAGAGAGAAAAGAAAAACCTTGTGATGTCAGAGCAGAAGAGAACGACACCACTCAAAACCCTAGGTGCCGAAATACTAACCTCATAACCCTCTGCCGATTTTTCCCTCTTCAATTCCCAAAATTCAGCCAACTCCTAGCCTCTCTCCTAATCCCTTAAATCTCTCCCCTTATCACTCCTTAATCCAAGCCTTTAGACTGATTCAAACTCTCCTCTAGCAGAATCCACCTGGACTCCAACACTACCCCTCCTGCACTTAAAAAAAATAAATGCATCTATTTGTCAACACAGGGAATCGATCCCATGCCTTCCCCAATGCTCCCCACGCCACCTTTTTAGGAGCCTAGTGGCGTCACCCTTGCCACTCTACTAAGGCTCTTTTTGTGATGCAATTTACCCATAACTCTATACAAGGGCCATCTAGCCAAAACCCCTACTTCCTAAGTCCAAAAATTTAAAAATTCAACCGGGTTTTGGCCAACACATGCGCCTTCTATAAGCCTATTTACCTACTCAAAATATTAATTTCACATCCAAATACAAAATTTTAAAATCTTTACAAAATATTGAAAACCGCGAATAAATCCGAAAATCAGGATGTTACATAAAGGCCATCTCACCTCAAGGTAAAACATTACATCCAGTACGTTAGGACACAACATTTTTTACCCTCAATTGTAATCTTGCCTTTAAAACGTACGTTTTAGCCTTAAGAGGATATTCGAATATTCAAAATAAACAAAGAAAGCGAAACCCAGTACGTTAGGGCACGATTCTTCGAATTCTTTAAATACTAAACATTGCCTTTATTTTGAAAATTTTTGAGAGTGAACTGGTAAGAGGATATTCGAATATTCAAGACAAACAAAGAAAGAAAAACCCAGTACGTTAGGGCACGATTCTTCGAATTCTTTAAATACCGAATAATACTATATGTGATCGAAACCCTATTAACTAGTCGGACTGAGTCGGATATAGTTAGCATGCCATAGGATTGGAAGTGTTCAGGGATACTTCAACCTTGATTCGATGAGACACTGGGTGTTATACTGTTACTTTAGATAGATTCGATGAGGTACTGAGTACCACTTTACTTCAGCTAGGCCAATGAGACACTGGGTGTCAACTTTGCTTCGAACTATCCGATGAGGCACTGGGTGTCAAACTGGTGTGTTTGGTTGGATCCATGTATCCACCAAAGTCTGAGTCTGTTAGTAGGGGTAAATAAAAGAAAAGTTAAGTTGAATAAAAGGAATTGGTTGAGCCATTGAAAGAAATGTAAAAATGGAACATGAATTGAAAATGTGATTTAAATGTGAGTATGAGAATGGAAAGCATGAACCAATGGTTCATGAATTAGATAATGGCTCAACATGAATGTATATGATTTCAATTGATGAATAGCTAAATTAAATTGTATGAATATATTGAGAATGAAAAATTTATGTTTGAATTGGTTTAGTAAATATTAAATTTAGATGATTTAATTTATATGATTATTATGTTTATAATTTGAATTATGGTAATACCACTGAGTATGAAATACTCAGTGTTTAGTTATTTCCATGCGCAGGTTAATAGAAGTCCAGTGTCTTGATCCAGCATCCAAACGATCCCGACTCAAACAAAAAGATTTTGGTGATGTTTTCTTCCCTTAAGTGAAAGTGGCATGTACATAAGGATTTTAATGGTTATTTTAGTATGTTATATAATTTTTGTTGTAAAGAAAGGTATTTGGTATTTTGATGATTAAATTAGTGAAATGGTAGAACTTGTTATAGCATTGATATTGAATTGAAATGGTTTGAATAGTTTTAAGAACTTATTAAAAATGATAGTAGGGTTTTCATTACTTAAGTTGTTAAGTCAATATGTCATGTATGATTCAAGTATATTTGAGTATATAAATGCATTGGTTGGAATACTGGAATTGGTTTGGTTGCGATTTGAATTTTTAATAATAATGAAAAAAAAATGAACGAATGAAGTCAATTAGTAAAATTTTATATGAATTTATGATTATTCTATAACATGTTTGTTATTTATTTAAGAATTATTTGTAAATTATCTGATATGTCCAGTAATTCCTCATAACCCTGTTTCGGTGACGGTTTAAGGTTAAAGGGTGTTACAAACAAGGTTTCATTAACTCAATCAAACTAGCTTCTATTTCTCACGCACTTACGTACAACATATATATAAACATAAAATCATTCATGATAAATTGGCCACTTGATACTATGAAACATAAGAGTAGGCTCTATCACCACACATTGGATAGATGGATCTCCAACATATCAACGACTCAAGGAGTCCAACATATCCCATGAGTTAAGCGTCAAGCTTTCACTCTCCAACACACTAACATATTCCGATGAATGGAGCTTAACTCGCATTTCTTATTTCTCTAAACTGTTCCGAGCTTCAATGCTCAAATCATAATCACAATGGTGAGTACTTGCAAATCCTATGGTATGCCAACTATATCCAATGGTTTCGAAAGTTTACAAGCCCAAAATATCCACCATTACAAACATTTTTACTCACTGTTTTAATGCATATTACCACTGCTTTTAATCATCACATACACAACATTAACGTTTCCACATAGCATGCTTATCATGCTTCCCATTAATGCACTCACAAGTGCTTACATATTGCTCAAACAACTTTATCCACATTTAAATCACATACATACACAATCACACATATTATTTGCAGCATTAACACTCATATTACCCTTCTTGCATCACATAGTCACAATTTTTTTAAAATGAACAAAAGAACTAAGAAGGCTAACACTCGGAACTTAGGATAGAAGATTAGTATACTCCTAAGCTCCCGTCTAACACTATGAATCCTGCATACAAGCAGCGACTCCAAAACACTCACCTTTCACATTTCACTTGATAATCGCAGGTTTAAACTAGCTTTTCCTTGCCTTTCGCCTTACTCGAGGAGGGTCCTAATGGTTTCGAAACTTCATATCTAACCACACAACATATACAAGAAATTAACAACCAATAACATACCTCAAATCAAACAAAAACATAGGTCTAATACTAGCTCTTCCAAAAATTGAAATTTTTTACTAGATTAGTTGAAACTCAAATAATAAAAACTTATTCCTATCACTCAAAATCAATTCTAAACATCTAATTACTCATCTAAGAATAGTTTTCAACCCTCAAAACACCCAACACTCCTTAGACTTATGGTTTTGAAAATTTCAACATTCATGGCTATTTTTAATGGAACCTCAACATAACCTTCAAATCTTTTAACGAAAGCTTAAAGCAAGTTTAAAAACATTCTAATCTCATCAAAGCAAGTTGGAAAACACTTAAAACAGTAATTTCATTTAAAATTCCAAATTCTGCCATTAACAACTCCAATTTCAATCATCACATAAAATCCTTGATTCAACGAATTAAAACTTGATTTAAATGGCTAAATTACATCAGAAACTATTAGAAAAACAAAATCTTACCTTGATTGAGGGGAAAAATGAACGGTTGATGGAAAATTCGAGAAAACCCAATTGGAGAAAAATCAATGAAATTAATGGTGTTTTTGATGTTCTTCTTTGAATTCAAAGGGGTTTTAATGTTAGGAAGATGATGAAAATCAAAAGTATTGAAGCAATGAAGATCAAAATTGGTGAATGGTATTTAGGGATTTTAATGGGCTACAAAAATAAGTGAGGGAAGAATACGAGTCGTGTGTCTCCTGTAGGTGAAGGGGAAAATAGGGTATTTTTAAAACTTTGGTATATTTGCTCTTGAACTACTCCCAACTTAGACCCTTTTACAAAATAGTCCACTTTATAAATTGAAAGCCTTTTCCACATTATTATTAAAAATTAGGTTAAATTTTCAAAAGTCATAGACGAAGATATTTTTGGGTTGCATATCATGAATTCTTGAACCCAATTTTAGGCCATAATTCCAAAACTACCCTCGAAACTTCTAGACTCAATTTCAGGATGTGACACTAGTGCTTCAAGACTTCTTCAATTTCCTAACATAATTCAAATTCTCGAGCTTGTAGATCTAAAGATGATCGAACATCCAAAATACCCGTTACACGTTCGAGTTCCTTTACCAGTTCCTTTTTTCGAGCAAAAAATATTACCATAAACATTTTTGTTCCAACTTTAGGTTGCTGTTTGAAAAAGTTACAAGTTTGAAACAGCATCAATTTTGTGGTTCCAGTAATTATACACCAAATCCCCAAATTCTGGATGAAGTAGCCAGCTTGCTATAAATCTAAAAGGCTGACAAGTCATATTCTGATGATTATGGCCACTAGAACTCAAATTAACCAAGATTGGTCGATGATCCAACTTCAATTTATAGAGATGTCAAACTGAACTATTTGGAGCGAAAGAATTCCAATACGAGTTGTAGATGGCCCTATAAAGTCTTTGAAAAAGATTACCTCTAGTCCAAGTGAAACGAGGGCCAGAAAAACCCATATCCCTTAGCCTATTCTTGAATAAGACATCCTTAAAAAAATTTACAACCTACCTTTACACAAATAGCACCACCGTCATGCTCTGAACTATCCCGAATGGAGTTGAAATCTCTAGCAAGAACCCAAGGCTCCTTAACTAATGATGCTATAGAGTCCAGAAACTGCCAAAGAAATTTTATTTTGGTTGGGTGAGGGCTCGCACAAACAGCCGAACATAGGAAACTTATATGTCCTTATCTGCTCACAATTTTCAGATAAACCATTTGTGAATGCAAACCAATGACATCAACTTTGATGTTATCACTCCATAATAACCATATACCCCAAGAAAACCCCATGGCCTCAATTTTGGATGAATTTGGGAAGCCTAATTTTTCAATAACATCATCTGCCCTAGAGCCACTAATTCGAGTCTAAAAAAATTGATCATGATTTTCGTGTGACAAGTTTTAAATATTTATAAAGAATCGTTCTTGAAACTAACTATTATCACGATGTAGGTAAGTGTACCTATTGAACAGTAGTATAGTTTTAGCAAGACCGGATTATCGAACCCAAAGGAACTAAAAGTACTAGTAATGACTGTCTTTTTATTATCTAGCCTAAGAATAAGGAGGTTTTGTTTTAACTAACTAATTATCTAAATTAAGAATTCATAGAAAATAGAATTGGGGGATTACTTTTAGAAAACGATTGAATTAAGACAATACCTAAGGAAAAATCCATCTAGACTTCACTTGTTATTTTGGCTCTGAATCAGATGATTTATTCATTTAACTTGTTCCGTAGATATCCCTAAGTTATGTTATTATCCCTATTCAAGACTAATAACGTCTAATCCCTAGATTGAATAATTGAGACTTTTCTCTAATTAACACCCTAGGGTTGCATTAACTCGATCTATAGATCCCCTTATTAGGTTTCACCCTAATCCGGCAAAATCTTGTCACCCTATCTCTAGGCGCGCAATCAACTCCACTTAATTATGATAATTATACTCTTAGACAGTGTCTATTCCTCCTCTGAATAAGAGCTTATCTTGAATCAGTATCCTGAGATATCAAAACAAGAATTAAGAACACATAATTAAGAACAAGTTAAATATTTATCATACAATTCAGAAAATAATAACAAGATTCGTCATAGGTTTCATTCCCCTTAGGTATTTAGGGGATTTAGTTCATAACTAACAAGGAAAACATCTCAAAATAATAATGAATACAAAACATAAAGAAAACCATAAACTCCTCAAGGGAAATTGAGGAGAGATCTTTACTCTTGATGGTGAATCTGGCTTCTGAGATGGATCAATCGGCTTCCCTTGAGTAGTTCCCTGCCTCCTTCTCTCTGTGTGTTCCTTTCCTTCCTCCTCTAGGGTGTATTTATAAGCTTTAGAATGCCTAGAAGCCCTCAAAGTTGGCCTTTTTTTGAATTGGACTCAACTTGGGCTCGGTAGGGACACGTCTTGTGACACGCCCGTGTACGATTACTTCAGGCCGTGCTTGAGCCTGTTAAATAGGCACGGCCACCCGTGTGAGTCGTGCTTTGATTCTACCAAATTGACACGGCCATGTGGTTTGCCCGTGTGAGGAAGTCCAGCCCGTGTTGATTTTGTACTTTGGCCCATTTTCTCCGTTTTTGGCCTGTTTCTCATTCCTTTCGCTCTCCTATGCTC
Organism: Gossypium hirsutum; assembly: GCF_007990345.1. Classification (NCBI taxonomy): domain Eukaryota; kingdom Viridiplantae; phylum Streptophyta; class Magnoliopsida; order Malvales; family Malvaceae; genus Gossypium; species Gossypium hirsutum. Next base: position 47,095,041 of record NC_053425.1, on the reverse strand, counting down.
TATTAAGTATAAAACATGAAATTAAGGCATTAGGAGTATCGAATTCACCAATTCTAAAGGAAAATCATCCATAAAATGTGTTGAGCATGGGGTAAAAATATGTATAAATTACGGTTTATCAAAAATCCAACTAAATCTGGTGAAAATTCTTTTGTATACTCCTTAATGAATCTATGGAAATGTGGATGGACAACACCTTGGCAACTTCAAAACATTAATTTTGTATCCATAAATAAAAAATGAGAGAAAAGATAAAACACACTCGCAGGGCAAGGAAGAGAATCAATCCATATGCGTCTCATCTTGACAATCTTCAACATTAATTGTCTCCATCAAAATGTTGTCCTCAACAACCATAGAAACATGACCTAAACCTCTTTTTATTCCTAATATAATTTCCTCCATGGCTGTCATTACCTCCACCATTATGTGTTCAGACCTTGAAGCCCCTACATCCGGCGGTTTTCGCGATCGAGGAACATCCATGGGTAAAGGCTCTTGACCTATATTCTTACTTATTGTGTCCTTCGATTTTGATAATTCCAAAACTACACTTGATTCCCCAATATTCCTTTTCTTACTTTGAGCTGAATCAATATTTTTACCCTCTAGAATCTTCACAGTTTTATTTTTCTGACCATTTAGGGATGCCTTAACCTGAAATGATTGAAACTTAAAAAGCCCATTCCTGTTAGTCACTTCTTTATGGCCCATTTTTTACCCATCATTAGATAGCCCTTGTCCACTTGAACTTGAAAGCCCGTTCACAATATTGTTAGGCTTTAAAACGTTGAGATTCGTTCGAAGCCCACTAGCAACTGAGGTACCTTTACCTTTTGCTTTTAAATTATTTTTCTTTTGGTAAATGGCAAAATTGGAAGCCTTATTGTTTTTATCCCTAGTCTGCTTATTATTTTTCTCTTTCCCCAGAATCTGCTCTAGTAAATATTCCCTATTAGAGATCTCATCATTATCAACAGGCCCTTAATTCACGTTAAGAACATTAAACTGAGATCCTCTAGCAATCACGCCTTGATTATTTTCATTCTTGTTCCTCGTAACCCCTATGTTCCAATCCTTACGTCACTGTCGGCATTCCACTAACATCCAAGGGCCGTAACATTCCTTTTCCACTCTGTTTTGAATAACTTGCATTCGTCACCTGTGGAGCCTATATCTTTGGGCGTGATTTAGAATTATGCCTATAAAGTCCACACCCGAAACAAGCGTTAGGTAACGATCCATATTCAAGGCATTATATTCTCCCATTGATTTTGATCTTTGATACCAATAGCTTCCGGAGATCAACACAGATTACTAATCATGCAAAACGCCCTATTCTAACACTATCAATATTCTCGTCAATCTTCAAAACTGGACCAATAGTTTGCCCAATAGCCTTAAGGAGGAAGTCTGAATAGTACCCCTTCAAGAGGCTAGGTAGTCTAACCCATACAACTTGGGTGTCAATCTCATTTTGAGTAGTCGAAAAGTTCGGGACCATGGTCGAACAATGAGATACTGCCTAAAGATTACCCATGGGCCACTAGTCAATACTTTGTTATAGTCTTCTTCTTCATTAAATCATACTAGATAAAAATCATTCTCCAAATTCATAAGGCTAAAAGGTTGATTGGGTCTCCAAAACAACATGATCTTATTCAATAAGGCATTGAAAGCAATCCTTCATCTTAACAATTTGATGATGATTGTTTTTGCCATCTTCCTTTCAATGAATTTTTGCACCCTTTCAGAAAATGTGATTGGATTCCATCAGTCATTTCCGTCCATACATCTCCTTCTTATAGTGCAAAAACTTCCTCCTTTAACACTGAATTTGAACGGGATGAATTACTTATCAAGGTGTTTTTATATGAAGTCTTGTTTGTATCATTTTCCAGAATCATAACTGTAACACTCCTTACCCGTATCCTACACTAGTACAGGGTACGAGGCATTACCGAACTTAAACACAAACAATCATGCAAATCGGGCCATAAAATTTCATTCATACTTTAAATCATTCTATCACATGCACATAATCCCTTATTTAGGTTTACGAAGCTCAAAACATACTTTAGAAAGGGTTCAAGACCAAATCAGGAACTTTGAAAAGCTCTAGGAAAAATTAGATGAGCACTAAATGTAACGCCCCTTACCCGTACCCGAGACCAGGACAAGGTACAGGGCATTACTGTGCACGAACATGACATTTTTGGGAAAATTTCGGGCTATAAAATTTCGTTCCAAATTCCAATCAATCATATTCATAATGTCCCTATCATGGACCTACGAGACCCAAGACATACATTGAAAATGGTCAGGGACTAAACCGAGAACTTAAGAAAGTTTTTGGAAAATTTCCTAGGTTAAGCCTCACACACTCGTGTGAAGGCAATGCACACGCCCGTGTGCTTTGGGACACACCTGTGTCTCTTACCCGTGTGGAATTAATTGAATTTATTTCTCATTTTGAACCTACAGAGGTTCTCACACGGCCGAGCACACACCTATGTCCCTGGCCGTGTCCTTCACACAGCTTAGACAAGCACGTGTTGTCGTCCGTTCCCAAAAACTCAAGCATTCTGTTTATGACGTCATTATGCGTTTAGGGAAACACGGCCAAGACACACGCCCATGTGCTAAGCCGTGTCCTCCACACGGTTGAGACACACGGCCGTGTCTCTACCCGTGTTTTTACTACCATGCATTCTGACCTAAAAATTTTAGGTGCAGGGGGCACACGGCCATACCACATGCCCATGGGGCTGACCGTGTGGACGCTTTTGGATGCTACAAATTTAAGCCAACGGTCACCCTCTATAACCACTCATATTCGTGAACCTTAATAATGTTTAACATGGCCTAAATATGTCCGAGTACTACCATAAATGGTCTATTGCATGTTAATCTCAACTCATCGGTTATGTGCATGCTAATTTATCCTCTTTGTATTTAGGATTTCCATCTCATTCAAAAACACAGATAACTTATTGCCAATTATGACCTAACCATCCCAAGTGATTTAGCCACATTGCATATGTCTATTTATAATATACGACATTTCATCATCACAAGAGCATTTAACCACAAACAAGCAACATTAGTAGGTCATAGCCTACATCAAAATGAGCCATGTCTTATGGCCATATACAAAAAGAATAAGTTCAATATTTAAGCCTTTACATAGGCCAACCAATGATACATATCATAAATTCCTATACATGCCATTGAAACAAAAAAAAAGTATCTATATACCAACACAAGACAAGTTGATAGTGTTGACAATGCTTTAAATGTCTTCCAATCTTCACGAGTCCATGAGCTCTATAAAATAGGGAAAAGAGAGGGGGTAAGCATTAACATGCTTAGTAAGTTCGGATAACGGGAAAGTAAGCTTACCGGTTATTTAGCATGCAACCATATAAGACATTCAGGCCAAGCATTCATAGTAAAATTTCCTATCACATGTACTCAACCATCAAGTTAGTCTCATGCCAATACAATGTAACATCCTTCATAGATAAGCTCATCAATTCAGACATGTCTATTCCCATTTAACATTTTAATCCCGTCGAATTTCTTGGAATCTCAATGGATATCTCGTTTACCATCAAATCATGCAAGTGATCATTTAAATACACACTCCCGTGAACCTCACTTTTATGGCAGGATTACGAGTCCAGGCTATATCCCCTACAGCATAATTCACAGAGTAATGTCGGGATTACCAGTCTAGGCTAAATCCCCTACAATGACATATACCCCTACGAGTTCAGGTCTGAATTACTAGTCTAGGCTAAATTCAGATCCTATTTAGATTACCCGTCCGGGCTAAATCTGTCAAAGCACACATATTCTTCGAGATGCTAGATCACTATAGGATCACCCGTCTGGGCTAGATCCTTTATACCATTATTTCATTTTCAAGTAATCCATCAGACATCCCTTTTTATTCAACCGAGACATTTCATCATAACATTAATAATTCATGAGTTGTCATACAATAAATATTACTATTATAATTCATACATGTACATACATCTTTAATGTATTTAAAGATAGTTTACATTCGAGTTACACGAACTTACCTAGTAATTGCTTAGGTTTCGTATTTCAGTTATTCTGAAACCTTTCGTTTTCCACGATCGATCTCCGAAATTGATTTCTCGGGGTCTATATTAGTCAAAATAAATTATTAATACCTCATTCTATTAATTTCGGACCTAAGATTCAACCCTAGGCAAAATGACCATTTTGCCTCTAACATTTTAAAATTTTACAACTTAGTCCTTAGGCTCGTAAAATGAAATACATGCAATTCCTTGGTTACTCAAGCCTAGCTGAATGTATTATAAACTCATACGAGCCTATATTTTCCTTTATTTCACATTTCTACCATATATTTTATACCTTTTGCAAAAAGGTCCTTTTAGGGGTTTTCATGAAAATCACTTAGGAAAATATGTTTAACACACATCTAACTTTCATATTCCCCCGTAAATCATCAAAGAACAAACATGTCACACATGGGTCATTTTGCATACATGAACCCTAGCTTAAAATATGGGTAGAAATGGAAAGAACATGTTTCAAGGATTTCAAAAATACAAAGAACATTAAAAATGGGGTTAGGAGTCACTTGCTATTGAGCTTGGAAAGTGAAGAAACCTTAGATATTGTGTCGGTTGGAATTTCGGCAGCAAGAGGGAGAAGAATGGCTGACTTTTTCCTTCATTTCCCCTTTTTATTGATTTTATTACCAAATAACCAAAATGCCCTTCCTTACTAAACTTCCAAAATTTTTCATGCATGCTCATTTTTGTCCAAAAACTTAGAAATTGGGAAAATTACTCTTTAAGACCTTCTAATTAATAATCTAAAGCAATTTCATGCAAATTGGTTCTAAAATCTAAGTTTTGCAATTTATTCAATTTGGTCCCTAATTTCCAATTGGAGACCTTACACTAAGAATTTCTTCATTAAACTTTAACACATATTCTAGGCCTCATAAATAATCATACAATAAATATTTTGACATCGGATTTGTGGTCCTGAAACCACTGTTCTGACTAGACCCAATTTTGGGATGTTACATTAACACCATTCTAGTTAATCGTAGGGTCATCCATATCTGGTGGAAAATCTGATCGGTGTTTCACCTTCTTGGTAGCACGTCCAATTCTGATGTTTGAGGCCATCGGACTAGCATCTACCACAAACTCAACCACAAACAAATTTTCACTCATTTTTATAAAAAAATTAGTGACCTTATGGAAATCTCTTTTGAATTCCCTAAATATATGTATTACATATTTAATTTTAGTATACATAGTCTTAATATCCATATTTTAAATTCCACTTTTTTATAATCACTTTATTCAGTAATGATATTCCAATAGCCTTATTTTTTTTAAAAGTGTCAATATATACAGAGGTACCTAAACTTGATAATTTGTATCTACTTGGTACTTAATTTTTTTTTTAACTTAATCGGTACATAAACTTGAAAATCGTAAGCCAAGTTGGTACTTTTTATTGGTACCTGACTAACACCATTAGATTTTGGGCCGACTGACAATAGAATATTGACACATGTCATAATAATAATAAAAATATTTCTTATTGAAAATTAAAACAATTTAAAAAATTAGGAATTTTTATTATTTTGCATGCATAATGAATCAGACAAATGGTTGTCCACATTCATTTGAACTTGAACAATCATTTGTCCAAGTTCATTTTGAATATTTTTTAGTAATTTTATATTTTTTTATGATTTCAAAAAATAAGGATATAATTTTTTAAAACATAAAATTTCTATTTTATCAAATTTTTTATTTTTCTTTTTTCTATTTTTTTATTTTTTCTTAAATTTCAGGATTTTTTTTTATTTCAAGTTCCCAACGACTATGAACACATGGTTGTGTAGATACAAATAAATCTAAACATGTTGTCTAGATTCATTTTGAATTTGTATTTCTCTAGTAATTTTATATATTGTATAATTTCAAAAATAATAATTTAAAAATAAATTCCATGTTTTAAAATAAATTCCAATTTTATTACTTAAATTATTTACAATCTATTTAAAATATTGAATTTATTTCAAATTTATTACCGAAGTAATAAAATTTATTTTAAAATGACTTATAATCATTTCTATTTTTTTAAAAATAATATTGAAAAATATAATATTATTATATTTTTCAATATTATTAAACATATTTAATTATTTATATTTAGTCCTATAATAAATATAATTTATTATTTTAATAAATTATTTAATATTTCAATTTCATTTTAATAATAAATTTTAATAATATTATTTTTAAATAATATTATTCACATATTATTGAAAATATCCAATATTAATATTTTAATAATAAATATTTATTACAATTACAAATATATTAATAATAATTTTTTTGTAATATAAAGGTTAAAAAATGTCATAAGTCTATGTACACTTCACAGATTTACAATTTAGTCTTTTTACTTTTATTTTCAAGAATTTAGTCCATTTTCCTTTCAAATTTAAAAACCAAATTCAATTGTTGACATCATTAAATTTTTTTTGTCAATTTTGTTGATGTCATATTTTTAAATAATAAAAAAACTCACTAAGTAGTCATGTAATTAAAAAATGACGCTGTAATGAACCTGAATTTAACATAATATTTTTTAATATATGCAAAACAATGTAAAATATAAAATTATAGATAAAAATAAATTCAATTAAACAAGGGAAAAATAAGAAAATCTTAAATGTATGCTTGTTTCATTGAAAACAACTTTTATGAAATATTTTTAAGAAATCTACGAAATAATAGAAAATATTTTACACAAATTCATCTAAACACCAAAAAATATTAGCTTTTCTAGAAAAGTAAATCATTTTTTAAAAACCATTTTCTAGAAGTCATTTTCAGAAAAACAAGCGGAGCATAAATGGCATATTATAAACCTTTCTTTCTTTCCTTTTAAATAATTTGTCTAAGTGTTGAACCATACTCAAAAAGTAGATTCAAAGTTTGAAGTGAAATTAAGCAGTCCCATTCATTCCATGCCTATACATAGACGTTCAAACACTACCTCCAACCATCGGTAAGCCAAACTGAAAGCTCAAGAGAAGTCCTCTCATAATTAGTGATTGTTTAATTCTCTTGTCCATACCAATAGCCTCACTCCAATGCAAAAAGCCTGTTGAGAAAGCCTGCTGCCCTTGCCCCTGCCCCCAACAGGGATACCAAATGCAATCCAAATGCAATCCAACAGGGTATATGTCTGAGATGGCTAGCTCAATCTTTAAAGGTCATGGCCAAACTACCCAATGCCACAACCAAACTGGAAGCTATCACACCTATGGGCAGACTGTTCAATGCCATGGCCAAATAGGAACCCTCTACGCCTATGGGCAGATTGTTCAATGTCGTAGCCAAACGGGAACCCACCACAATCATGGGCAGACTGCCAAATGCCATGGTCAAACCGGAAGTCACCACACCTATGGGCAGATTGCCCAATGTCATGCCAAACCCTAGGACACTGTAAGAGTGAGAATCAATACACCACCCACAAAAATGGGCATGCATCGGGTGGTATGGCTTGCCGGGGTAAACCCAAAAAGAGGGGTGAGCGCAAGAAGCGAGGTCTCATCCAAAAGATTAAAGATGCAGTCAATGAAAACAACAGTAGTGGCAGCGAGAGTGATGATGAAAAGAAATGTGACACCCGAAAGGCAAGTTTATACCAAATTTTATAGCCTCCTTTTCCTTGAAACCGCTTTTTGCAGTATTCTAACTATTATATAATTTTGTGTTTTGTAGTACTGAAAGGATCAATCTCCTGCTGGATCCATAATGCATCCAATGAATGGTTAAGGTTGCCATAAAGTATGAACTAATAAAATGATATATGAAAATCAATAAAAAAAAGAACCATATGCGACATGATTATTACTATTATCCTAGTTATCTAGTATAGTAGTGAAGAAATGCAGTATGATGCCTTACATGCATGTAACTATTGTTATAAATTAAAAAATATATCTTTGGTACAAGCAAAATCTTCTGTTGAACTGCAATAGTATGATTGAAAAAGAAAAGAAAACTCTTCACACAATTCAACGATTAAAAACTATAAGACAAATATTAGGATCGACCCGATTAAGCAACAAGTAAAAAAAATAGTGAAATAAATTGAGAAATTGAACACACAAATTTAACGTGGAAAAACCCCTCCAAAGAGGATAAAAAACCATGGGCAAAGATAATTTTACTATAATGAAAAAATAATGAAGAGTACAAAAGATGGAGATAAAAAACTAAACCCCAAAAACAAAGAACCCTCAAAATATAAACACAAAATTCTCTAAATATGTTATGAGTTCTAATATCTAATGGGTGTATTTTCTAAGGTTGTAAAAGAGCCTATTTATAGGCTAAATTCATAGGTCAAATAATAATAAAATAATATAAACTAATCAATGTTTGATTGAAACAAATAAACAGAGTTTAACTAGAAGATTATTTCTCAAATTTGACTGAAATAGGAGTCAACTTAACTAATCTCCATCTTGACTCATATTTCCACAAACGTCATCTTTGCCAAAGCCCGCCACGAGCCTATCTTAAACTATGTAGGGAATTAATTGAGTCGAATCTGTGCTTAGAAACTGGAAGACTTCAAGCCTTCGACTTGTACACTGCCATACACTGCCAAATCAAAACTAACCCGGGTTTCATTTTCACAAACATAGTGCCCTAACTTTTCAAAACCTGCATCCAAAATAGAACCTCTCTTCAACAAAACGGTCATACCTTTTTCCCTCCTATGCACAAGTTGCCTCCGCTCCAAACGAGTTGACTTCAACTCCGTAACAGACGAAAGACATCCGATTTTACCGGTCACTATAGAACCTTCCATAATATAAAGACTGTCGGTTCTTTTACCTTTTAACAAAACAAGAGCTCCACGAGATACTTTAATGTCGCTCGACTCAATGTTGATTCTACATCCTTTCAAGTCTAAAATACTCAAGGAGATGAGATTCTTTCATAAACCAGGTACATACCTGACATCTGAGAGTGTCCTAATCGTCCTATCACGTATCCTAATTTTAACAGTACCAATACCAATTATCTTACTAGATGAATCGTTTCTCATGCGCACAACTCCACATTCAGCTGAACTATATGTAGAGAACCATTCTTTATTGGACACATGTGGAAAGAACATCCCGAATCTAGGATCTACACGGACGTGAGCTTGAATTTATCGCTTGTTGACACTAACAAAAAATCATCACTGCTTTTATCGGCCAAATTAACACCAGCTACATCTTTCTTGTTATTCTCAATAGCTCTTTTATTTCGCAGTTTATAACAATCTGCTTTGACGTGACCTAACTTTTTTACAATAGTGACACCTTTTGTCTCGTTTCTTTGATGCTACCATAACAGAAGCTTGCTTATCTGCCTTGCTATCCAAACCAAACTCATTGTCGAGTTTGTCTCTACTCAACAAACGACCTTTCACATCTTCAAATGAGAGTTTGTCTCTACCATAAATCAGGGTCTCCCTAAAAGACTTATATAAAGGGGGTAAAGAGCACAATAATAGTATAGCCTGATCTTCATCATCAATATGAACCTCAACATTCTTTAAATCACTTAAAAGAGTAATGAATTGACTGATGTGATCTCTAAGAAGCTCACATTCGTTCATGTGAAACGTAAATGGACATTGTTTCAACACTAAATGGTTAGCTAGAGATTTAGTCGCATAAAGAGTTTCTTACCTTTTCCACAAGGCGGATGAGGTTTTCTCCATCAATACCTCTTGCAATACCGTATTCTCGAGGCACAACTAGATTGCAGATAAGGCCTTTTCATCAAGCTCTTCTCATTCTGTTTGATTTAGATTCTCAGGCTTTTCCTGGTAACAACCTTTTTCAAGCCGGTTTGAACTAGAATTGCCATCATCCGAACTTGCCATAGATTGAAATTTATCTCACCATCGAACTTCTCAATTTCAAATCTTGTTGTTGCCATATCTGAATGGGCTGATATATGAAAATTGAACTAGCTCTGATACTACTTGTTAGGATCAATCCAATTAAGCAACAAGTAAAAAAATAGCAGAATAAATTGAGGAATTGGACACATAAATTTAACGTGGAAAAATCCCTCCAAAGAGGATAAAAAACTACGGGAAAAGATAATTTTACTATAATGGAAAAAGAATGAAGAATACAAAAGATGGAGATGAAAAACTAAACCCCAAAAACTCAAAAACAAAGAACCCTAAAAACATAAACACAAAATTCTCTAAATGTGTTATGAGTTCTAATATCTAATGGGTGTATTTTCTAAGGCTGTAAAAGAGCCTATTTATAGGCTAAATTCATAGGTCAAATAATAAAAGAAATAATCTGCACTAATCAGTGTTTGATTGAAACAAATAAACAGAGTTTAACTAGAAGATTATTTCTCAAATTTGACTGAAATAGGAGTCATAAACAACAAACAATTTAAAGATTTGCTATAACTAGCTGAATTCAAATGGTTGCCCTACTAATGATTTTGTTGCTCTACTAATGATTTTGTTGCTCTACAACAACTGTGACTAAATCGATATTAAACTTAAGATATACTTCTGATCAAGTAAAAAGATATAGATTCTTCTATCTTAAAAAATAAAAATTTGTTATACATATCAAACTCGACCGGAAGGTTTTTTTTTCCACCTAAAAGTTTCTTTCTTAAGTTAATATATACGGAGATACTTGAATTTAACAACTTATATCTATTAGATATCTAAGGCTTTTCTATATATATAATATAAAAAATTAAAAAAATTCCAAAATGAAATACCAGCTAAATTATTTACAATAATGGTATATCAAGGGTGGTGCATAGGCGGCACCACCCCTATTTTCTAACACTCATCAGTTTCAGTTAAAAATAAAAAATAAAAAATAATTTTTTAATAGTGCAGCCTTATTGATAGGTGGCACTAAAGTATTTTTCCCATACAGTTCCAATACATGGGTTAAATATGGGTTTGGGTGGTGGTGCCCATGGGAAAGGCGGCACCAATGGTGCCAAGTACTACTACTAGCCATTATGTAAGCAGTGCTTGGGAAAAAAATTTGAGAATTCAAATAGCAATAAAGAAATTTCTGAAAAAAAAAAGAGTAAACAGACAAAAAAGAAATCAAAAGGTTAGTAGATATGAAATTCTTTTTTTTTTAATTACAGTAATTATTTTGCTTGAAATTATATTAAGAATTTTTATTCCCTTTTTAACAAATATAGTATTGAAGATGGATAATCAATTTTTCATATGTGTTTATTTCGATAGAGTAATTTTGACAACAATGGTTGGATGTCTATTTGAAGGTCGTTAACAAATAGTAATGAGATTTAATAGAAATGTCTCAGTTAATGATATGAAGGAAAGGATTACTGCAAAATTTGTTAGACGCTGTGGGAGAAGGATCTCGAAACTTTTTTGCAAGTTTCCAATTTCGACAAATCCCATCAAATTTATCGAGATGGAACTTGTAGAAGATAAAAATGTGGAGACAATGGCTGCTCTTTATTGTGGTAATCAGAGCCACCAAAATGTACCGATTCATTTATTTGCTGAGTTAGTTGATGTGGAGCTAGCTAAAAATCTCACTCTATTACGTGAAGAACATAGAGTTTAAGATTTGTGTATGGTGGTTCTGATATCGTATGTTGATAGTTAATCGACTGTACGCAGGTTCAACATCGATCTTAATGCTGCACCAAAGACTGATGTGAATGGTGATGATGGATATGATAATAGTGATCCTTCTAATCACGAGGTCAATGGTGATAGTGATCTTAATGTGGATGAGGTCCAAAATGGTATCAATGATTAAGACACGAATGAAGATGGAAATGTTTTTGCATCTTCAGTCTGGAACCTGATTCAATGCATTATGATACACAATGATCCTGGGGCACACATGTCGTTAATAGACCCCAATGCGGCGCTTGCAGCCGAGTTCCTGAATTACCCTGATATACTACCTGCTCACTGGTTAGCTATAGATTCTGAACTTGAGGAGTTGTTCATGGGCCAAAAATTCAAAATCAAGGAAGAGTATGTATTTGCCATTAAGTGATAAGCATGAATATGACGATGGACTACAAAGTCGTCGTGTCTAAACTGTCATTGTATATTGGGGAATATTGGAGGTTGACGAAAGGATGCAATTGGTGGGTACGAGCCAAATTTATCTAGAAGTCGTAGATGTGGGAGATACGAAAATTTGTTGGCCCCCACACATGCACTTCAACACGTATGAAAGAAGATAACCAAAAAATTGATTCTAAAACTATTTGCACATGTATCATGCCAATGGATAAGGACATGTCGACCATTAAAGTTTTGGTACTGATTGCCAAAATGAAAGCACGATTCCAATATCGAGTATCATACTAGAAAGCATGAATAGCTAAACAGAAGGCAATAGAGTAGTTATACGAAGATTGAGATGCGTTGTACAATGAGTTATAGGGGTGGGTAGCCGTTATGCAAGAGTTCATGTTGGAGATTGTCATTGAGTTGAAGGCACAACCTTATTACGACTCGGATGACCAACTACAACCGGGAAAAAGAATTTTCCTCTAGATGTTTTGGATGTTTGATCCATGCGTGCGGGCATATCCCCACTACAAGTCCCTTGTGCAAATAGATAGGAACTGGCTATACAGGAAATATATGTAGATCCTACTTATTGCGATTACTTAAGAAGGGAATAAGAACATGTTCCCAATAGCATTTGTCATTGTGGAAAAGGAGAACATAAAATCATGAGAATTCTTCCTCACGAACCTGTAAAGGTATGTTATTAGTGACGATAATATTTGCATCATTTTCAATAGAGGAAATGGAATAATTACTGCCATCAGGTGTTTCAGTGTACCATGGAGATCCGTTTACTATATCCGACACATCACGACTAACTTTCACTAAAGTACAAGAATACAAACAGGTGGAGACAAGTTGTGAAATGGGTAAAATTTAGTTTCAATATATGTTTTAATGTTATCAATACTAGAACAAAATAATTCGAGACTGTAACTTGTCTTTTCTTAATACATACATAGCATACGAGCTAGTGCCACACCTTTTTGATGACAGGTTTTGATATGGTTAGATGACCACTAACTTTGCAGAAGTGGTTAACTCCTTGTTGAAGAACACACGACATCTTCTGATTTCATCTGTGTTCTCGGCTACATTCTACAAGATGGGCTACCTTGATGCCAAAAATAGGGCTGAAACAAGTCAACCAAATTAATACAGGACACGTGTTTGTTGAAGATGTCAGGGATGTAATGGATGGGAAACGTCGGAGGATGAAGTTGATAAATTTAGAAATATATTCATGACAGCTTGAAACATTTCGACTTACAGAGACCATCTGTCGTAGACCTAGTATCCCACCTAGGTCCTATGGATTTGATATCTGAAATAGATAGTGCGATTGTGGAAGGTTTCAAACATTTCATTATCCCTGTGCACATGTCGTGGCAACCTGCGCTCGCGCCTCGCTCAATGTTGAACAGTTTATTGCTAAGACATATACTCTAGAGTGCTCGTTGCGTGTCTAGAAAGACGAGTTCTCTGTCCTGCCTGATCTGTCTACATGGGAGGTACCTATGACGACTTTTGAGCTTGTCTCAAACAAAAGGTTGCGTAGGAATTTGAAAAGTCATCTGCAATCAACCAAAATCCATAATGAAATGAACATTAGGGAGAAAACTTACAAGAAGCTTAGTGGCATGTACAGATTAGTTAGGCATAATCGGAGTAAATGCCCGCAGCGAACCTACCATATTGGTCAATTGTCGCGACCAGGTGGAAATTGAGCTAATGTACTCCAATGCATCTAATTTATATTACAAATTTTGTATTTATGCATTTATATTGTAAAGTTTTTATTTTTTTCATTTATATTTTTGCATATATATAAGTCGATAATTTATATCTTAAGCACCATCTTATTTAAATTTAGCACTAAAAAACCTGAAAGTTAAGTAAAAAAAAATCAGTTTAAATGCCCAAATTTTACTACAATTAAATAATACAAACTTGACAATTGAAATTACAAAAACCCTTGAAATTGATGGTTTAATGGTATGGTTCTAGGGGTAAATCGTTGTGGTGGTCGGCGTTCACATTGCAAGTGCTCGCGGCAATCAATGTTATCCTCACCCAAACCTGGGAGTGTGCTAAACATAGTAGAAAAATCGTATGCCCCAAACATTTTCCCGGGAGGAATGGAGCATTGAGATGATTATGGGCTAAAGATATCAAACGTCATTGATGATCTCAGATCAAGTATATCAGAACTAGATTCGAGAAAAAATAAATGATATCCGTGGCCTGACGAGCCTGAAAAATAGTTATCGACCCCCAGATCTGGATGATAAGGCCAGAATGTGTATGAGACCACTCAAGGTCGAGCGTCGGCTTGGGTTTGGTGAGGGCTCTTGTAACACCCCTTACCCGTGTCTAACGTCGGGACAGGGTATAAGGCATTATCGGAGTTAAACATAACTAATCATACAAAACCGGGCCATGAAATTTCATTCAATTTAATACCATTCGTACACATGCATATTGTCCCTTATACTGTAACACCCTGAAAATTTCTACAGTAAGATATTATCCTTAATATAGTAAAATAAGGAAATAAAGTGACAAGAAGAGGAAAATTTGAGTTATGTCACTGGGAAGTATATTATGATATACTGATTTAAGAAAGGACTAAATTGTAAAAGTGAGAAAAGTTTTGTGGCTAAGAGTAAATACTCAAAATTTGAGGGATTAAAATGTAAATATGAAAAGTTGAAGGACTAATAGTGCAAATATTTTAAGGGTGGAATGATCTAGAAACCAAGGAAAATTGATGAATTAGGACCAAATTGAATAGGTGAAGAATTACGAGGGACTAAATTGGAATTTTACCAAATTAAGTGATGACTCAAGAATGGAATTTTAAAATATCACTAAGGGCAAAATGGTCAATTGGAAGAGAGAGAAATCTAGAGACAATGATGATGTTAGAGATATTTTAGTTAAATTAATTAAATAAATATTAGTTTATTAATACTTTAAATTGATTTTTAAATGATATTTTATTATTTTATTATTATTTTATTTAGTATATATAAGGAAAGAAAGATGAAGAATCATCATCTTTTCTTTCCCATGCAAACCAACGTGAGAGAGAGGAAGAAGAAAAGAAGTTTTCTTTCTTTACAATTTAGTCCTTCCAAAAAAAATTCACCATTTTCACCTAGAAATCAAAAGAATTTCCATAGCTACTAAGAGAGAAAAATGTTAAGGAGACCATGAGGAGTTAGGATATCAAGTTGGATTCAAGAAACAGGAGCTGGAGGAGAGAGAAAATCAAGTTAAAGACTAGTATCAATAGAACAAGGTAAGTACATCAAGATTTCAATATGTTTTTAAGTTTGTTATTATTGACAAAGCATGGAAATAATGTAATAGTAGAGTTTTCTTACATAAGGTCCTATATTCTTGATATGTTAGTGAAGAGAAAATAAGAGAAAGTGATGAGAAATGGTGTCGAAAAAGAAAATAAGGGTGTTATAACATGGTAATTAATATCTTGCACTAAAATAGTTTTAGACAGCAGCAGTAGTCTAAATTTGAAAAATCATAAAAAATTGCAGAAATATAATTATAGGATGAATAAAATATGAAATTAAATATTATTAAGTCTAGTTTCTTATAGAAGAAATTATGTAAGCAATGGAATTGTAAATCATGAGATACGATGAATTTTTTGAGACAAGGTCAGACTGATTTCGGGTTCCCCTGTTCTGACTTTGTAAAATCATAAAAAATTGGATAAAAATAATTATCAGCTTAAATTTATATATTTAGAATCCTGAATGAGTATATTTTCAATAGAAATAAACGGGAACATCATTTGAATTTTGTATGAGAAGATAATTAATTTTTAGTGAAGAAGGGTCACAACTATCAGACAGCAGAATAAGGGTGACTTTAAAGAATAAACTGTACTTATTGGAAAAACAAAAAATTCTGAAAATTTTATGGAAATAAGATATACGAGTCTAGTTTCAGGGAAAATTATCGGATCTTAATTTGGAGTTCTATATCTCCAGATATAAATAATTTAGTGATTATGATGCAGATAGACAGCTTGAATATTCATAAAAGTAAATAATAAAAATTATAGATAATGTTACTTACAAGTGTGTATATACATTAAGGATGTGGAATGGAGAAGAGGAGGAGGAAAAATATGTATGAATATTCATCTAGCATAGCTAATTTGCATATTTTAGGCTCAGGGACTAAATTGAATAAAAGTAAAACTTTATGGGTAATTTTATAAAAATGTCAGAAATGACCAAATTGCATGAAATGGATTATTTTATTTTTTAAATTATAAAATTGAATGAAATTATTAATTTAGTTCAAGATCGGGGGAAAACATTTTTAGGGATTAAATTGAAAAGAGTTGAAATTATGGAAAATTCTGATATTTTATAGAATTCATGGACTGTTATCAATATGTATGAGAATAATAGCTGGAAATAAGGATTAAATTGCAAGAATTTTATTTTCCTGACCCTAAGGATGAAATCGTCATTAATTAAAAGTTTAGGGGCGAAATAGTAATTTTTCCTAGAGCATTAATTAAATGCATTAGAATATGAAATGAATGAAAATGATTATCAAATTTATTTATAAAGATCCGGACGAATCAAATACGAGACTTGATCATGGAAAAAAAATATCGGATTAATGAAATTATAAACACAAACAAGCAATGAGGTAAGTTTGTGTAACTTGAATTGTATTTTTAAATACTTGAAATATGTGGTTATGTGATGAAAATATGATTTGAATGTTCAATTCATGATAATTGATGAAATATTGATAATACTCGATATAAATTGAAAATAAATCCCGGTTGAATGGAATGGAATTTGATGGATCGTTGGAAAAGGAATTGACGGTAAAAAGGATCTAGCCCGGACGGGTGATCCTATTCTGATATAGCCCTCCTGAAGAATACGTGTAAAATGGATTTAGCCCGGATGGGTAATCCGAATTAGGGTCTGAATTTAGCCTGGACTGGTAATTCAGATCCAAGCTCATTAGAGTAATTGTCATTGTAGGGGATTTAGCCTGGACTGGTAATCCCGACAATACTCTATGAATTTATATTAAAGGGGATTTAGCCTGGACTGGTAATCCCGCTGTAAGGATGAGGTTCGCGGGAGTGTGCTTTCTGAAATGAAATGTGTAAGACCATGGTTGAAAGATACCATGGCAACAGGATATAAAATGTGTAAGACCATGGTTGAAAGATACCATGGCAACATGATATGAAATGTGTAAGACCATGGTTGAAAGATACCATGGCAACATGATATGAAATGTGTAAGACCATGGTTGAAAGATACCATGGCAATGTAACATGAAATGAACAAGACCATGGTTGAAAGATACCATGGCATCCTAATAGAAAATGAGTAAGACCATAGTTGAAAGACACTATGGCATCATGTCAAAGATAAATAAGACCGTGGATGGGAGATGCAATGACATCTATTGAACAATTGATATTCAGGTAATATATATCAGATGACGAATGGTTATATGAAATGGTTGTGTGAAATGTTTACAAGAACTGGTCATATGGAAATGTATGTACAAAATAGTTGTATGAAATAATTATGAAGATAGATAAACGAAATCAGAATAAGTACATGGAATATAATTTATGTTAGGTTTGATATAAACTTTACCGGAACAAATATGCATAAAATAAATGGAAATGATGGAGCATGAAATGTTGATATAATGAAATGATTGATATATACTTATGAAGAAACGGTAAGAGAATGATATGTTTCATGACATGTACATATATGATTATCTTTGATATGTTGATACAAGGAAATTATGTAAGTAAAGACAATTATTAAACTCAAGCATGACATGTCGAGAAAATAAGTATATCAATGTTGAATTTATATGAAATATGTGCAAGTATACTAACAATGATGTTGTTTGATGCTTAGACAAGTGTCAAGCTATTGATTGAATGATAACATGTTTAATTATAAGAAGCATTGAAATGGTAAATACTTAGATGAAAATATTTAAGATTTTGAGAAATTTTTTTATGATCCCGATTTAATTCCGATTGGTTTTTAATGTATGTTTGGGACTTCAAGGGCCCAATAGAGAGACGTTATGATTATTTTCAAAATATGAATAATAAATGACTCAGAATTATCTGAAAATGTTCAATAAACTCCGGTAATGCCTCATACCTATTCCGGAAATGGATACGGGTAGGGGGTGTTACATTTACAGTCCCACGAGGCCCAAAACATGCATTAGAAGTGGTTCGAGACTAAACCGAAAACTTTGGAAAACTCAGAAAATTTTTCATCAAAACAGGGGTCACACACCCGTGTGGCTTGGGACACGCCCGTGTGGGTAGGCCGTGTGGTCACACACACCCGTGTCCTCAGCCCGTGTAACCTTTTGTTTATGACGTCATGCACAATTTGGGGTCACACGGCCAAGTCACACGCCCGTGTCCCAGGGCCGTGTCCTTTACACGGCTGAGACACACGGCCGTGTCTCTGCCCGTGTAGCCAAGAAAATGGCTATTAACCAAGCCATTTGCCACCGTCATTTTCACACTCACATACACACTTTCAATGACACTTAACATGGCACAATTAAGCTAACAACAAAACCATAATTAAGGCTTAAAACATATCAAAACAATTATTTACTGTTCATAACAAAATTGTCAACTTGAGTCAGAGTCACTAAATTATTTATATCTTGAGCTACAGAATTCTAAATTAATATCTACTTGATTTTTCCGGAACTAGACTCAAATATCTTTCTGCCATAAAATTTTTAGAATTTATGGTTTAGCCAATAAGTACAGTTAATTCTTCAAATTCATCCATGTTTTGTTGTTTGACAGTTTCAACCTTTTTTCACTAGAAATTAATTATCTCTTAGTACGGGATTCGAATGATATTCCCATTTTTTTTCTCTTGAAAACAGACTCATTAATAATTTAAACATATAAATTTTAACCCCCAAGTATTTTTATACAATTTTTAATGATTTACCAAATTCAGAACAGGGGAACCCAAAATCATTCTGACCTTGTCTCACAAAAATTCAAATATCTAACAAAATGAAATTCTTTTGCTTACATCGTTTCTTTTATATAAAACTAGACTCAATAGGATTTAATTTAATATTTTATTCAACCTCTAATTTGATTTTCATGATTTTTGGTGATTTTTCAAAGTTATACTACTGCTGCTGTCCAAAACTGTTTTAATGTTAATTTTGCTCTTTCATGATTTCTTTGTATTCACTTTCATTTAGACATACATAACACCAAAACATATCCATAATTAGCCATTCCAATACCTAGTCATTATCGAATATTTACATGCCATTCATTGGCCAATTTAACCTATACATCAACAATAAAGACTTAAACATATCATTTTCTTACCGTCATATACATGCTCATAACTTCATACTTTATCAAGTCCACACATACCCAATCACCTTCAACATAACAACTTCCCACATGTATCATCTAGTCTAACTTCATTAACATACCATTATAAACCATATCACACAATGAAATAGGCATAGGCATATGAGTAATTAATATGCTTGCAACTCATTAACCAATATAAGCTAATTTATGTGGCTACATACCAAATCAAATTCTTAATCATTACAAGCCAATACATTTGGCCATGTCATGTCATAGACTCAAGGGTTTGCGTTCATTTACCCAACATGATAGCTTGATAGTGTGATAGCATCTCTAGCGATCTCCAACTCGAGCTAACATACAACCCTATAAGATATGGGAAAGGAAAGGGAGTAAACTACAAAGCTTAGTAAGTTCGTATGCAAATAATAATCAACAATAGTATTACATTTTCATACAACATAACATAACACAACATAAACGTCATTAAATCTTCATAGGCATAACTTACTCAATCACAATGCTTTCCCCTTCAATTTATAAGCATAATTTAATACATCTTAACATTTTCCAAACGATCGTAACCTCTCCAATATAACATACCATAATAATCATTAACAAATCATTTCAAACCTCATAGTAACATGCACATTAATTATGCGTATTCATATTTTCAAGCCCAAAGCTTAACATCTTTCAATGATTTAAACTGTTAACTTCACATACTTTCATAACCATTTTAATAGGCAATTATGCAAATCTTTCATTTTTTTTACACATATCCAATGAATCACAAATCAAGTGAACTAAACATCTTATCTCTCTATTTAATATGGCTCAAAAGCCTAACACATGATTCAATTGAATTTACCATGAATTTACACATTATCAACATAAATACTTATTCACAAGATTAACTTAAGGTCACTTTCATAGTGATCATGAACTCATAATATCATGAAGCCAATGCTTATAAACTTTACGTACATACCTATACGAACTTGTAACACAGTTATATCTTTTCATACCTTTGACATAATCTTTGAATTACCCATTGAACCACTTGGAATACTAAAGGATACCCAGGAGACCTCATATACATGGTAAGATGCCAACGTCATATCCCAGATATAGACTTACATGGGATCACATATCGATGCCGATAGCCCATCTATAGTATTACACGATGTCTCATATCGATGTCTTGTCCTAGACATGGTCTCACATGAAATCACATAAAGATGCCATATCCCAAATATGGTCTTACACGAAATCATATATAATTCTAATGTCATGACATTTGTATCCTATCTATTCTTAAGGTTCGACCGGGACTTCTGCGTTATCTTGGTATTATCGAACTTGCTCATAATATCAATCATATAAATCATATAATATTAAATCAATTTAAAACATAAATATAGCATTTCATTATTCACATACAAACTTACCTCGATACCAAAAATGGTGAAATGACCTAACCGTCAAATACTTGTTTTTCCTTCGTTCTAGGCCCAAATCTCGTTTTTCTTGATCTATAATATCAAATTTAGCTCACTTATTAGTCAAATTATTCAATGTGACCCAAAAATCATATTATGGGAAAAGTACGTTTTTGCCCTTAAAGTTTGACATATTTACATTTTTGCCCTTAAGCTCGAAAAATGAAATTTATTCAATTTCTTCGATTCCCAATCCTAGTTGAAACTCTTTTATACTTATAGCAATCCACATTTTTCATTAAATCACACTTTTATGACATATTTTATAACTTTTACAAATTAGTCCTTTTAGGCATTTTCACCGAAAATCACTTAGTAAAAGTCGTTTCTCTAACCATAAACATGCATTTTCTACCATTAAACACAAAAATACACACATATTCATCATGGGCCAAAACCCTAGACTTTAACCATATCTCAAATTAGTGGTAGAAACAGATAGATCTTGTTACAAGGATTTCAAAAACATGAAATTCATTAAAAACGAGGCTAGAACAGACTTACAATCGAGCTTGGAAGCTTAAAAAAACCCTATCCATAATTTCCCCTTGTGATATTTGGCCATGTGGTTGAAGATGGACAAAAATTGGCTTTTAATTTTGTCTTTAATTCATTTTAATTAGTAAATGACCAAAATGCCCCTAACTTAAAAATATTCGATTTCACCTATTTCATATCCATTTTTGTCCAAAAAATAACCAATGGTCTAATTTCCATTTAAGGACCTCCAATTTAAAATTTCATAGCAATTAGACACCTCTAGCTTCTAGAACTCAAGTTTTGTACTTTTTACGATTTAATCCTTTTGACTAAATTAAGTGCCCGAACGTCGAAATTTTCGAACAAAATTTTCACAAAATAATTCCGTGAAACT
The DNA here is from genome assembly GCF_007990345.1 of Gossypium hirsutum. Lineage (NCBI taxonomy): Eukaryota > Viridiplantae > Streptophyta > Magnoliopsida > Malvales > Malvaceae > Gossypium > Gossypium hirsutum. The sequence goes on along the minus strand of NC_053425.1, from coordinate 47,073,059 downwards.
GTAGACCATAAAAATATAATAAAAATAATTTTTTTCTCATTGGATTTGTGGTCCCTAAACCACTGTTCCGACTATGCCCAAAATCGGGCTGTTACAGCTCTGACTCAAGTGCAAGAGGCGGATGTGGAAGAGGATGGGCAGGTTGCCCAAGTCATGACATGTGCGGGGGACTACCACCAATTTCCCATCAAATAAAAATGGTTTCCCCATCTCGGAGTACCACTGTATGTACTTTAACGAGGGCTTCAAATCGAAAGAAAGATTCATCTGATGTCTCCGCTCCATCCAATTATTCCACACTACAATATTTTGTTAATGCACTATCACCCAATTATTTCCTTATTTTCCCCTTTTGTTAATCTCGTGGATCTTCCCTAATTGCACTAGTGGTGCCGGGATATACTGTATGCATCCAAACTATTAGAGTATTTTATCCTCTTTATACCACTCCACTATCTGGAAATTGATAATAGGTGCGTTAATGCACCACAGGTGTGAGTGGATATGGGTAGGCAAGGGAATTACAGTCGCAATTTGCAGGAAGGAATAGGGCATCCAGATGAATTGCACAATTAATAACATGGTTATATTAACACAGTTTTGAGTAAGATAGATAAAATAGTTACATGTTACGAACATTGGAATAGCTTACCACTTCCCCAGCATGTGTCTCAATCATCAGATGGTATATCGAAACCGTGTATGACCTCCCGATACTCAGATTAGTACTCCATCTATGAAAACGAAAAAATTATCATTAGAAAAAAATGACAAATAATTGCTATAATGGGTAAAATTTTGTCACCTATTCACAAGTGATAATACATATGCTTGGTGATTAACCGATGCCAAGAATAGCATCCGGTAAAGCGCTCAAGACTGTAGCAATATGAGGCATCCGCATATATCCACGACAAAAGGCTTTGTCATCCGAGTAAGCTCACGATACAACATAGTTAGTACCGCGAAACCCCAACTATTCGAACGGACGTTATGCAAATCAGTTAACCATTTACACGAGCCCTCAATGCGTTGTACGAGCCCTGACACTATTAAATTACAGAAATAGTTAATATAACCTAATTTAATTCTGTAAATGACGTGAAACTTTTTATAAAGGGACCTATGAGTAACATATAACAATTTTATTACCATATCATTAACCGTGTTTGATATGTGATCATCACCGTTAACCAAAAAACTCATTTAGATATCTGCAATTTTAAAAAAAAAATGAGTTCAATTAGTTTGTTGCAAAAAATACATTTTGGTAATTAATTTGTATTTGGGCATTTTATCTACTAATAGGAAAAATATTATTAAAATACAGAAATGTTACACCTTAACACGGAGTTGCGAATAACACATTTCGATAATTATCTAAGGTGGTCCATTTTAAATAATTATCGAAACACCTAAATGTAATACAATAAGTATTACAATAAATATAGTATAATAATATCATTACAAAAATACTAAACAGTTTTGTCCACATAACATTATTATATAAACTAAACAGTATATAATAAACTTATTTATACTGGTTTAGTAATTAACAAAATAAAAAATATCTCATAAATTCTAACTCAATGGTCCTATATTTTACTTACATAAAAAATAAAAAAAATTATGTTAAAATAACATAAATTATCAAAACAAAATAAACCTAATTGGACTATATGTTATTATTTGCATCTAATAATAAACAAAAAAATGTTAATAAAAAAATATAACAGAAACAAACCTCCACACTTTCTTTCAAACAAAAATAGTACCTTACAAAAATAATTTTTAAAAAAAATCAAACTATCAATAAATCAAAAACATTTGTCCAAAAATTCAAAAACAACAAAAATTAACATTTATAACTTATAAATCACAATAAACACTGAACTAAACGAATATTTTATGAATACTAAAAAATTACCTTTTTTGATATTTTTTGTTAAAATCCTAAACAAAATTCTCTTTTGATCTTTTTTTATATTTTTTTCAAACCCTAAACAAAACTCTCTAATCCTTTTTAACCTTAAAAAAAACCCCTTAATTCTTTTTTTCTATACCCTAATAAAAAAACCCTGTAATCGCCTTTTTATTCAAACCCTAAACTCTAACAAAATCCTTTTGTTCAAACCTCAAATCCTTAACAAATGTTTTTTTTTCCGGCTCTTCTCTATTTTGTAAATCTTTTTTTCTGTTTTTTTCCTTCTTCTCATTCTCTTCTCTTTTGATCTAATCTGTTTTCTTTTTTCTTTTTTTTTCTTTTTCACTTTGAGGGACCATGGTTATAAGGTCCCACAAACCCAATTTCACAAGACCTTAAGGGTCTCGTCCCATCACGACGCAGTAGTCGAGGGAATTAGGGTTGACACGATGCCACCTGTCAAGAGGGCTTCACCAGTGTCGCCTGGCACCCACCCTTCACCCAATTTTTTCGATTTTTCTTTTTGTTCATTTTCATTTTATATTTATTTTGTATTTATACTCACCTATTAAAAAAGTGTTTTTTTCACTATCAGTTAGAGAAGTCTGAAAATAGAGGTGGTGCCACCTATGCACCACCCTCTACCATCCCTGATATACCATTTTCGTAAATAATTCAGTTGGTTACCATTTTAGAATTTTTTTTTATATTATATATGCAAAAAAGCATAAATCTAAATTTGTTTTAAAGATAATTAATACCTAAACTTGAATATCTTACTTATATTGATACATGACTAATGTTGTTGGTTTTGTGTTCACACGTGCTATAAAAATATAAAAAAATTCGTAAATTAAAAAAGTTATTAATAATTAACGTTGCTTCAGAAACAGGAAAAGAAGATTTGCGATGCGATCCAAAACAAATGTCAATTATGCAACCTATATCCTTGGAACTCTGTTCCGTTTATATTATAACTCCTAAACGCCACCGTTTCCTTTCTCGGTTCAAAGTCTCCCTTTTTTTTCTCCCCCAGTTCCTATTCTGACTTTTTTTTTTTTAATCTACCCTTGTATGTCTGAGCTTCTTCTTTTTTCTCTAAAATATTGATGAAAAATCAAGTATTTCAAGTTTGGAAGTGGTGAATGTGGAAGCTGTCCAAATTAGTGTACAAAAAAAGGTCTCCTTTTTAAGGTTAGAAACCTTCAACCTCTTCTTCTTCTTCATATGTATTTAGACTGTTTTGAGGTTGCTTTTGATTAATTCTGTGATGAAAAGGTTCTTATTCTAGCACAAAAATTGGGTTTATGTTAAATATGGAAAGAAATTATGTTTCTTTGACGGGATTTTTTCTACTGCTAGTTGTTGTCGATTGCTCAAGTTCTGATCCAAAGGTGAGTTTTTTTTTTTAAAACGGAGAATGTTGATTAAATTGTTTAATTTCATTCATGGGATCAAATAAAATTTCTCATTGATTTTTCCTTTTTAGGGGAATGAACAGACTGGTTTAAATCAGAAATTAGATGGCACAGTGGAACCGGTGAAAGAAAATGGTAATTCTAAATCTGTTTCAGATTCAATTGGAATTAAAAACTTGAAAGGAAATGGAGGAGATCAAACTAATGGATCAAAATGAGATATTGGGAGTTTTACAAGTAAGAGTAATTTGAAACTGCAATCAGGTTCAAATGGAGGTGAGAATTTGGTGAAGGATGGGAAAGATTCAAGTAGTGAAGCAGAAGGAAAGTCAGACAATGAACAAGGAGGTGATATTGAGCACAAGGGTCGGGAAGAATCACATGTTGAAACCGGAGGAAAGACCAATGGTGGAGAAGGTGATAATGTGCAAAAGGCTTAGCAAGAATCACATTTTGATGCCGGAGGAAAGGCGGATGGTGGAAAAGGTGATAATGAGCACAAGGGTAAGGACGAATTGCGGTTTGAAGCCGGAGGAAAAGTGGACAATACAAAAGGTGATAACGAGTAAAAGGGTAAGGAAGAATCGCAGTTTGAAGCCAGAGGACAGGCAGATGGTGGAAAAGGCGATAAGGAGGGTCAGGAATCCAAAGGAGCAGTAGATGGTGCGAAAGAAGGTGATAATGAGCAAAAAGGTCAGAAAGAATCAAATCTTAAAACCAGAGGAGAGACGAATGGTGCAAAAGAAGGTGATAACATGCAAAAGGGTTTGGAAGAATCAAAACATGATAACAAAGGGAATACAGATGGTGAGATAGAAGGTAACAATGTGCCAAAGGATCAGGAAAAGTCAAATATTGAAGCCAAAGAAAAGATGGATGGTGAAGAAAAGGAAAAACCCGATGATAGTGAAGATCATAAGGAAGTTAAGTCCGAGAAAGACAAGACCCAGAAGTTGGTTATGCCACCACCACCACCAACATGGAAAGATGGTTTTCGGGGTGAAGAATGTGATCCTTCTAATATGTGTATGGACAAGAATAAACGGTTTGCTGCGTGTTTGCGAGTCCCAGGAAATGGTAAGTGTCATCTAACTAGGCTATCATTTTGACTCTTTTTATTTTTCTGGTAATGTGATTGCAAATATCTTATTTCTTTTATTGTGATTTGTGAGATTTAACATTCTACATTGTAGACATCTATGGAAGTTTTTAACATTGTAAAAAAGTATGATATAGAGTTTAGACAAAATTTGTTTCTCTCTTCCTCGCTTAATTATTCTGCATTGTAAAATTCGGCCTTTTTTAACTTTTGTCTGAAAATGTTACAGAATCTCCAGATCTATCACTTCTGATTCAGAACAAGGGAAATGGGGCTTTAGCCATTAAAATATCAGCTCCTGCTTTTGTTCGGTTGGAGGAAACAGATGTTCAAATCTAAGAGAAACAAGACAGAAAGGTATTTGTAAATGATTGCCAACTCCATGTGAGCATCAGGTAGAATCACAAATTATGGCTCATTAGATGCAAGGTCTTTTTCCCCTTTTAACTTAATGGTTTGAATCAACTCTTGATTACTCGGTATGCAATCAACACCAGTGCCATCTAAATGGGGTAGGCAAAAAATTAATAAACCTTAGCCATTATCTTAGCACATTTGTTTCTTTGAAAACTGTTTAGTTATCTTTACCTTTCAAAGATGAATGATGCTGCACCTGCAAGTGCCCTTCATTAGAGGTCCTTGCAAGAACATGCCTTGCTTGTATACTCACTAAGGAGTTTTAAATGAAATTAACCATCACACACGACCAAGATTATTGATGGCCTACATAAATAAATTAGCTAGTGGCATATTTGTTGCTAAATTCGTGGATAACTTCAACAAGCCCGATATGCCACAGCTGGAATGTATACCAGTTCCATAGTCCAACCGTGTTCTTTTGTTTCTTTTGCTTATACTTTCTATGTTTCATCTAATGACTTGATTGGTAATTTTCAACCCTATGCATTGCTTGCTTTGTGATGAGTTATGAAACATGCAGAATATACTATCCGATAATAGTTTGGGTTTTGATTGATATCTAAATTGCATTTGCACAGGTAAAGGTCTCCATAAAAGGTTCTGGAATAGGGAACATGATAGTCTTGAAGGATGGTAAAGGAGAATGCAGTCTCGATTTCAAGGAGTTGATCGTTCATAATTCCGCAACGTCTTACGTAAACTTCTTGTCACAAACCCCTACAACTGCGTTTATATTTCTTGCCGCTATAATGATATTAGCATCAGGTTGGATGTGCATGAGTTTCCGGCGCAAGATACTTGCATCCAATAGCTTGAAGTACCGAAGGCTCGACATGGAGCTGCCTGTATCAGTTGCGGCAAAAGCAGAACCAGAACGAGATGTTAACGACAGGTGGGATAATAGCTGGGGTGATGATTGGGATGACGAGGAAGCACCTATGACTCCGTCGAAGCCTGTCACACCTGGCCTCTCCTCCAAAGGCCTTGCCTCCCGACGGTTGAGTAAAGAGGGATGGAAGGACTAATACCATTTTTGATTCAAACAAGCAACCAAAACTTAATCAAAGAATACTGTAGTATGTAATGTGCTGGTTTATTTTAGTTGATCAGTTTTTCCACTTAGAAAGCAGTTTGTTTCTTTTTTGTTTTATTTATTTATTTCTTTAGCTGAGGGGATGTAGCTGAGTGGGACTGTCACTGTTTTTGTATTGACCTCTGAATCCAACCAAATTTCATCGGCTCAATTTGGTTTGGTCGATCGGTTATAAAATTTTTTTTATTTAAAAAAAGGTATATATAAATTTAAAGTTATTTATATGAATTTAAATATAAAATATTTATTCTTTAAAAATATTTATCTTTATATTGATAAAAAATTAGAAATAATCTTAAACTAAATGAAACTTATAATTCAATTCAAATAATTACTGCTTTTTAACTTCTGAGTGCATTTATTTGGTTGAATCTTAATAATTGTCATAATGTTAAGTTCTAAAATAAGATTATTTTATTTAAATTTTAAATATTTAGGTCACCCTATAATTTTGCATTTACGGGTTATCTTTAACTTCTAGACCAATTTTTCATTTGTTATTTTTTTAATCAATTAAATTTTTTTTCAAATAAAATTTAAGACTAAATAAAAATAAAAATATTTTTTTTCTTGACAGTAAAAATAGTAAATGTCATACTTTTAAAATTATAACTATTACATTTACTCTGATGTTAATTATGGTTATAACTATAACTATAACTATGCTTCATGGTGCAATCACTCTTTATAAATTATAAATTTATTTCAACATCATATATTTATTTATCAATATATAAATTATAATAAAATATAATAGTTGCAATAATTTATCTAATTTCATGCAAATTGAGATTAAAAATGTTAAAGCAATTAAACTTGTTTTAAAAAAATAAATTTTATAAAAATAACAATTTAGTAAAATGTGCTTTTAGGTAATTTTACATTTTGTAACAAAAAACATGTATTTTACGTTCCAGCCAAATGAACTAAACAAGGTATGTAGATTTTGCCCGTAACCCTACATTTTTGTAACCCTATTACAAAACGTAATCTTACATTCCTTGCAAAGATACATAGTAATTGGATTTAAACATAATTGCGTGTAGTTGTGTGACATTTTTGAGTAACCATTGTCATTAATAGTTTTCACTGATCTCACTCTCCAAGTAATTATAAACAGTTACACTCAAATCTAATTACTTTATGGCTTTCTAAACATGTTTCTACATGATTTAAGTTTAAAATTTATTTTTATACAATAATAATATTTTATTTTAAGATATATTTTTTTTAAAAATATAATTATATGTGATTTTACTAATCTTGTTAAAATAAAATGAATTCTTTATTGATGAGAATAATTTATTGTACATTTTTACCTACAAATAGTTAACTAGATTATATATGTAATACCCCGAAAATTACTACAGTAAGAAAATAAGATATTATCCTTGATATAGTTAAGTAAGGGAATAAAGTGACAAAAAGGGAAATTTTATTATGTCAACATTGGGAAGTATATTATGATATATTACATTATTAATTCAAGAAAGGACTAAATTGTAAAAGTGAGAAAAGTTTTGTTGTCCAAGAGTAAATATTTAAAATTTGTTAAAGTGTAAATATAAAAAAGTTAAAGGACCAATAGTGAAAATATTTTAGGGGTGGAATAATCTAGAAACTAAGAAAAATGGATGAATTAGGACCAAATTGAATAGCTAAAGAATTATGAGGGACTAAATCGTAATTTTTCCAAATTAAGTGATGACTCAATGATGGAATTTTAAAAGATTACGAAGGGAAAAATGGTCAATTAGTACGAGAGAGAATTCTAGAATGTAATGATTATGTTGATGATATTTTAAATTAATTAATTAGATAAATATTATTTTATTAATATTTTAATAATATATTTATGATTATTTTATTATTTTATTTAGTATATATATATAGATATGTGTGTGTGAAAAAAACACACACACACACACACACATACCATCCATCATCTTTCCATGCATTTTACGTTAGAAGAGAAGAGAAGAAAAAAAGTTTTGCTTTCTTTACAATTTAATCCTTCCATCAAAAATTCACCATTTTCACCTAGAAATCAAAAGAATTTCCATAGCTACCAAGAGAGAAAAATATTAAGGAGACTAAGGGGAGTTAGAATATCAAGTTGGATTCAAGAAATCGAAGCTGAAGGAGAGAAAAATCTAGTTAAAGATTGAAATTAATATGACAAGGTAAGAACTTTAAGACTTGAATATATTTTAAGTAGAGTTTTTCATGTAAGGTAATATCAAAAGCATGAAATGATGTTAAGGAAGAGTTTTCTTATATAAGGTTCTATGTTCTTGATATACTAGTGAAGGAAAATAAGAGAAAATGATGGGAAATATTGTAGAGAATGGAAATAAGGGTGTTATAAACTTGGTAATCAATATGTTACACTAAAATAGTTTTGGATAGCAACAGTAGTTAAAATTTGAAAAATCACCAATAATTGTGGAAATCAAATTAGAGGTTGAATAAAATATGAAATTAAATTTTATTGAGTCTAGTTTTTCATAGAAGAAATTGTGTAAGCAATGGAATTGTAAATTGTGAGATATAATAAATTTTATGAGACAAAGTCAGAATAATTTCGGGTTCTTATGTTTTGAATTTGGAAAATCATAAAAAATTGGATAAAAATAATTAGGGGCTTAAATTTATATTTTAAAATTCTTAATGAGTCTATTTTCAATAGAAACAAACGGAAACATCATCCAAATTCTGTACTAAAAGATAGTTAATATTTAGTAAGGAAAGATCGAAGCTATTAAACAGCAGAATAAGGGTAAGTTTGAAGATTTTACTGTACTTACTGGCTAAATTATAAATTTTGAAATTTTTATGGTAGAAATATATTTGAGTCTAGTTTTAGAAACATCAAGCGGTTCTTAATTTAAAATTCTATAGCTTAAGATATAAATAATTTAGTGACTATGACTCAAGTGGACAGCTTGATATGAACATATGAGAAAATAGTGGAATTATATATACATTAAGGATATGGAATGGAGAGGAGGAGGAGAAAAATATATATGAATATTTAGTTAGCATGGGTTACATTCAAGTGGTTAATTTGCATGTTTTAGGTTCGGAGACTAAATTGAATAAAAGAAAAACTTTAGGGGTAATTTTGTAAAAATTGAGGAAAATAGAAAATTATTGAAATGCCCCTAAATCTTGGTATTTTTGCAATTTAGCCAGATAAGTTCGTGAAACCTAATTATGTGATATAAGGAAATATGAGTTGATGGTACGTGAAATATTGATATAATGAATTAACTGATTTATGTTTATGAAGAAACGGTAAGAGAATGATATTTATCATGACATGTAAATATGTTATTATCTTTGATACGTTGATACAAAGAAAATAAGTATGTTTAGGGGGCAATATTTTTATTTTGATTGGTCCCAAATATGAATGCTAGATGAAATAAAATGTCTGATAAATAAATTTGTAACTCCGTTAATGTCTCGTACCTTGTTCCGGTGACGGATACGGGTAGGGGGTGTTACAATATACTTGACCATGACCAATTGATGAAGATAATGAGTATATGTTCAATGTTGAAAAAGAGAATAATGCAACAAATATAAAATGTTAGAGTAATTAGATAATAATTGCAGTGACTTTTTTTGTTAATTTTTTAAAATCGTATTGTTGAAAATTTTTTGGGCTAAAATGTTATATACATGATTTTATTTTAAGTTTAGTTAATTGTTTAGAAAAAAATTTCTCAAGTATTATAAATATTTTTTATAATAATTAATATTATTTTAGAATTTAATATTATGTAGTTGTGTAATTACTATTTATACTACTAAATATGACATAGAACATTACGATATAATTACACTTTGGTAATCAAATAGTCTAATAAATTAGAATTCATTGATTCAATTACTTTGTCGTAATAACTGAATTAAAACGAAACCGAATTTAATAAAACTAAATCGAAATTCGAATTGATATTTGATTTTGTTTAGGACGGTAGGCAAGGGCCTTGGCCCCTTAAAATGAAAAATTTGTATTTTAATTTATCTAATATTTAAAAAAATATATAAATTAATACATGATAAAATTATATTTTGACCCCTAAAATAATAAAATTGTAATTTAATCTTTTTAAAAGTTAGAAAATTTTAAGTTTACAATAAAAAATTTTGTAGTTTGACCCATAAATTTTTTTAATTTAATTTGAAACTTTTAACTTCACCCATAGCCCAAATGTAATAAGTTAAGGCTTCCTAAGCCCAAATTTAATAAGTTAACACTCGTAGGCCCAAAATTTAGTAGTTTCCTGGATTGATCTAGAGTCATTCTCTTCCTTCCTTAGCCCATAAAGGTAAATAACAACAGAAAAAATGTGTCGGATTGAGATTCATCCAGCCTTCCCCCCATTCCCTTTGCAGTTATATAATCAGGAACAGTTGCCGCCTTGTGAGTAATATAATATTTCAGGTAAAGTATGCTAGTTGTGACTCAATTATTAGTAAATTATTTTTAGTGACTTAATTATTAAAAAGTTACAAAATGATTACTAAATTATTTAATTTTTTTCTTTTTTGGTCACCAACAGTTAAATTATTAATAGAAAGATAACTTGACAACTTTTAAAATTGACATAATAACAACTTTACTACTCAACATTATACATTGTGTCAATTTAGTCTTGATTCCAAAAAAATTAACCTTCAACATTTACACATTATATAATTTGGTCATTCTTTTCTGCAACTTTACTTTTATTTGTGATATTAAGGGTTAATTTTAAAAGAATGAAAAAAAGATGAAAATCATTATCTTGGATTTTTTGGTGTTTGCATTTTTAGTATATTTTCGATCAAATTTAGTTGATAGATTTTTAGCTTTTTAGATAAAATGGTCACAAAGAAAAGCAAAGTTGAAAAAAAAAAGGGACCTAATTACACAATGTGCAAACTCTTTTTAGATCAAGACTAAATTGAAACAGTGTATAAATGTTGATGGTTAAAGTTGTTATTATTTCAATTTTATAAGTTGCCGCATCATCTTCTTATTGCCATTTAATCTCAGGTGAACAAAAAGGAAAAAATCAAATAGTTGTGTAGCCTTTTTGTAACTTTTCATAGTTGAGTGACCAAAAAAAGAACTTACCAATAATTGGGTGACTACAAATGTAGTTTACCCTAATTTTTTTTTTTTGATTGAATCATAAATGAAAAGGGCGAGATCTATTTAGACTGATGTCCTTTCATAACTTTTTATAAGACTAATATTTTAACAATCAACCATTGAATTTATTAAGATATTTGTACTTGTCATGCATGTAAAATTTTTAATCAATCCAATATTTCTTTCATATTGATCTAAAATATAGTCTATATTAATATATATTTAAAGGTTGAATTTTTTTTTTACATAAAACGAATAGTTAGAAAATTTCAATGTATGCCTAACATGATGTGCATAATTTACATAAATAAAGAATAAAATATGACAATTGGATCGTTAAAATATAAATTGCGAAAGAGTGTAAAACCTTTAAGTTTTATACTGGTGGAAGTGAATCTTTTATAAATTGATATGATATCTGTTAGAGTTACTGTTAAAGCCAGTTAGTAGGTTAGTTGCTAAAGCAGTTAAGTTGTTAAAGATACTTCAGTAGCCTCACTCCTTTATAAATGCATGTATTGGCTACTCGTAACAAGTGAGAAAAGGTTTCTATGAATGCACAAGGGTTTACACCCTAGTTTCCTCCATAATTCAACATGATATCAGTAGTTCAGGTTCTCTTGGGGTTGAAGTTCTAAGCTCTTAGTTGTTTTTATGGCTCCACTGTCCAGTCCATCAGTTTTTCATCCCACTGATCCCACACTGGTGTCGAGTTTTGCAGATAACGTAGTAGATGGCCGATTCTTCTTTACCAATAAAGTTAGTATTTTTCTTGAAGATTTTAATTACCTCTTATAGCGTCAACAGATTCTTTTAGCTGTTAAAACCTATAAGCTTCAACGTTTTCTTGATCTCCACACGGTTCCGCCACCTCAGATGATTTCTGGTGAAGATGGAGAACTTCAAGAAAATGTTGAGTTCTCAAGATTCAAACAACAAGACAGTGCAATTGCTTTCTGGCTTTTGTCTTCCGTCAGCCAGGCTGTGCTTCCACATCTAATTGGCATGGACACAAGTGCCCAGATCTGGAACGCTATTGTATCTCTGTATGGTAGCAAAACTACTTCACGACTGATGTTCAATCGGCATGCTCTTCACTCGCAATGCAAAGGTGATTTGTCAATGAGAGAATTTTTAATGAAAGTTAAGTCCTATTGTGATAGTCTGGCAAGCTGTGGTGAAATTATCAGCGATCACGAACACGTTACTGTGATTCTCAATGGCTTGCCCCCTGAATATGAGTCCATCATTTCAATCATAGTTACTAGTTAACTTCCTTACAGTGTCAGGCAGTCACAACCATGTTAGTTGATGCCGAAGGACGACAACAGATCACAGTGGCTGAGATCCCTAGCTTGACCAACCTAGTCTCAGAACACCACCCAGATGCTATGTCTGACAGCACTACATCAACCTATTGTCCATCTTCTCGTGGCCGCGGTCGGGGTCGTTCCTCAGGATCACGGGTTCAGTGTCAATTGTATGGTAAGACAGGACATCTGGTTGATCGTTGCTATCACAGGTTTGATGCAACCTACAAGAGCACTTGGTACAGGCCTCCACCTCAGGGAAACATGTGTCTATACATGCTTAACTCGACTCCTTGGGCACCACCCTCTCTATCACCTATGTCCATACCTCCACCTGCAGGCTGGCCATATCAGATGGCGCCTACTCCAATCTAGGCAAATCTTTTTTTGGGCACTCCTATGCAATCTGCTCCCCCGTCCACAACAGTCCAGCCTCATGCTCTTCTGGCCACACCTGAGACCATAAGGGACAACGCCTGGTATCCTGATTCCGGTGCAACACATCATCTGACTCACTTAGCTGCCTCTGTTGGAGATAATCCCTCACAAGTTTATGTTTGCAATGGAATGCTCTTCCGGTGTTATACTCTGGTCAATCCTCTCTACTTACTATGACACGACCATTGCATCTGAAGTCATTATTATTTGCACCTAGCATAACCAAAAATTTACTTTTTGTGTCTAAATTCACGAAGGATATCCAGGTCATGTTTGAGTTCCTCCCCACACAATGCTAGGTACGTGACTTGCGGACCAAGGAGGTGCTTCTACGAGGGTTTTACATCGTGGTCTATACAGGCGTCACTTAACAGATGCTCGCATGAAAGACAAGGACAGTCGCATAGCTCAGTTACTTATAGTCAGTACGTCAGTTCCTCTAAGTGTGTGGCACTCTAGACTAGGTCACCCATGTAAAAAAAAACTACTCAAGGCATTACTATACTGTAATATGTCAATTAATGATAATAAAATAGATTTCCCTTGTGTTGCTTGCCATCTAGGCAAAGAATGTAAGCTACCATTTTCCAAGTCAATCTCTTAGTATACTACTCCTCTACAGCTTGTAACAACTGATGTTTGGGGGCTTGCTCCTCATCCGTCCAACAAATTCCAGTAATATGTGGCTTTTACTGACGCATTTACTAGGTATACATGGCTTTATTTTCTGCACAAGAAATCTGAGGTTCTCACTATGTTTCAAATATTCCACAAACAAGTCGAGAGAGCACTTAGCAAGCAACTTTGCACTTTACAAACAAATAATTGGGGGAGTTTCAAGTGCTAAAACACTACCTAGCTCAGCATGGAATCACTCAGAGGTTCACATGCCCATACACTTCAGCACAAAACAGCATAGTTGAACGAAAACACAGTCAGATTGTAGAAACAAGACTCTCCATGTTAACTCATGTTTTCATGCTTGTCACCTATTGGAATGAAGCCTTCAGCCATGCCATCTATCTCATCAACAGACTACCTTCAGCTCACTAGGTTATGTTTACCCTTATGAAAAACTGTTTCAAACTAAACCCAACTACACGTTCCTTACAACCTTTGGCTGCCTCTGCTTTCCAAACCTTAGACCGTACAATAGCCATAAACCTCAATTTCGATCGACATCATGTACTTTCTTAGGCTATTCTCCAGTTCACAAAGGATATCGCTGCCGAGCCAGTGACAGTCGTGTGTACATATCTAGACATGTTACATTCCATAAAAATATATTCCCATTCAAAAATATCACCACTAAACCTGTTACACCCGAGTTTCAACCTTAAACTAGCTCAAAATTACTTGTTCTAGAACCTAAGTCTCAGTCAATTAGTCACACATCAACTATGCCTACCAGTACTCCTCTACACACACTTGTCATATCACTATCAACCTTACCTACATCAACACAATCACCCTCTACTCACTCAGTATCCTCTACTCCCAATAACCACATACCTCAACCCTCACTCCCTGCTACACAAAATATACATGCTATGACCACCCAAAGTAAAGCTGGAATATTCAAGCCTAAGGCTTATCTGAGTAGTGTTACACATACAATCCCAGACAACATTTATGAAGCCATGAAACATGTAGAATGGAAAGATGCTGTTCATGTTGAGTTACGTGCGCTTGTGCACAACAACACCTGGACTATTTGTCCCCTGCCCTTACTTCGCCGAGCCATTGGCTGCAAATGGTTGTTTAAAGTTAAACAAAAAGCTGATGGCACTGTAGAGTGATACAAATTTCTACTTGGGGCAAAGGGCTTCTCTCAACATGTAGGCACTGATTTCAAAGATACATTTAGTCCAGTGGTTTAGGCTATCACCATCAAGACCATACTTCCAGTTGTTGTGATGAAGGGGTGGCCATTGCGTCAAGTAGATGTCAACAATGCGTTCTTGAATGGGGAGCTCACTGAAGAAATTTTCATGGACCAGCCATCTAGGTTTAAGGTATCAGGCTCCAATGGGCAGAAGATAGTGTGTAAGTTGAATAAAGCACTGTATGGACTCCGACAGGCCCATCGAGCGTAGTTCCACACGCTCAAAAATTTCTTAATCAGCAAGTTTGGCTTCCAAGCCTCAAAGGCTAACCCATCGTTATTTATCCGTAAGACCTTAGAGTGTCACTTACTGCTGATGGCCTATGTTGACGATATAGTGATCACTGGCAGCTCGAGTCAATGCATTGATAATGTTGTGCATCAACTTCATGTAAAATTTACCCTTAAGGACATGGGCCAACTAAACTATTTTCTTGGCATTGAAGTTTAGTCTTCGTCTCAAGGATTGTTCCTTAGTCAAAAGAAGTATGTGCAGGAGATACTGAGGAAGACAGAAATGGAAGGAGCAGCTACTACTCCCACTCTTATGGTAGTCATGCCTAAGTTGATGGCCGCTGATGATAGTCAGATCCTTGCAGATAGCCACCTCTATCGAAGTACCGTCGGCATGCTTCAGTACCTGTGTATTATAAGACCTGATTTATCATACTTTGTGAATAAACTTAGCCAATATATGAATGCACCAAGTGATAATCATTGGCGAGCAGTCAAACGTGTCATACACTACCTTATTGGAACTATGGACCATGGTTTGTGGTTCTCACAAGGTCAATTAAAATTAGTCAGCTATTCTGATGTAGACTGGGCCTCTTCAGTCGACGACAGGCGTTCAACCACAAGTTATGTCATATTCTTAGGGTCGAATCCGATAGCCTGGTGCTCAAAGAAACAAGCAGTGGTTTCTTGATCGTCTTCAGAAGCTGAGTATCGCAGCTTGGCTAATTGTGTGTCCGAACTGTTATAGATCAAGCAGCTACTAGAAGAAATTGGTGTATTTGTGGAACATACACCAATAGTCTGGTGTGACAAAACATCCACTATCTCTATGTCAGCCAACCCCACTCACCATGCCAGAGTCAAACATGTTGAAATTGACCATCATTTTGTTAGAGAAAAAGTGGTCGATGGCACCTTGGAAGTTAACTTTGTACCGTCAGCTCACCAAATTGCTAATGTGCTTACAAAGCCAATTGCTCCCAAGCAGTTTACAGTGCTTCGCAGCGCTCTACAAGTCACAACAAGAGATGCAGCTTCCAGACTTCAAAAGATCAGAGAACCAGGAGAATGTTAGAGTTACTGTTAAAGTCAGTTAGTAGGTAGTTGCTAAAGCAGTTAAGCTATTAAAGATACTTCAGTAGCCTCACTCCTTTATAAATGCATGTATTGGCTACTCGTAACAAGTGAGAAAAAGTTTCTATGAATGCATAAGGGTTTACACCTTAGTTTCCTCCATAATTCAACAATATCAATATTGAGTTTATCAATATAATTGTATTATTCATGCATGTAAAAATTTAAATCGATATAATATCTCTATTAAATTAATCTAAAACATTGTTTATATTAATATATATTTAACGATTGAAATTTTTTCACCCAAAGTAAACTAGTTAAAAGAATTTGTTAGTTTGACATGCATAATTTAAATAAATGAAAAAAATGATAATCGAAATCTAATAAAATATTTGATATGTAAATGAAGAATTACTATTATTATTAAGTTGGTAAAATTCTAGTCAATCTTTGAACCAAAATTTGTGTTTCGCTCTCATAATTTTAATATTTATTTTTCACATTTTAGTTAACAAACTGAGAGAAAACATTTTATTGATAGAATCACAACTAAAATGATGAAATTCGATTTTTAAATAACCCCATAATTTTTTATTATAAGAAAACATATAATATGTTTGAAAAAAAAGATAAATATATGAGTAAATTCTTGAAAAAGAAAAAAAAAGGACAAGCATATGAGTAAGTATAATTGTAGTAAAAAATGGATTATCATGTTGAACGAATCCTTGAACCAAAATTTGTCCTTTTTTACGGAACTTATTTACTGGCTCTCATAAATTTATTATTTTACTTTCACATTTTAATTAACAAACATGGATTTGGGATACTTTATGCTGACCACAAACAAACGGGTGGGGTTACAAGGCATGTGAGACGTAGCATCACATCATGTGATGCGTGTTCACATTCTATTCGTCCACGCCGATAGAGCTGCCTTTTTTCATGCAATGTATTGTCGGAGTGAGCCATCACGTGGGTGGGCCCCTGCGTCGAAATCTGTCAGCATGCACGTGCACTCACATGACGAGATTTAATGCTTCATAAAAATAAAAACACGTGTCCCCATAATTCCCGGATTTATAAGAACCCAAATTCAACTATGACTGACCGATTAGATAATTATATTAGTTAAAATTTGTTCTTTTTACTCTAATTAAATAATTTAAAATGAGTAATCTACAAAAATAGTCACTTTTATTTGCATCAGGTTACATTTTAGTCATTTATATTTAAAATATTACGTTTTAGTCACTTATATTATTATTTTATTACGAAGTGATCACTCTAACGTTAAGTTCCGTTATCTCTCTAATAGTAATCCTACGTGGCAGTCCAACTAGATTTTAAGTGCCAACTTAGATTTCTAAATGGGATAAAAATAAATTTTTAATTAAAAAATTTAATTAATTAAAATTTTTAAACCGAACCTTAACTAAAAAAATTGCTCATCTCCTCTTTTTAATTTTCCTTCTGTCTCTTATTTTTTTCAATGAGTTTTTTTTATTTGACTGGAAAAATTATTATTAAGATCAAAATAGTTGAAATCAGCAATAAAAAAGAATAATCTAGAATACTCACAAAGAGATTGTGAACATACAAATTAATTCAGATTAGAAAAAAATTAATTGAGCAACTAATTTTTCAAGGACTGTGAAAGAACTAGAAAATATAATAATTAGGAACAATAACAGTAAAGTAACAGCCCTTTTCTGAAAATTTTAAAATTAGCTTGAATGAAACATGTTTCTGATTGTATTTTATGAGATGTCTACTGACGCAAAATAAAATACATGTTTACAAATAATTTCAAAAAGTAGAAGAAAATATCAAGAATTTTAATTTAGGGTTTTCATTAAACAATAAAAAATCTATTATTTTATTTTTCAACATTGAATAAAAGAGATAGAGGAATGCAAAGAAGACATACCTAAACCCTCCATTGAATCCATTTTTATGAAGCAGTCAATTTGATTTCAACTATTTTGATCTTAATAATAGTTTTTCCAGTCAAATGAGAAAAAAAACCATTGAAAAAAAGAAGAGGTGGAAGAAAAATTAAAAAGAGGAGATGAACAGTTTTTTTAGTTAAGGTTTCGGTTTAAAAATTTTAATTAATTAAATTTTTTAATTAAAAATCTATTTTTATCCCATCTAAAAATTCAAGTTGGCACTTAAAATCTAGTTGGACTGCCACGTAGGATTACCGTTAGCGAGATAACGGAACTCAACGGTAGAGTGATCACTTCGTAACAAAATAATAACATAAGTGACTAAAACGTAACATTTCAAACATAAGTGACTAAAATATAATCTGAGACAAACAAAAGTGACTATTTTTGTAGATTATCCTTTAAGATGACATGCTACTTTCAATCATCAGCTTTTAATAACAAAAAATAAATAAAATTTTAGAAAGGGTTAGTTTATTCTTTTATTTAGTATATAAAAATTTATTTATTTATTTTTTAATAAAAAGAATAAAATATAATTTAACTTTTCATAGTACTTTTATTCATAAACTATTTACAAATTAATTAACATGAGTAAAAATTAATATTATATAACAAACCATATCCTGTGTTACATATATTTTCTTTTTTATATAAAAATAAAATAATAAAAATATCCTCAAAATAATAAAATATTATTATGTAATTAAGTTAATACAAATCAATAAAATATTCAATATATAGATATAGATATTATTTTGTTTCATTGATAAACATTAACTGCATTCACAAATAAAAATTCAACTGGAAGTGTAAGTTTTTCCTTTTTTTTTTTTCTTATTTTTCTTAAAGAAAAAAAAATTGGGAGATTGAAGTATGGAAAATGATTGGAGATGAAGGTGGAAAACCTACTTCATTAAAATGACATCCAACAAAATTAATACATCGTTGCACGTGGAAACGGAGAAATATAAAACCAAAAGAAAAACTATTTACTTATCATTGTTGAACATGATGATGGGATGGGATGGGATGGTTTCTTAGATTTCCATCTCAGCAATCAATTACCAATTTTTTAAATAGAATATTGATTTTAATTAGTTATGATAATATAAATTTTGAATTTACTGCCGCCAGCCATGTGAGAAAATCCTACTCCTTTAATACCTTTCTTTACCTTACCCACGTACAAATTAAAGCACTTGTTTTTAAAATACTTTCAATTTCAATCTTATTTGAATTAAAAATCGATTGAAGCATTGATTTTAAAAATAGCTTTGCATTGATTAAATTGAAAATTGATACAAATTAATTAAAAAATAGTTAAATTAGCAGTTGGATTGGTTTAATTAATATTTTTGAAGATTTTTAAAATATTTTAATCAAACTGGTCAAACTAATAAATTGGTAATCTGATCAGTTCAACTTATATGTTTCAGTTAATAATCATTTTTTATATGTACACAAAGAAATTCATTTATACCAATGTAAAACTTAAATGATTTTATATCATTTAATATCTTTTTATACTATTAATATTTTAATAAATAAATCAATCATATTTTTTAATTGAGCAATTGGGTCACAATGATACAAATTTTGATATAAGCATATGAGGGATAGAAACTATTTGTGTTGAACATTCAACTGGGAATGATGGTGTATTTAATATTTGACAAGTTTCTGGTCCAATAATTCACCTTTGTAATCACAAATTGATTAGAGTTTTTAGAAGGAGAAATTCTCTCTTGGATAATCCATAGTTTTCCAACAAGTGTCCAAATTCTCTAAATCTTGCCACACAGACATTAAAAATCCCAAACTTCTGTCTTTATTTCCATAATTCATTCTTTAATTTACTTTTTAATTCTAACCTGCATTTTCTACAAATTTTTAAGGCTTACTTTGGATGTCATCCCATTTTTGGTGTGATTTATTTCCAAGGCAAAATATGCCCCCATTTAAATGCACCTTCATTTCTGGCTGTGTTTGGCACACCTTCAACGAGGTGTTTCTATTTCACATGCACAATCTTTCCTTCCTTCTTTTTTTAATATTCGAATTTAAATTCATAAATAATTCAAATATTATTATAAAAAATTAATTTCAAATTAAATTTGATGAAAGTTAAAAAGATAATTTCATTAAAGGATATTTTTTCAAAAATTAAAAATCTTAATTCAAGATTTGATTTTATTACCTTTTTTATTATTATTGGAAATCATGATTTTTCAGTTATAAACAAAGCTTTAATATATTATATCTTTTAGTAAATATAAACCAAGAGTGTTGGCCTTCTTAATTCGAATAAAATTTCAACAATAATAATTTTATTTTAAAGTCGAGAGATTCAATTTTGATGGTTATGGATGCCACCAAATATAAATTTCTTTCACTCTAACTAAATTAAACAATAGTATAGAGAAGTAGGATCGATCCCACAAGGACTGAGATTTCTAATATCGTTTTTTGCATGATCAAATTTCAAAGCCATGGTAGCTGTTGTGCCCACAACTTGTAATGTGTTGAGCTAAAAATAAAACGAAGGAGTTTTAGTTGATCAGGGTTAAAATATAAATAGAATAAAATAATAATTGAATTATAAATGCAAAATTAAATAACCGAAATTAAATTAGATAATCAAATGTACAAATTCTTAGCCTTAAACTCGGAATATTTCAAACTCGAGTCAATCATTGAAAGTGATTTTTTCCTTCCAAAAGATAAGCTGGTTATAGCGATCAAGGATGCCTTAACTGCCAACTTTTCCTTGTGTAGTTGATTTCGGTACGCCCTGTAAATCATCTATTTAACCACATAACAAGCGTTCACAATTTAAGATCTCGACAGCCTTGCGATCTAGAAGAATCTAACTCAAATTCACGGCATCAACTGCTTGGGTCATTTAAATCTGATCACTAACTCCCTTAACAAAATCAAATTGAAATTTTCCCACCTAGACATGCCAATTTGTTCGCGAGAACCCGAACGCGGTAGACAACCGTCTCATTTTCCCAACTGTACACCAAACTACTCCAACCCAACGTGCACTTTTTGAGTTGAAATTAAATTAACTTTAAGAGAAAATTGTAGCCATCCCATGTTCCGAAGAGATAATAAATATCATGTTGTAAGGTTTTAGAGCAATTTCATTTCTCACGATTCTCAATCGAAATAATAACCGGCCTAAAGCTAAAAGGATATTAGTTGAGCATGAAACTAATCATGCTTGATTGGATTATGAGAGTGGATTTCAATGAAAGATAATAAGTAAAGAAGGGAGAGGACTAAAAGGGCAATTGCTCCAAAGTATAAAAAGAGGAAATAAATGGTAGAATGCTTGACGCAAGAATATGCTAATTGCCTTTTTAAATTCAAGTTTGTTATAATGCCATAGTTACAAGCGTTTATATACCTCTCAAATAACCAATTTCACATGATTTACTCTAAGAATCATGCTTAACATGTAACACCCCTTACCGTATTCACTATCAGAATAGGGTTACGAGGTATTACCGATCAATACACATTATTTATCCAACATATCTCATACATTTAAGAATTTATATTCAAATACCATTCAACACAATCACATTTTCCCTTATAAGGGCCTACAAGGCCTTAAACATACATTAGAAATGGTTCGAGACTAAACCAGTAACATACAAAAATTTTGGAAACTTAGAAAAATTTCAAACATATAAGGGTCACATGCTTGTGTGAACAGGTTGTGTGCCTCACACGGCTTCAGACACGCCCGTGTCTCAGGCCATGTGAAAACAGGGCATACATACTGACTTGGGTCACACGGCTGACCACACGCCCATGTGTCTAGCCCGTGTGCTTTTCGAAATGGCCACACACGCCCATGTGCCAGGCCGTGTACTTGGCCGTGCCAATCCTGTAGGGTATATTGACTTATGCAACACAGCCAAGTCATACGCCCGTGTGCTAGGCCGTGTGCCATTTAAGGGGGTATACTGACTTGTGCCACACGGCCAACCACACGCCTGTGTGTGAGATCGCGTGGAACATACTGACTTGATTTCAATTTCAACACTAGGGGATACACGGTCGTGTAACATGACCGTGTGTCACACACGACTGGGACACACACCCTTGTCTCTGCCCGTGTGGACAAAAATAGGCTATTTACTAGGTCATTTTGCCAGCCATTTTGCACATACCTATACAAGCTCAAATGATACCATTTCCATACATAATTAAACAACCAAATCAATCTCAATTCATCACATTATAAACCATTTCAATACCAATCTGTTCAAAGCTTATATCACAATCATTTACTTGACTAAATGACATACCAAACAACAAGATTCATAAGCCAAAATTCACATATATGTATATCATATACTAAATCAACATACTTTATTAACCAATTTGGCATTCAAATACCAAATCAAAACCAAGCACATCTCAAGCTATTACACAACACTTACCATATGGCTATTTGATTATCTTAAACCATCATTAAGCTTACCAAAATAACCCAAATCACATAGGAATATATATAATTTAAACCACATAACTTAATCATGCCATTTCAAATAGCCATCACATTTATATATATAATCAATTAAACCGTATGAATTCTCATAATTATACACTTACTCATCATATGAAATTCACTTTTAACACTTACTTGTCAATTTCTGTCACGAATACCTCGACTGAGTTATACCATTACTTGTAACCATATTTCATCAACATTTCCCGTTGAACCATTTGGGATACTAAAGGATACTCGGGAATCTCATACACATAGTACCGTACCAATGCCATATCCTAGTTATGGTCTTACATGTAATCTCGTATTGATGTCAATAGCCCAGCAATGGTCTTACACGAAGTCTCATATCGATGCCGTATCCTAGATATGGTCTTACACGTATTATAATCTTGCACACTAAGTGCCATATATAGCCGAAGCTATTCCGAATCGCACACTAAGTGCCATATATGTCTGAATCATCGTCAAACATGATTACAATCTCATATACACAATTTATGCAATATTAAAGCATTAAAAGAATAATTGTAACAATGCTTATTAAACATCAGAACTTACGTAACACCCCTATCCCGTGACCGTCGCCGGAATAGGTAAGGGGCATTACCGAGCTTGTAACTCATGTCAGAACCGTAAAATTTTGAACTTTTTCTTGAAATAAAGGTCATTCATTTAGATAAGTACTAAGCACGGCCAGGGATAAAATTTAAACTTCTCTAAGTAAACATTCAAAAGATGCCATTTTTGCATGGCTTATATACATTAACCAAAATATTCTTCCGCCACTAGTCTATTTTATACATGCCATAAGATAATCCAAAACATAGCAGTACCAAACAGTGGATAGTGATAGTGTGACTAGTTGCTGACGATCCCCGAGCCTGTAGCTTCGCAATGAGATCTATAAAACAGAGGAAACAGAGTAAACGGAGTAAGCATTACAATGCTTAGTAAGTTTTAAGCAGTGTCAACAGATAAAAATCAAATTATAACATAGTTGTTCGTATTTTTATTTCACTCTTCCTTCGGGCATACCATCCCTTTACCGAATATGCACATCTCATCATATACAATAAGCAGATAAACTTTCACATAAAAGTGAGCTCATGTGACATAGATATATCGTATGATTTCACATAACCTCTCACACTGATCCGATGTCACATAATCATAGGAATAGTCTCATAGATTGCTCTCGTATGCATCACATAACTACCTTATGATTTAGTGCAAATCAAGCTCACATATAAACTTGGAGTACATACCTGTTTAACCTTTCGCATTGAATATATTTATAAGCAATTCTTATTACGAAGTCTTACCCGGACATAATCTCCACACGAAGTTATCGGGTCTTACCCGGACAAAATCCCCACACGTAGTCATCGGGTCTTTAGAGCTCGGATATAGTACGAGCACGAAGCTTACGGACATTAATCAGTGATAATATTCTCGCATAAAGCCTGCGGGGTTTTAACCCGGATATAGTACTGACACAAATGCCCTTCGGGACTTATCACATTTATACACTTTCACATCCATCACGTTGGCCACTCGGCCCTGTCACATATATACACTTTCACATTCATCACATCGGCCATTAGGCCTTATCACATATATACACTTTCACATTCATCACATCGGCCATTAGGCCTTATCACATATATACACTTTCACATTCATCACATCGGCCATTAGGCATTATCACATATATATACACTTTCACATTCATCACATCGGCCATTAGGCCCTATCACATATATATACACTTTCACATTCATCACATCGGCCATTAGGCCTTATCACATATATACACTTTCACATTCATCACATCGGCCATTAGGCCTTATCACATATATATACACTTTCACATTCATCACATCGGCCATTAGGCCCTATCACATATATATACACTTTCACATTCATCACATCGGCCATTAGGCCTTATCACATATATACACTTTCACATTCATCACATCGGCCATTAGGCCTTATCACATATATACACTTTCATATTCATCACATCGACCATTAGGCCTTACTATCATTTCATATTCGAATACTCATAAACTTACAATATCACGATTTAGAATTCAAGTATGGGTTTAATCAATAGCTTATGAGCAACTAAAACAAGTTTATCAGGGTTCACAACATAATCTCAAATTCAGCACAAGCTGTTTTTCCTGAGCAATAGTCACTAAATTATTTATAACTGGAGCTACAAAACTCCAAATCACTTTCCGTTAATTTTTCTTGAATATAGACTCGTATATCTTCCTTCCATAAAATTTGCAGAATTTTAGGTTTGGCCAATCAATACCAGATTTTTCTTAAAGTTTCCCCTGTTTCACTGTTTGACTAATCTGACCA
This sequence comes from Gossypium hirsutum, assembly GCF_007990345.1. Lineage (NCBI taxonomy): Eukaryota > Viridiplantae > Streptophyta > Magnoliopsida > Malvales > Malvaceae > Gossypium > Gossypium hirsutum. The sequence continues at coordinate 47,048,153 of NC_053425.1, read as the reverse complement.
CTCTTCACTACGAATCAAATTTCTCATTTTACAGAATTCAAAATGTGTTGTATTTGATTTCATTTGAAACTAGACTCATTAAGGAGTCTAAGAATATAAATTTTATCTTATAACCATTTTTGTACAATTTATAATGATTTTCTAAAAACAGAACAGGGGATTTCAGAGTCATTCTGACACCGTCTCACACAACTTTAAATATCTCATTATCGGAAATTCCTTTGCTTACACGGTTTCTTTTATGTGAAACTAGACTCATTAAGCTTTAATTTCATGTCTCATTCAGCCTCTAATTCAAGTCCATAAATTTATGGTGATTTTCTAAAGTCACGTTACTGCTGCTGTCCGAAGCAGACTATTTCAAATTACCCTTAAATTCCCAAGCTCAAACACTTAAGAACTTACCATTTGAGCTTAGAACATATCATGGCCACATCTTATCTTATTAAATCAACTCATCATGTCCTATTATAATTGAATTTACTCAACGTTTAAACACTTAAAACTTACCTCGGATGTGGTCGAACAATTTCGGCGGCTATTCGATCACTTTTTCCCTTTCCTTATCCAACTTTGGTCCTCTAAGCTCTTGAGCTTAATTTAACAAATAAATTGATTTAATCATTTGAGCATCAAAAGAGGAACTCAAGGTACTTAGCCCATATATACATACATTAGACATTAAAGTCACATACATATGAAATCATAAATCAATTCAACATATTAGCCCACACTCTCTTTTAGCCGATTGTCTAAGCCAAGATAGAAGCATCAATATGCTTGCCTCTAGCCGAATACATGCAACACCAATCTTCTTCCTATGGCCGAATATGCATATCTATGTTGAGGCCGATTATATGCTTAATACTTCCTACAAGTATAGTTACTTGTATTGCTTATATATCATTTTGTTTCAAGTTCAAAACTCGGCTAATACGCATATATACACTAGTAATCAAATACTAACATTTTGCACTTCACCTTACTACCATTTTACATCTACTTTCTACCATGGCCGAATGCATCAAGACATCATACCATTCAATTTTGGTCATGGGTTACACAAAGAACTTAATGTCTAACTCAAAAATGCCAAAAAGAAAATCCAAGAGTCATCAATCACCATCACATGTATCATTACAAAACTTTACACTTAGCATGCAAATGACATCAACACAAATCCACCTTAGCCGAAACTTAACTCATCTTCATGCCTCATCACCATAACATCAAACATCAACCAAGAAGACAACACCCATGGCCGAATATCATCTCCATCTCATAGCAAAGATTTAAACCATGGGCTAGGTATAACTCAAACTAACAACTAAAAACATGCATGAATCTCAAGGACAACATCAAACATACCTTAGTCTAGCAAACCACCATAGCCGATTTTCTCAAGCTCTTCCCCTTCCTTTCTTTCCTCTATTCGGCCAAAGATGTTCAAGAATGAACACTTTTTTTTGTTTTCTTTCTTCAATTCACGGCAAAGGGGGGGGGGGGAAACATGGATGAGACAATTTTTTTCATCATCATTTACCTTTCCATTATTATTTTATTACCCATACTCCTTATTTTATTTTATTGTTTCCTCCCATGATGCACCAACACAACATGTCTATGACATGTTTTGCCCATCACCCTTTGTCCATCCTAATGTCATGGCCGGCCACTACTAGATGGGGGGGAAAAATTGACATGCAAGTCCCCCCTTTTTCAACATGCACTAATAGGTCCTTATGTTTTGATCTATCACATTTCAAAAATGTCACACATAAGTCCTATTGACTAAATTCACATGAAATTTACAAAATCGAAGCTTAAAATTTTCACACATTTATTTTAGACAATAAATATCATATTCAAATAATTTGGTGACTCGGTTTAGCGGTCTCGAAACCGCTTTCCGACTAGGGTCAAATTAGGGGTGTCACAACTCTCCCCCCTTTAGGGATTTTCGTCCCCGAAAATTTCCACCGATGCATAGTTTAGGATAACGTCCTCTTATTGAATTATATTCATATAAACATTAGCTCATCGATAGCAATTGTAATTCATTATTGATTTCGCATCGATCTATAAAATCATTTTCTTATCTTAAAACAAATACATAAACATTTCTACAAGTATGCACAAATATCTCATTTTCTTGATTTCATAAGCAATAATCACTTAACTTAATTCACAAATGCATTTCAAACACATATTAAGCACATATTAACATGTATAATTCACATCATCAACCCACATATTTGTAACCCACATTTTCATTCATGAATAAGCTGTAACCTAACCGAAAGTACACATATACTCAAACATCCCAATAAATATCCTTTATAATTTTATCACATCTCAATATTCAACTTAACTCATTTCCAAAAGAAAAGTCAACTTCCACGTACCTAAACATTTAGTTCATTTAGCACATTCAATCATAGTTAACGTTACCCGTATACAGTCGAATAGGCATAAAGCCTAATATAATACACTGGCATGAGATTTATTCTAGCGCATAACTCGTATATCCAAAATTATCAACATTCATCAAAAATTCTTTCAAACTTTCGAATGTCGAAACTTAATCAAAATAATTTCTTGAACAAGATTAACAAAATAGTGTCCATTCAGCAATAGCACATATAGCTCTTACAATGCCATATCCTAGATATGGTCTTACATATTCTCACATATCGAGCCGATGCCATGTCCCAGACATGGTCTTACACACTATCTCAAATCAATGCCTTCGTCCCAAACGAGGTCTTACATGAATTCCACTTCACACACTTAGTGCCCACTGACCAATCTCGCACTCATAGTGCTCGGTTAAAGGAATTCGCACACACACAGTGCCTCAAATTATTCACATACATAGTGCTCTTATTCATTCGTTAATACACATTGATATGACTTAACCAAGTCTATAAACATCATGTATGTACACTTTTAAACATATCATCTCATTTAAATTTGAATTTGTATAGTAATGAGCACTTAAACTTTGCTCAAATTACCGGCACGAAGCCTACTAGGCACGAAGGCCCGAATACACGTCACCAGCATGATTACTCTTCGGGACCTAGCCCGGATATAACACCAGCACGAATGCTCTTCGAGGTTTAGCACGGATATATTACTAGCACGAATGCTCTTCGGAACTTAGCCCGGATACATCACTAGCACGAATGCTCCTCGGGACTTAGCCCGGATATATCACTAGCACGAATGCTCCTCGGGACTTAGCCCGGATATATCACTAGCACGAATGCTCCTCGGGACTTAGCCCGGATATATCACTAGCACGAATGCTCCTCGGGACTTAGCCCGGATATATCACTAGCACGAATGCTCCTCGGGACTTAGCCCGGATATATCACTCTCAATTCTCATGTACATATACACATATAGCAATACACATTAGTATATCATTTACATTACTTGAATGCAAACACAACATGCTTATCGACCATTCAACTTCCAGTTCCATAGCCACATACAAAAATCACATTTATAGTCATAACACTCTTTCAAAATTGCATCACTTATACCCTTATAATTCAATCCAAATCGAAATTCAAATACGAGTACATGATACGTACCTGATGAACTTAATAATTTAGGCATATCTAAGTGAAGTTATATCGCAAATTCTCATAGTCAGAAGCTTGCTACAGCTCGATCGGGATCAAGATTCATTGCAATACAACAAACACATTTTAATAGCCAAAAATCATCACACTATCATTTTATCACTTTATGGCATGTATAAATAGACTCACGCGTGCTACGTTAGTCCTAGAATCGACTAAACCGTAGCTCTGATACCAATAAAATGTAACACCCCTATCCCGTGACCGTCGCCGGAATAGGTAAGGGGCATTACCGGGCTTGTAACTCATGTCAGAACCGTAAAATTTTGAACTTTTTCTTGAAATAAAGGTCATTCATTTAGATAAGTACTAAGCACGGCCAGGGATAAAATTTAAACTTCTCTAAGTAAACATTCAAAAGATGCCATTTTCGCATGGCTTATATACATTAACCAAAATATTCTTCCGCCACTAGTCTATTTTATACATGCCATAAGATAATCCAAAACATAGCAGTACCAAACAGTGGATAGTGATAGTGTGACTAGTTGCTGACGATCCCCGAGCCTGTAGCTTCGCAATGAGATCTATAAAACAGAGGAAACAGAGTAAACGGAGTAAGCATTACAATGCTTAGTAAGTTTTAAGCAGTGTCAACAGATAACAATCAAATTATAACATAGTTGTTCTTATTTTTATTTCACTCTTCCTTCGGGCATACCATCCCTTTACCGAATATGCACATCTCATCATATACAATAGGCAGATAAACTTTCACATAAAAGTGAGCTCATGTGACATAGATATATCGTATGATTTCACATAACCTCTCACACTGATCCGATGTCACATAATCATAGGAATAGTCTCATAGATTGCTCTCGTATGCATCACATAACTACCTTATGATTTAGTGCAAATCAAGCTCACATATAAACTTGGAGTACATACCTGTTTAACCTTTCGCATTGAATATATTTATAAGCAATTCTTATTACGAAGTCTTACCCGGACATAATCTCCACACGAAGTTATCGGGTCTTACCCGGACAAAATCCCCACACGTAGTCATCGGGTCTTTAGAGCTCGGATATAGTACGAGCACGAAGCTTACGGACATTAATCAGTGATAATATTCTCGCATAAAGCCTGCGGGGTTTTAACCCGGATATAGTACTGACACAAATGCCCTTCGGGACTTATCACATTTATACACTTTCACATCCATCACGTTGGCCACTCGGCCCTGTCACATATATACACTTTCACATTCATCACATCGGCCATTAGGCCTTATCACATATATACACTTTCACATTCATCACATCGGCCATTAGGCCTTATCACATATATATACACTTTCACATTCATCACACCGGCCATTAGGCCCTATCACATATATATACACTTTCACATTCATCACATCGGCCATTAGGCCTTATCACATATATACACTTTCACATTCATCACATCGGCCATTAGGCCTTATCACATATATATACACTTTCACATTCATCACATCGGCCATTAGGCCCTATCACATATATATACACTTTCACATTCATCACATCGGCCATTAGGCCCTATCACATATATACACTTTCACATTCATCACATCGGCCATTAGGCCTTATCACATATATACACTTTCACATTCATCACATCGGCCTAATCACATTCATCACATCGGCCATTAGGCCTTATCACATATATACACTTTCACATTCATCACATCGGCCATTAGGCCTTACTATCATTTCATATTCGAATACTCATAAACTTACAATATCACGATTTAGAATTCAAGTATTGGTTTAATCAATAGCTTATGAGCAACTAAAACAAGTTTATCAAGGTTCACAACATAATCTCAAATTCAGCACAAGCTGTTTTTCCTGAGCAATAGTCACTAAATTATTTATAACTGGAGCTACAAAACTCCAAATCACTTTTCGTTAATTTTTCCTGAATATAGACTCGTATATATTCCATCCATAAAATTTCCAGAATTTTAAGTTTGGCCAATCAATACCAGATTTTTCTTAAAATTTCCCCTGTTTCACTGTTTGACTAATCTGACCACTCTTCACTACGAATCAAATTTCTCATTTTACAGAATTCAAAATGTGTTTTATTTGATGTCATTTGAAACTAGACTCATTAAGGAGTCTAAGCATATAAATTTTATCTTATAACCATTTTTGTACAATTTATAATGATTTTCTAAAAACAGAACAGGGGATTTCAGAGTCATTCTGACACCGTCTCACACAACTTTAAATATCTCATTATTGGAAATTCCTTTGCTTACACGGTTTCTTTTATAAGAAACTAGACTCATTAAGATTTAATTTCATGTCTCATTCAGCCTCTAATTCAAGTCCATAAATTTATGGTGATTTTCTAAAGTCACGTTACTGCTGCTGTCCGAAGCAGACTATTTCAAATTACCCTTAAATTCCCAAGCTCAAACACTTAAGAACTTACCATTTGAGCTTAGAACATATCATGGCCACATCTTATCTTATTAAATCAACTCATCATGTCCTATTATAATTGAATTTACTCAACGTTTAAACACTTAAAACTTACCTCGGATGTGGTCGAACAATTTCGGCGGCTATTCGATCACTCTTTCCCTTCCCTTATCCAACTTTGGTCCTCTAAGCTCTTGAGCTTAATTTAACAAATAAATTGATTTAATCATTTGAGCATCAAAAGAGGAACTCAAGGTACTTAGCCCATATATACATACATTAGACATTAAAGTCACATACATATGAAATCATAAATCAATTCAACATATTAGCCCACACTCTCTTTTAGCCGATTGTCTAAGCCAAGATAGAAGCATCAATATGCTTGCCTCTAGCCGAATACATGCAACACCAATCTTCTTCCTATGGCCGAATATGCATATCTATGTTGAGGCCGATTATATGCTTAATACTTCCTACAAGTATAGTTACTTGTATTGCTTATATATCATTTTGTTTCAAGTTCAAAACTCGGCTAATACGCATATATACACTAGTAATCAAATACTAACATTTTGCACTTCACCTTACTACTATTTTACATCTACTTTCTACCATGGCCGAATGCATCAAGACACCATACCATTCAATTTTGGTCATGGGTTACACAAAGAACTTAATGTCTAACTCAAAAATGCCAAAAAGAAAATCCAAGAGTCATCAATCACCATCACATGTATCATTACAAAGCTTTACACTTAGCATGCAAATGACATCAACACAAATTCACCTTAGCCGAAACTTAACTCATCTTCATGCCTCATCACCACAACATCAAACCTCAACCAAGAAGACAACACCCATGGCCGAATATCATCTCCATCTCATAGCAAAGATTTAAACCATGGGCTAGGTATAACTCAAACTAACAACTAAAAACATGCATGAATCTCAAGGACAACATCAAACATACCTTAGTCTAGCAAACCACCATAGCCGATTTTCTCAAGCTCTTCCCCTTCCTTTCTTTCCTCTATTCGGCCAAAGATGTTCAAGAATGAACACTTTTTTTTTGTTTTCTTTCTTCAATTCACGGCAAAGGGGGGGGGGGGAAACATGGATGAGACAATTTTTTTCATCATCATTTACCTTTCCATTATTATTTTATTACCCATACTCCTTATTTTATTTTATTGTTTCCTCCCATGATGCACCAACACAACATGTCTATGACATGTTTTGCCCATCACCCTTTGTCCATCCTAATGTCATGGCCGGCCACTACTAGATGGGGGGGGAAAATTGACATGCAAGTCCCCCCTTTTTCAGCATGCACTAATAGGTCCTTATGTTTTGATCTATCACATTTCAAAAATGTCACACATAAGTCCTATTGACTAAATTCACATGAAATTTACTAAATCGAAGCTTAAAATTTTCACACATTTATTTTAGACAATAAATATCATATTCAAATAATTTGGTGACTCGGTTTAGCGGTCCCGAAACCGCTTTCCGACTAGGGTCAAATTAGGGGTGTCACAACTTACCTCTTTCGTTGTAATGACGAATTAGGTCGACTAATCCGATACTTTGTTTTCCCTTGTTCTATATCCAAATCTCGTTTATATCAATCTATATAATATAAAAATTTAATTATTTAATCATCATTTCATTCAATTTAGCACAATTTACATATTTTAGAAAAATTCATTTTTGCCCCTATTTTTTCACATTTTTGCAATTTAGCCCTTATCACATAAAATCACAATTCATTCAATTTAATACAAATTCATGTTGGCCGAATATTACCCATTCTCATATCAGCCCATATTTTTCATTTATTTTAAAATTCAACCACTAAATTTTCGTGTTTCACAATTTAATCCAAAATTGACATTTTTACCAAAATTCACTTTACAAAACTTGTACATCTAACAACAATGATTTATTTTCCATCATCAACTAAAAAAATACTCATGCATTTAACAATGACAACATTTAAATACTTTAACAGTTTTGAAATCGGAGATACGGGCTAGCTAGATTAAGCTGCAACGATCTCAAAAACATAGAAATTATTAAAAACCAAGCAAAAACGGACTTACATGCTTGGACAATAGGTGGCCGAACCTTGAAGCTCATCCATGGCTTCCTTTATTTCTTCATTCGATGGAAGAAATGGAAGAAATTAAGAAAGATGATAACCTTATGCATTATGCTATTATTTTACTATATTATTACAAAAATTACTACTTTAACCTTAAATAAAAACCATGAATATCATCCATTTAAAGTCCATAATTGTCCACTTACTAAAAAAATGCTACAATTAGCACTTAAGGACCTTAAATTAAGGTTCCATAGCCATTTAACACCTTTAGCTATTAGAACTCCACTTTTACACTTTACGCGATTTTGTCCTTTTTACCGAATTAAGCATTTAAACAGTAAAATTTCTTTACAAAACTTTCACGTAGTTAATCTATCAAGCTGTTAACTTTATTAAAATAATAAAATAAGTATTTTGACTTCAGATTTGTGGTCCCAAAACTACTATTCTGATTTGACCAAAAAACAGGCTGTTACATAACAACCAACCACAAGATCAGAATTTCTAAATATAAAATTTGTCAAAGTCAAAAGTCTGATATTTTTTATAGGCCCAAAAAATAATTTTGCAATTTTTAATTTATCCCCAACTTTCTTTTTGTTCCAATTTAGCCCGATTTTGCTTGTTTTTGTACTTTGGCACTCCAATTGCGTCTCTGATAAAATTTAAGCAAGAAATCACAAGCTTAGTAGTATTGTATTAAAAAATTGACAAAAATTAAGTACATTAAACATATAAAAATAACTTTCTATCAAACTCCCCTTACTTAGCTGATGCTTGTCCTCAAGTGTGTTGTGCATTCTCATACTAGAAACCATTCAATAATTTTGTTCCAAAATCAAGTCTTATTCAACAATCATGACCAATGCAAATAATTTAGGTGTAGCATGAACAAGAATTTACTCAATTTAACCAACAAGTGGTTATAAAATTCTAATAATGTGCAAAATCAATTGTTTCACTAAATTGAAGCTCAATCAAACATGCAAGACAAATGTACTTGATCAAATTATTCAACAAGTTTGGGACATAGTCAAATCTTTTTACGTGAGATAAGATGACAACCCAAGCATCTTACCTGGTTACTCAATTTCATACGCCTCCAAACGAATTGTTTTTCCTTACTCATGGTAGCCTGGTCAGCGGAGTGTTTGCAAGTTTCGGTTCATCACTCGGATCTTTTTATGCGAGGTAAGATGACAACCTAAACACCTCATCTCGGTTACTCAATTTGATCACATTCTGAAATCTTCACTCATAATTAAGCCATCAGTGGAGTAGTATATATATACATACATATTTTTTATTATGTATATTTTATATATTTTATATATTAACATAACATAAAATGACTAAAACGAGATACGAGTACTTTTGTTAAGCAAGTTTAAAGAACTAACAATTTTTGTAGGATGTTGATTTAACCACAATATTTTCAATTCAACAAAACAGTTGTCAATCAAACCAAGTAATGAGCAATTATTCATGAATCACCAAATTAATGAATAATCTTAGTATAAGAATTAACACATACAGTGAAGAGCAAATAATACCATGGCATGTCCTACAAATCCCTCTTACTTAGCCTACATTGCCCTAAATGTGCAATAATAAAAGAATAAGAAAAAGAAGGGTCAAGTGTACTCCCTGTGTATGTTTAATTTGGTGGAGGGTGGTGGAAGTGACCTCTTTGTAATGTAGCAAGGATATTTGAGATTTGAGCCTCCACCATTATTCTTAGAAAACAACACATTAAAATAGATTAAATAACAATTTATTTTTATTTTTATTTTTAACATGAATTAAATTGAATTCAAAATTAAATAAATTTAAATAAATATTTATGGGTTGCCTCCCAAAAAGCATTTTTGTTTAACGTCGTTAGCTTGACGACCTGAAAATTTATTCGTTTGCTCTTCAAGAATTAATTCTTCCACCACATGCACTTGGAAGTTCTCGTTAAAAGGTTTCAACCATTGCCCATTGACCTTAAAGCACTTTTCGGATTCCTCAATCTTAATTTTGACCGCACCATGATGAAATAATTGAGTAATAACGAAAGGACCTAGCCATTTGGTTCGAAGTCGACCTGCAAAAATCCTTAGTGTGGATCATAAAGGAACAATTTTTGTCCTACTAAATTTTTTTTATAGGATATCTTCTGATCACGAAATGCCTTGGTTTTGTCTTGATAAATTTGGGCATTTTCATATGCATCATGTCGGATTTCTTCAAGCTCTTGAATGTGTAATTTTCGATATTCCCCTGCGGCATCCAACTCCATATTGTAGTATTTAATAACCCAATTTGCATTTTGTTCTAGCTCTACTAGAAGATGACACGGTTTATTGAATATGAGTAGGTAAAGAGACATGCCTATGGGTCCTTTGTAAGTCGTGTAGTATGCCTACAATGCATCATTTAGTTGTAGGCTCAAATCCTTCCTATCCGGTTTCACAGTCTTCTCTAAAATCGATTTAATTTCTCGGTTCAAAACTTCTACTTGACCATTTATTTGTGGGTGATAAGTTGTGGCCACTCATTATTTTACCTCATACTTCTTCATAACTACATCGATTATCTTATTACAAAAGTGTGTTCCTCGATCGCTGATCAACGCTCTTGGTGTGCTAAACTTGGAAAAAATAGAGTTTTTCAGAAATCCCACTACAGTTTTAGCATCATCACGATGGGTAGCTTTCTACCCATTTAGATACGTAATCAACAGCGAACACATTATAAATATTACCAAATGATTAAACAAATGGACCAATGAAATTGATACCCCATACATAAAAAAGTTCACACACATGTATAGGCGTGAGAGGCATTTCATTCCTTCGGCTCAAATTACCCGCCTTTTGACATTTTATACATGTCTTACTGTAACACCTTATACTCGACCTAGTCGCTGAACTCAAATATTAGGACACCACACCACCGCCACATCATACACATTGCAAATGGTTTCATTATTAAGTAAACATATTCCATTTTAGCATTTGTAAGAATTTTAAGTCAAACATATTCTAATAATCATTAAATCATGCTAAACATTCATCAATCAAACTTAAAACAAAAGTTAAACATGTTAAATTACTAAACAAAAATTTTGAATTATTCATGTAGGTATTGATACTCATTCGATGATATCGATAATTTCTTTAGATGGTACTGATACCGCTTGAAAAATCGATACCAAAACAATATTCAATTTCTAGCCTAAAATCAAAATACAAGAAAATATCGATACATTTCAAAAAGTATCAATTTTATTACCTCGGGTATCGATACTCGTGATATGGTATCAATACCAAACTACATTACTAACTTCCTACACTTTCAAAAATCATGGAGGTATCAATTTTAAAACCCAAATATCGATACCTCTGCTCTAAGCAACAAAAATACAACATATTAAAGCAATTAGTCCAACCTAACTTAAATCTATTCAACATGCAACTTTCATCTCATCAAACAATCGTCAAAACAACTATAATAATAGCTCAAAACATCAAAAACATGTCCGAGTAGAAATAACATATCAACGTCCAAGTCCTCAAATCCTAAGAACAAATAAGTTATGAAAATCTCCAAAACATCATGGCATTAATTATGCAACAATTCTACCACATTGCCTTATTCCCACTATTCCAAAATAATAACTATAAACACATACTCAAATGCAAAAATACTTGGATTAGTCTCTTGGAAAATTAATCCGCACCGCTCACCTTGCAAAACTAACAGCCTACAAATGTTTAAAAAGGAGTGGGTAAGCTTAAACAAGCTCAGTGAATGACTAGAATAACTATCATGCAAACATGTCATCATGCATTAACGAAACATTCAAATAGCACAATCACAACATTTCCAACTTTAGTGTCATATTACTTATCCATACATTATTTATTGGTTCATTTTTCATAGTAATCACATACTCATTTAGACAAATATCACATTACACATAATCACGTTTAATGATAATTTGGCACTTAAGGCTATAAAACAATAAAGCGGGCTCTATCATCACACATTGGATATACGGATCTCCAACATACCAAATGACTCGTAGAGTCGAACATATCCCAAAAGTGTAGAATATAACTAATACTCTCCAACACACAAATATATCCCGGTGAATGGAACTTAGCTTACATTCCTTTATCTCTAAATTTGTCTCGGGCCTTAATACCCTAAAAACACAATACAAAGGTGAGTACTCACAATCTTATGGCATGCCAATTATATCCAACGGTCTCATAAGGTCACAAGGTAAAATATCCACAATATAATACACATTTACTTACCTATTTTTCACTCATTATCACTGTATATTTGCATCATTAGCATAACATTATCACTGTCATTTGGCACATATGACATGCCCACATTTACACTTTCACAATAGTCATCACAAGCGTATAACACATGTCATAGCATCACATTTTGATTCTCATTTTCACAATCTCATAAGTACATATTTCACAAATTAAACATGAGAATAAGAAAGCTTACACTTAAAATTTAGAGTAGGGGTTTATGCTACTTCTAAATTCTCAATTAACGTAATGAATCGTGTCTATAAGCAGTGATTCGAAACACTCACCATTCACGCTTTCGCTTAAACGCCGAAAGCTCAAACTAACTTTTCCTTAACTCGTAGAATGTCCTAATGGATCTGAAGCTTCAACTAGTAAATCACACAATAAGCACAATCAACATATAGTCAAAGACTCTCCTAAATCAAATAAAAAGACAAGCCTAAGCTAGATTCTCTTTGGAACTAAAACTTTCGACATAACAACTTGAAACTTAATTATCTCAGCCAATACATAATATTTTTGTGTAAAACTAATTCTGTTCATCTAATTATTCACCTACGATTGATTCTCAACTTTTAAACCACGCAAAACTACCCAATTCATGGTATCAAATTTTTTTGACATGTTATGACAATTTTCACGAAAATTCATTAAAACATTGTTATTCTTTCACGAAACTTTAAAATCAGTTTAGAAACCTTCTATTCACATCAAAACTAATCGAAAAATACTTTGAAACCACATTTTTTGTTCAAAATCCCACAATACACCATTAACGACCCAATTTTCGGCTTTTATTCAAAACTTACGATTTAATGGCTAAAAACTCAATTTTGAAAGCTTGATAACATTAAAAACTAATAAGGAATCGAATCGTTAGCTTCTATAGAAGAAAAATAAATGTTTGGTTGAAAATCTGAAAAAATCCACAAACTTGAGAGATGACAAAATCAATGGTGTTTTGGGTGTTTTTCTTGAAATTCTATGGAGATTTATGGCTTGGGTGGTGATAGAAATAAAAAAATAGAGTTTAGGAAACAAAATTTGATGAATCGAGCTTTGGAAATGCAAGGGACGACAAAAACAAAGCAATGAAGAAGTTATCGTGAGTTTGCTGTAATTGGGGAAAAGATTAGGTTGAATTTTAAAATTTGGTTTAACTGCCTTATAAGCACTCAAAATTTAGACCCTCTTACAAATCAACCCTTATATCAAAATTGAAAGTCTTTTCAGCATTATTTTCAAAAATTGATTTGATTTTCAAAAGGCCATATACAAAAACATTTTTGGTTTATCATGCTACAAAATTCTCAAGCATACTAGAGCTAAAATTCTATTTTTACCCTCAAAACTTCTAGGCCCAATTTTGGGATGTGACACTTAGAAAATAAGTAAGCATTACAAAAAATGTGTGGCCAAAATAACTCACACTCAAGTACTTTATGTACAGTACGTTTAGGACCGAAATGCCTTCTATGAGCATAAGAATGACAAAAGCCCATAATAGATTGTACCTCGAGTTCTGTGACACATCGTTGGATTACCTGATTGGAACAATGTTTCTATAGGTAGGTTTCGTCACAAATATAGTATCGTGAATTTTGTTTGATTTTGTTCTTTTCAGAGTATGGTAAATCAGAAGAGATAATACCTTTAGAAAGGTAATTTACCATATCCGCATACCATGGGAAACCGACTTGCGCCGAAAGTAGATTGTTGTCTAAAAATTCATCCTTTAGTGGCGAATCTTCTATTGAGAGTGGCAATCGACTTAAGTGGTCTACTACTAAGTTCTCATATGCTTTCTTATCTTTAGTCTTGAGGTTGAACTCTTGTTAAAGCATAATCCATCTAATCAACCTCAATTTTGCCTTCTTCTTTCCGATGAAATATTTTAAAGTTGTATGCTTCGAGGAAACAATGGTTTTAGTTCCTAAAAAATATGATCTAAAAATTTTCAAAGCAAAAACAATAGTTAATAATTTTTTTTAGTGGTCAAAGTGTTGCTTTGGGCGACATTTAAGGTTTTTGAGGCGTAAGAGATAATGTAGGGTTCTTTCCAATTTTCCACCCAAGGACGACTCTTACACTGTGATCACTTACATCACACATGATCTCGAAGAGATAATCATAATTCATTTATTGCACTATGGGAGTTGAAACAAGCCTATGCTTGAGAGTATCGAATGCATCCTCACATGCTTGATCGAATTCAAACCCTTTGTCTTTTTGCAAGAGATTACATAGCAGTTGTGAAATCTTCAAAAAATCCATAATAAAATGGCTGTAAAAACTTGCATGGCCTAGAAAATAATGGATTTCCCTCATAGTCGTAGGGTACGAAAATAAGTTAATTACATCAATTTTGGTCTTACCAATTGCAATCCCTTAGCAAAGACAACATGGCCTAAAATTAATCTCTTATAAACCATAAAATGATATTTTTCACAATTCAGAATGAGATTAAATTCTATATATCTTTCCAAAATCTTAGTGAGGTTTGACAAACATTCACTAAAAGAATTTCCATAAATCGTGAAGTCACCTACAAATACCTCAATTATTTTCTTGACATAGTCGGAACATATGCTTACTATACACCTCTAAAATGTGGTCGGCACATTGTAGAGTCCAAACGGCATCTATCTCTAGGCGAATGTGCCAAAAGGACACGTGAACGTCATCTTTTCTTAGTCTTCTGATGTCACTAGAATCTGGAAGAAACCTGAATAGCCATTAAGGCAACAATAGTGAGATTTATCGGCTAAGCATTTGAGTATTTGGTCAATAAAAAGAAGTGGAAAGTGGTCTTTTTGAGTTAAAGCATTCAACTTCCTGTAGTTTATGTAGACTCTTCACTCGTTTTGGACTAGAGTGTGAATCAATTCACCTACTGAATTTTTAATTACAGTCACACCAATTTTTTTAGGTACTACATGAACTGGGCTAACCCAATTACTGCCTAAAATTGGGTATATCATCCCGATGTCTAGTAATTTCTAGATTTCCTTTTTCACGACCTCCATCATCAGTAGATTGAGGTGTCTTTGAACTTCTTTTTATAAGCTTGCATTTTCCTCTATCAGAATCTTGTGCATACAGGTTGAGGGACTTAAACCGTTAATATCGACAATCGTCCATCCAATCACCCCTTTGTAATCCCTTAAGACTCGAACTAAGTTCTCTTCTTCCAGTCTCGAAAGCGTACTTGAAACTAGTACCGATAAAGTGTTTCCTTTTCCCAAGAAGATGTACTTTAAATGTTTCGATAACAGTTTGAGCTCCAATTTCGGGGCTCGCAAAATGGAAGGCACGAGTTTAGTTTGCGAATGAGACAATTCAAATTTTTTACCTAGACTTTTTGGGAACTATGGTGCTTCCATGCGAATAACAGCTTCACATATTGATTATTCAATCGTCAATAATTCTTTTAGTTTTTCCATAGCATTGAGATCTAAACTCTTGCAAAGCACAGTTTTTAATTCATCATTTTTTTGATATTTAAAATGTAATTTGTAAATAGTTCAATTATGTTAACACTAGAGACATTCCTCATTGCACTAAGGTGGCCCATGGCCTCATAAACATTGAACTTGACCACTTCACTATCAAATTCTTTATTATTTCATTCAAATTCTTTAATTCTTTTAATTTACTAATTCCAGTCAATGCTATTATTGTTCTCTTACCTGCTCGATGTAGCACGATCTTTGTCTTTTTTTTTATTTCTTTGAAGCACGTTTTCTTGTCTTTTGTTTTCACTTTTGCAATTCTTCTCCTTTTTCCTTCTCTCAGTTTTGTGTTTTCGTTGTTTACTGGGCTCTTAGCCATGGAAAATGAGATGGCAGGTTTAAGTATTGATTATGGCGAAGAAGAGGCGTGGCTCCTGCCCATTGACTCTGAATCCCAAAAATTGACATTTAAGCTCTGTTAGTAGGATGTTTTCTTACGATTAGTGTGGTTCACTTTTTGGCAATGAGGAATACAATGTCAAATCTTTGGCACCCTTTAAAGGGCGTTCAGATCTCAGATCTAAGGATAAACAATATTTTTTTAAATTTTACAATGAGGTAGATATTAATCAAGTGATAAATGGGGCTTCATGGACTTTTAATAATCACCTAGTATTTATTCATCGATTAGTGGAAAGTGAAGATCCGATGCAAGTCCCCCTAATATTCTTGTTGTTTTGGATTCAAGTGTACAATCTTCCCCTAAGATAGTTTTTGGAAAATGTTGCAAAACAATTTGGTTGTTTCGTTGGTAAATTTCTGGAATATGATAAAAAAAAATCAAATCGGGGACTAAAGAATTATCTCCGTATATAACACCAATAACCCTTATCCATCGTCGAATTAAAGTTACAGAGTATTACCGTACAACTCAAAACAATTAATAAAAAGTAGAATCAAATTTACCAAATTAATTAGAAATTTATATTAAGGTAGAACATACATTTATGAGCCTTAAATCAAGCCTACGAGGCCCTAAAAATAGTTTAGAAATAATCAGGGACCAATTCGAAACAAATAAGAAAGTTTAGAAAAAAATAAAAAATTTCAATACAGGGGTCACACGGCCATGTGTCCAGACTGTGTGACAGAGCCCAGACCGTGTGGGTCCGGACATGGCTGTATGACTATCCACACGCTCGTATAACTCTCTAACTTGGGTCACACGGCCGTGTCGGCCATGCGCCAGCCCGTGTGTGCCCAAAAATGACTCAAAACTTGGCCATTTCCCATCCAATTGCTTAGGAAC
This sequence comes from Gossypium hirsutum, assembly GCF_007990345.1. NCBI lineage: Eukaryota > Viridiplantae > Streptophyta > Magnoliopsida > Malvales > Malvaceae > Gossypium > Gossypium hirsutum. The sequence continues at coordinate 47,030,884 of NC_053425.1, read as the reverse complement.
CTAAACATATTCAATAGTACATGTTCTAAAGACTTTAAAGGGCTTTCAAAATCACTCAAAACTTGCCAAGCCATCAACCTAAAGTCCAACCAATGTGTCATCGGTGACACCATAATTAAATCACTTAGCATTTAACTACCTTAGGTACATTATACAAGCCACATCACCTACACAAAACAAATTACTTTCAGTTCAAACATACCATACCTAAATCATATCAAGCTTACCATTTCATGCTTGCCAACTTATGCTTAAACTTGGTATTAAATAATGCATACCACATTTAGTTACTCATATCATAACATCAAATACACACTAAAAACATTATAAATACTTAGGAACTTTTACAAACATAACCAAATGCTCCTATTGCATGCCATATAAGCCAAATGTAGTTTGAAATCTACCATAAGATCACCGGATAGTATGATTCTTCAACTTAATTAGATCTCCCGATTTTCACAAAATGTATCTACAAAGAAAAGATGAATAACACAAGTAAACTTTCATAAAACTTAGTAAGTTCATCGATTAAACGATAAATCTTACCAAATCAAACCTAATAATTCAATTAACATGATTAACAAACAGAGTTGCTATCAATCATGGTTCACAACAGGTGAGTAATGCTTGAACAATAGTACAAATCAACTTTCCACATTTTAATAACATTCAATGATTAATAAAATATTGTCCGATGAACGATATAAAGATGTGAGTACACAATTAACCATCTAGAACACACTAAATGTTCATATGAGCCAATCCAACTGATAACACACCTTAACACTAAGTGCCTAGCCTGTAGGCTAACACTTGCCTCTATAACACACTAAAAAAAAACACTAAAATATAACACGATAGTCTGCAACAAATATAGGACCCCGGTATATTTAGTGAATAGAAGATATACATAAATCATCGTCACATCTCATATCGATCTCGTATCGCACACATAACAACCTATTGGCATGTCAATTGTACTCTATCCAATATTCATCGGCTTAGGAGATATCAACAATAACCAGTGATATATCAATCCATTACTTCAATTTTTTGTTTCATGGTGTCTATACATCATCCATCAATCAACGATTTAATTCATGCAACAAGCATTTAAGAAAAAAATGTGTTAAGATCAAACCGAACGAACTTACCAGATTAAACTGCGGTAACAATAAAAGTAAAAGGGGCTATTTCGTAATTTTTTCTTTTTCTTAGTTTTTCACTCGTTCTAGATCTAAAATAATAATTTCATTCAATTAACTGATTCCAATAGAAAATTAATTCATTTTATGCAATTAAGTCCTTTTAGGCATTTTTACAAAATAACCACAATATTTTACCTTTTATGCAATTTAGTCCCTAAGTTCAAAACTTGCAATTTAACCAATTTTGTCTAAAACCTAGCTTAGCTGAACCATGGAGGAGCTCACTACAGCCCATATTTTTTTTGTTAATTCAATTAAGTACAAGTAATTTTACTATCTTTACAGTTTAGTACTTAAACATTAAAATCATCAAAATCCACTTTACAAAATAGTACTATATAAGAACCAAGCTTACTAAAATAACATAAAATTTCAAGAATAACTCAAACTCATCAATGGCATAATCCACAAAATTTAACAGTTTTACAATTTAACCCCCAGTTTAGCTAGATTGAACTAATACGAGCTCAAAAAACATAAAAATTATTAAAAACGAGCAAGATTTACCTACCCAATCAAAGTGCCCTGCCTCGACGAAAGCTCCCTTATTTCATCTATGGCTATTTAGTTCTTTCAATAAGAAGAAGAAAGGAAAGATTATGATATTTACCTTTAATTCTTTAATTTTAACTTACCATTTAACTATTTACAACTTTAACCTTTTAATATAAACTTAATAATTGCACAATTATTCCAACAATTATTTTAAAATTTAACAAAACAAGCTTAATTTTAATTTAACCCTAAACTAATTAGGACTTCATAATCAAATATCCCAAAATCAAATATCCACCACCGCTTGGACTTTTTAACCATGGTTTAATCACCATTTTGGTCCCTTTATTATTTTAAATCTATAACGACTAACTCCTACCTCTTTTACAATTTAATCCTTTTTATTAATTAACTATCTAAATGATAAAATTTCTTAACCAGAATTTAATACGACATTAATGATCTTGTAAATATTAAATTAATATCTACAGACTGACTCGTAAGAGTTGTAGTCCTAAAATCACCATTTTCGACACCACTGAAAAATGGGTTGTTACATCGTATCCAAGTTCAATTGGATAGTTGTCGACCTTCGAAGTGATGTAAAAAAATCATGATTTTTCAATTGAAGTTTACTTATGGAAATTTTTGGTATGATAAGTTAATTCTCTTTTGTTTCTTGTGTGCCTGTTTGGGCCTAGTGTTAACTTTTTCCCCGTCACACTTAACAATGGCTTGAAAGAGATGGAACTTGGATGGGATCTGTCCTTGAAGGCCCAACCGAGAAGAGCCACCACCATAAACAGTGTATGGCTTCGAGATGAAGGCGATGAAGATTTTCGGGATGCAAATTTGGAAGGCAAGATTTAAGGCAGAATTCAAGGGATGGGATTAAACAAGAATAGTGGATGAAGATCAATCTTATCTTGTATTTTAAATAGGAGGGATTCCCAAATCAAATTTATTCAAATAAGGTGGGATCTTCTAGTGGGTTGGGTTGGGTTGATATGGAGAAATAGGGGTGAGCAAAATTCGATTCGACTAGAAAAAATTGAAAAAAATTCAAATTTAGAATTATTTTAATCGAGTTAATAGAATCAACTCAATTTTTTTTCAAATTTTGAGTTCGAGTCGAGTTGAATTTTCAAATTTGAATAAACCGAATAAAAACTATATATTTTTTTAAAATTTAAATTTATATTCTCCAAGCCCAAACCTTTTTAGGCTTTTACTTTACCCTAATTTTCCCCTGAGCCCAAACCTTTTTATTTTTCCCATATTTCTCCCAAGCCCGTCTACCCCACAAATCCATTTGTTCCAATTTCCTCCCCCAAATCAAACCCTCCAAGTTGGCAACTCCATCATCCATTCATTATTCCATTCAATTCAAACCCCCAAATTTATCTTATTCTCCAAAAAACCTTAAATTAAACGCCAAATCTATCATTCTTCATTTTCAAAAATCCCTAAAATAAACTTTCCATTCTTCATCCTCTTCTTCTTCTTCTTCTTCTTCTTCTTCTTCTTCTTCTTCAGTTCATTTAAACTCCCTAAATCAAAATCCCTACCTCCAAATCAAATTGGTGTTCCTTCTAGCCAGCACACTTTGTTCTCTTCAGTCTAAGCTTGAATTTTTTGCATCTCTGAGGTTTGTCCCGAAACACCATTTTATTATTTGTTGAAAAGAGAAAAGAAATATACCTAGGAGATTCCATTTAACCATTGATCAATCTAAAAGAAAGCCTTGAAATGAAAAAAAATCTCTAAATTAACTTTTTAATAGTGGCAGCCGCCAATTTTAATAAATAGGAAAAACAAAAGGCAATAGTTTTAAATCAAAAGCCAAGATATGCTGGATGCAGAAACAAAGAAAATTTGACTCGTTTAACAAGTTATTACATATCTTCAATTAGATTCTTCATACATATATATAATTGGGAGTGTGGATTTGGTTAATATATCCAATGAATATAATTAATGTTGTGGCTGAATCTCATTGGATGAATATTTGTTTATTGTCATGTATTTTGCTATGATGTTGGGTTTATGAATGGTGGTTTGTCCTATATTACTCTGATATTCACTATATATATTTATATTTGTTTTCATTTTAAAATATATAATCCTTTTCAGCTGGACTAGGTCACTGTGTCAATGTCCATAGCCATATCAATTATTTTTTTATTTAACTATTTTATTTTTAATGAAACATTACTATGAACTACAAATTAAAGGTTACTTAAAAATAAATTTAAAGGCTGCAATTCTGAGACATCTCTTGGATGAGCCTACAAAAAGTTGAAAAAGATATTGCAATCCTAGCACTTTTATTTGAACCATGTAGATTGTTTTAATTACTAATAGATTCTTTACCCTACAATACAAAAATAGCTAAAATTTAATCTTATTTATTTTTTCGAGCTTTTCTTATATCATTAATAAATTTAATCTTCCATTAGATAAATCAGTTATTGGTCATAGTTAGTGATTGCAACAAATGTTTACTTATAAATGGGCAATCCAAAGCAAGATGGTTCAAATCAAAGTTCACAAAATTCTTCCCCAAGTACAGATGATCAAACAACAGCCAAGGAAAATGTTCAAAGAAAGATTACTCCAAAGGCAACTTGTTGGAACCATTTCACCAAATATGTAACTGAAGAGAAGGAGAAGAAAGCAATGTGCAATACTTCTAATGCTACTTACACCATAGAATCGACTTCGAGTTATACAAAAAATTTGAATAATCATTTGAAAACATGCTTACAAAGACCTCAAGGTAATACTTCTGACCCGAAGCAATCAAAATTAGCATTTGTGAAGGCTAACTAAGAAACAACGGATTTATCAACTTGGGTGTTTGCTGAAGATGTTGTTAGAAATGCATTGGTTCATATGACAATTGTGGATGAATTGCCTTTTAAAATTGTAAAGGAAGAAGGCTTCAAATACTTTCTTTCTATAGCATGCACATGGTTTAGTCTTCTATCTCGTTGGACAATTAGAAGGGATTATCTTGTTTTATTTAACTCCATGAAGTGTGTAATGAAAGATTATTTTGAAAAAGATATAAGTAGAGTTTGTTTGACGACAGACACTTGGACTTCATTGTAAAGGATATCTTATATGGTTTACAACACATTAGGTGGATGATGAGTGAAGGTTGCAAAAAAAGATTATAATTTTTGCCCAATATCTATTCATAGAGGTGAAAGCATAGGTCAAGACCTTGAAAAATGTCTTTGAGATTAGGGGATTGAGAGGGTCTTCACTATTACGGTTGATAATGTATCTGCTAATAGTGTTGCCATTGAATACATGAGAAAGAAATTGAATCATTGAAATGCTTTTGTTGTAAATGGAAAATTTATGCATATGAGATATGTTGCACATATTCTTAATCTCATTGTGCAAGATGGTATTAAGGATGCTTATGTTTCTATAGATCCAATTAGAGGTGCTGTGAGGTATATAAGAGCATCACCATCAAGGTTGACAAAATTCAACCAACGAGTAAAAGAAGAAATGATAGATAGTAAGGTTCAATTGTGTTTAGATATGCCTAATAGATGGAACTCAACATATATGATGTTAAAGATGGTAGAAAAATATGAGCGTGCATTTGAATCATATGTTCGTGATGATCATAATTTTTTTTCTTGACCTCAGTGCTGGAGATGGGAGTTCCTACATTTGATGATTGGGAAATTTTTTGAAGAGTTATAAAAGTATTAGAGCTTTTTTATCATCTTACATTAAAGGTGTCCGAATCTTTGCATGTTACCTCTCATTTACATTTTGAAGTATTGACGGATATGCATTGTCTTTTTGATGGGTGGTAAGATTATGGAGATTTAGACATAATTTTTATGACTTCCAAAATGAGGGATAAGTATAATAAGTATTGGGAGTGAAGGAAACAAGATCAACATGCTAGTTTAATTAGCGATTATCTTTGATTCGTGATGTAAAATGAGCTTTTTGGACTTTAGGGTTAACTTGCTTTTTCCTAATGTTGCTAATGACATTATGAAAACGATTGATAAATAATTACATTGCTTGTTCAATGGGTATTCTTATAATGCGGGAGAATTCACTTGTTTGAAGATAGATCTAGTTTTTCAACAAATCTTTTCAGTTTAATGGAAATAGATTAGTTAAAAATACAAACGAGTTGGCCAAGAAAAAATACTTTAGAAGAAAAAATAAGTTGGACTAGAAAGTAAATCTGAGTTGGATAGGTATTTGGGTGGGGAGAAAGAAGTAAACAATTCAAGTTCATTTGATTTATTATTATGGTGGAAAATGGATAGTCCTAGATTCCCTATTCTTGCACAAATGACTCGAGATATTCTTGCTATTCATATCTCAACAGTTTCCTCAGATAGGTGGGCGTGTTCTCCATAGTTTTAAAAATTCTCTAACTCCTCTCATGGTTGAGGCTTTGGTTTGCACATAAGATTGGCTTCGTAAATCTAGTGATGGCATCAATCTTGAAGACTATGTTGATGAACTTCAAACCATGGAAGATGGTAATATATTAATTTTGATTTATAAAATAAGCTTTTGTGTTATTTATATTAGTAAGTAGGGGTGAGCAAAACTCGATTCGACTCGAAAAAATCGAAAAAAAATTCAAAATTCGAGTTAAACGAATCGAGTTATTCGAGTCAACTCAATTTTTTTTTTCGAATTTCGAGTTCAAATCGAGTTGAGTTTTCGAATTCGAATAACTCGAATAATTCGAATAATTCGAATATTAAACTATAGTATTTTACATTTTTACCCCAAACTCCCAAACCTTTTTACTTTTCCCTCAAAATTTTTACTCCTTCCTACTTTCCCCCAAAACTTTTACTCCCCTTCTATCCCAACCCCCCAATCTACCCAAAATCCATTTCCCACCAAAATTTTACTCTCCCATTTACTTTTTCTCAAAATTTTTATTTTCCCTCATAATTTTTACTCCCTCCCACTTTTCCCCTAAAACTTTTACTTCCTTCCAATCCCACCTCCCCAATTTTTTTTAATATTTTCCTTCCAAAATTTTGCTCCCCCTATTTACTTTCCCTCAAACTTTTATCCCCCAAAACTTTTTATTTTCCCCCTAAATTTTTACTTCTCACCTTTTACTCTCAAATAAAAAATCAAAATTATCCAAAAAAAACCACTAAACATAAATAGTAATAATTTTATTTATATCTACTATTTATATTATTAAATTAAATTTCACATTTTATATTATTTATATTATTAAATTGTTTAGTCATATTGAATATTTATATTAAAATTAAATTATTAATTATGCCATTAAATATTCATGTTAAAATTTTATATTGGTATTCACATTTTATCTTTAAAATAATTTTTATTAAAAAATCATATTTTTACATTTAATATATTTTTTACTTCCAAAATACATAGTGACAAGAATCTAAAGATAATTGAAAAAACTAAGCAAGCAAATAAGCTAACCCGTATATAAAAGATTAATAAATAAATTCTGAGGTGATGAAAGTTAATAAAAAATTTGATTAAGGTGGATAAATTTTATTATGATGGGTGACAGTGATTACAAGGACCCAAAATTATTTTTTAAATTTAACTCGAACAAATAAATTCGATTCGATTCGATTTGAATTCCATCTCACTCGACTCGATTTGAGAAAATTTCAAATCAAATTAGGATGATAAAATATGATTCGTCAACTCGATTAACTCGAAATTTTTTCATTCGATTCGATTCGATTCGATCGAACCCTCACCCCTATTAGTAAGCATTCCCATAATTTAGCTTTAATTTTTTTAGAAAATCAAGAAGGTAATATATTTAGCATTAGTTTATAAAGTTAAGTATTTATTTTATTTTATTTTATTTTTGCAAATAATTTTTTATCATTTAACTAACTCATTCAATACTTTTACTAGATGCTTCAAGATTATCGACAGTGTTTGAAGCAAAACAAGAAACTTAAGTTATTCTTGTAACACCCTAAACCCGACCTAGAAGTCTAGACCGAATTCGGAATGCTACATTGATCACCAAAGTGATGGTAGGAAAATTTTACATAACAACTCATCTCAGTGAACAAAAAAATTATTTAAAACCATTAATAATCAGTCAATAAAATTTATAGTAAGACTCAATATAAAACCCAAAATAAACGTACGCATGAAAATCTAGAACGGAAACTGTACCAAAGTATTATAAAGCCTTACAATTCAAAGTTAACCAAATAACAAAATCGTAACGAAAAACAAAACTGATAATTTATTTATTTGCGAGACTGTCTAAGACCTCCGTGTGCGGAGTCCATCAATAGGATCCAGAACTGTACCTGAAAAGGGAAACGGAAGAGGGGGTGAGCTACTTGAGCTCAGTATGAGATCAAACCAATTAAACTACAGAGACGGAAACAGGGAGCTAAAAGCAGTTCAAAAACAAAACATACTTACAGAGCTATTCAGAACCAAAGGGTAGACATATATTTGTTAAAGCATATTAAAAATTACACTCAGCTACACAAGCACAGTACTATTCTGCCACTAGTTTTAACTTAATCAGTTAGATACACTCAGTCACAAGTACCACCCAGACAAAGCAGCAACAAATCTCAATCAGCCACAGTAACAATCCAGTCAGACAGTCGCAGTCAGAGTCTACAAAATTCACATAGGCACAAGTGCCTCTCAGTCGAACAGTATCACATTCAGTCACAGTAACAATAATTCTCAACCATTCACAAATTCCAATTCAGTTAAACAGATTAATCAGGTGCATATGAGTGCAAATGAGTTCTAAAAAAATACCTACCCATCCAGCCAACACCTCTTCGTCCCCCATCACTCCTCATAAGAGCTTTGAGCTTGTCCCACCAAACACTCCATACAGGGCTTCACAAAGCCCATCCAACCCTACACTCTGTATGATGTCATTCTGAGTTGCCCAACAACGATGATCATTAGCATTGTCCATGACCCTCAGGGTATTAGGACTACCCTCGACCCTCTGGGAATTTGGGCTAACAGTATACAGATAAACTGCCAGTCACGTAAATTACATAGCAAAGCTAGCGTATAGTCTGTACTATGCAATACGGTGAACCGCCGCACAGACATGCAGTATGAACTGCCAGATCAAATAGTGGTACATAGCGTAGCTAACGTACATTCAGTACAGTGCAATGTGGTAATCTGCTATACCAATAGATTGTAGTAAAACTGCCAATTCAGTCAATGGTACGTAGCGTAGCTAACGTACATACAGTACAGTATAATGCGGTAATTCGCTATACCAATATGATGTCATCCCGGGTTGCCCGACAATGATAACCATCCGCATTTTCCACAACCTTCAGGGTATTGGGACCGCCCACGACCCTCTGGGTATTAGGGGCTCACAACCAGTAGATCAACTACCAGTTCAGTCAATCTCAATCTCCCTTCTCTTCAAAATCCCATCCAAAAATAGTATATGTATATGTATGTATGCAGTCAGAAGTACACAATCAGAATACCGGTTTCAGACAGTCAATCAAAAGTAGACATTCATATCCAGTCATTCAGTTATAGAAGCATACATGTGCACACTCATAACTCGAATTCAGTATCAAGCTTATCATACAATCAATCACAAATAACCCATGTACGTGTGCCCATGTGCGTGTGATCAACATGGCCATGTCCCAACGGACAAGTCCTTTGGCCCGAAAACCCTAGTTTCCAAATCCACACGGACATGTGCCCAAGGGACATGGCCGTGTAGCACCCTACTTGGCCCGAAAACCCTAGTTTCCAAATCCACACGGTCGTGTGCCTCGGCACACGCTCGTGTAATCATCGAGGAGGTCACGAAACCACCCTAAAAATAGCTCAAAATTGCCGTTTAAGCCATCATAATAGTCCCTAACCTTTGCCCTATCAAAATACATTAGAAAATAGTGATTTCCCTTTACTTCTATCGTCTAAAAACCCAAAACTGATGGGTTAACACACTCGAGAAAAGCTGCACATTTACTTGCAAAATTATAAGAGAAAGTAAAATAGACTGAGTTGATTCCCACACCTATTTTGACGGTGAAGAAGATGACTGAGGAGCGAAGTTCCAGAATTTGCGGTGAAAATCGTATTCCCAAAACAGAGACGAACCAAAAGAAAGAAAACCCAGAAAAGGCAGAGGAAAAGAATGTACAAAGCAAAATAACAATTTAAAAATAAATAAAATAAAAATAAAAAACGTATATATTAAATAAATAAATAGCTAGAATACTTTCTTTAAGCCATGCAAAATAAAATGTTTCTAAAATTCACTCATAAGACTCGAACCCCGAACCCATAGACAAATTACACACACACAACAACCAGACCAACAGGCCCATTCTGTCACTTAAACGCACAACTTAACTTATGTGTGCAACCTCCTCGTTGTCACTACACCCAAAACCCAAAACTTCTAGGCCCAAAATTCGGGGCGTTACAATTTTATAATGGTTCTTAAACTGATTTGTTATTGTTATTAGTTTGTTGTGTCATTGTTGTTGGTTTATTGGATTTTTATTGTGATGTTTTTATTTTTTGTTTTGTTGTTTGGATTGGTATAGGTTTTTGTCGTATTTTGGACTTTTGCTTATGTTTATTTTATTAAAATCTTGTTGTGTTGTTGTTTATTTCAACTCAAGTTGTTTACTTGGACTATTACTTATGTTATTTTATTATAATCTTGTTGTATTGTTGTTTACTTGGACTCATGTTGTTTATTTAGACTGATATTTTGTTGCTTTTATTTGTTCACTTTTTACTTCAATTTTTTGTTGTATGATCATATTTAGAAACTTTAAAAAAATATTTTTTAAAAAATAAACAATACCAAAGTTATTTTTTTAAAATTTAACTCAAACAAATATATCCTATTTGAATTCCATCTCACTGGACTGAGTTCGAGAAAATTTCAAATTAAGTTAGGATAATAAAATAGGATTCAAAAACTCAATTAACTCAAAAGTTTTTAATTCGATTCGATTTGGTCGAACGCTCACCCCTATGGAGCAAGACTTGGAGGATAACCCGATTGAGAATGGAGATGGAAAAAAAAGGCCTCGATCAGAAAAATTGGAATATAACGTTTTTGTTAGCTTGTAATCAACATATATCGACGACTACCAGTAGGCAAGCCGACTGGACGTAATGAAAACCTTATGTTGGAATGTTTATGGTTTGGGGAACCCGCAGGCCACTCGAAGACTTCAACACATGTTGAAGATTTATCATATTCAACTTGACTTCTTTATGGAGACGAAATTAAACAAAAAATGGATGGAAAGGGTATGCAAAAGATATGGTTTTCAAAATGGCATTGAAGTTTTAGTTGAAGGTACGTGTGGTGGACTATGTCTATATTGGAGTGGAGGATATATTGTTCAACTTCGAAGTTACTCAAAAAACCATATTATCGTAAAGATTCAAGAAGATGGGGAAATTCAAAAGTGGAGGTGGATGGGTTTTAGGGGAGGCCCTGATAATTATAATAGAGCTGAAACTTGGAACCTTCTAAAATGATTAAGGTGAAACTAAGAAATCCTTTAGATGGTATGTGGTGATTTTAATGAGATTTTGTATTCTTATGAGAAGGTAGGAGGAATATCGAAAGAGAAAAGATGTATGGAGGAGATCCAAATAGTGTTGAGGAATGTCAATTAAAGGATATCAATTATTTGAGATCGTGGTTTACTTGAAAAATGAGGAATTTTCCAAAGACAAATATCAGAGCAAGACTTGATAGAGGAGCTGCCAACATTGATTGGATTACTATTTTCCAAGTTTTTCAATCTGCTATTTACTACATTTCTTTTTGGATCATTGTCCTTTCTTCATAAAAGCATATTAAGAAGATAAAAGGCGAGGTAGGAAGTGACTTTGGTTTGAGGCCAAGTGGGTCTTGGAGGATTCATGCGAAGAGGATGTAAAGAAACTATGGGAGACTAGTTCGGGGAGTCTCATGAAGAGACTTGCTACTCTAAGTACTAGATTGCACGAGTGGGCGATGCATATTAAAGAGAAGTGTGCTAGGATAACACAAAATTTTACAAAGAGATTGGATTATTTAAATAACTTAGATAGCGATGATAAGGTGTTTGTAGAGTTAACTGATATCAAAATGCATCTTAATTCGGATATTGAAATTGAAGAGGCTTACTAGGAGCAAAGGGCACGGGCAAATTGGTTGTAAATGGAAGACAGAAACACAACTTTCTTTCATAATTTTGCTTTCCAACGCTAATGCATGAGTCAAATCTGTGGTTTTTATAGGGGTGATGATAATATGACTACAAATTTTTATGAGATGGAAGGCATTGTTCAAATTTATTTTAAGAACTTTTTCTCTACAAAAGGAAGTGGCAATTTAAATCACATTTTATCAAGAGTGGAATAGTTTATAATAGATAGAATGAACCAGATGTTGACAGTTGAATATATGGGATAAGATATTTATTTAGCTTTGAAAAGGATGGGTTCAACAAAAGCGTTGGGGCCAAATGGTTATCCAACACTCTTTTTTCAAAAATTTTGCACATCTTTGGCTGAGATGTTATCTTGTTCTACTTTGACATCCTAAATCGATGTACTTTTTTGGAATCCCTTAATATTACTAATATTGTGCTAATATAGAATGTAGCCCAACTGTAACAGCCCAATTTTAGCTAAATCAGAACAGAGGTTTTGGAACCACAAATTCGAAGTTGTAAAATTATTTTAATATTATTTTTTGTGTCTATAGTATGTGAATTAAAATGTGTAAAAATTTCACGTGAAAAATTTATCGTTTGTGTGCTCAATTTGATAAAAGGGCTTAATCACATAAATACAAAAGTTGCACGCTATTTGTTAAAATGCTATATTGCTATGTTCTTTTTAACGTGGAATCCTTAAAATGAAATTAGGCCATTAAATAATAGCATGGATGGCAATGGAAAACCATTATAAAGCTTTTATATTATTTCATTACGGGTAAAAAAGGTAAATTATGAAATAATATGTATTATACTAAAACATAAATTTAAATGGTCATGCATTTGTTCATCTTTTGACCGAAATTAACAAAGAAAAAATAAAGAAAAAGAGCAAGCTAGGTTCAGCCATTGTTTTCCTTGATTGAGGTATGTAATTTGTTCGGTTTTTTATAATTTTTATGTTTTTGAGATCATTGCTTCGTGTTTTAGTTAGTCCATGCTTTAATTTTCAGAATTGATGATGAATTTGAGATTTGCCATTGTTGATAGCTTGATGATTTTTATGTTTGATGATGATGTTAAATTGTCCTGTTCAATTAAGTGATTTTTAGTAAAAATGTCTATTTAGGATTAAATTGTGAATTTTTTTAAATTGAGGGGTCAAAATGTGAAATAAATTAAATAAATGGGCTGCTAGGGACCTAAGGTAAATTTGGCCTAATTAGAGCATGTTGAAATTTTGAATATTTTGAGTTGTTTTGAAATAGGGACTAAATCAAAAAAATATGAAATGTTAGAGGCTAAAGTGCAAAATGTTCAAATTATGTATTTTTGGATGAAATTGAATGAATGTGTTATTAAACAAGTCAAATTTGAATTAATTTAGATGAAGAGAGAAAGAAATCGGATTTGGATAGGGGGAAGTCGAACGTTGTCGAATAGCCGTTCCGATCTGTTCGTCTCCGTACGATTTGAATGTATATGTATAATATGTTCCGAATTGATTTATAATAAATATATGTGTATATGCCGAATTGAATCACGCATTGGAGAATTAGTTAAGAGCTTGAATTGATCGAATTATGATGTCTGAAAGCCCCGTATGAACCATAGGAATAGTTAGGATACATATGTCATGACAAATGATTCCGAGATGTGTTTTCGTGTAAGAGAATTCCAAGATGTGTTTTCGTGTAAGACCACGTCTGGGATGTTAGCATCGATTTGAGATTTACGTGTAAGACAATGTCTGGGACATCGACATCGTATATGATTTCATGTAAGACCCTGTCTGGGATAGGGGGATCGATATTTGATTACATGTAAGACCACGTCTGAGACGTTGGCATTGTACGAGTTTTCCAAGCTATCCAAGTATCCTATTTAATTCCGAACAGTTCAACGGGCAATGACAAGTCGAGAACGAATATGAAATTGAGCTAAATGAATCATGTATGTATGAAGTTTATATGTTTATGATAAGTATAGGTAAGTAAGGTACTTAATGTAATTTTATGAATTTCCAAGTGTGATGAGTGTTTATGTGGTTTAGATTTATTGAATTTCGACCTAGTTGAATTGAATTACTAATAACTTGAGATGATTTATTTGCTTATGACTTACTAAGCTTTTAAAGCTTACTTTGTGTATTATTTCTTTGTTTTATAGATATTTAAAGCTAGCTCGAGCTCGGGATCGTCGAGGAACGTCATCGCACTATCGATATATATATTTTGGTACTTTGAAAGAAAACTTGTGTTTAAGATATATGGCATGTATAGTTTAGCTTGATATGTTTGGTCTTGAAATGCGTATATATTTAGCCATGCGAAAATGACTTAATCTTGATACTAATGCTTATATGCATTCGGTTATGGCATAGACTTATTATGAAAGTATATTTCATGGTGTATATATGTGTGGTATTTGGTTATATGGTTTGGATTGATTAATAAGTTAGTTGATGGTTTTGTAATTTTGGCATGGGATAAGTACATTTTGGTAAGTATGTTCCATGCAATGTAGGGTTGATTAAATAGAATTCTTCGCATTCCCTTTGCACGGATTCATATGATGGTCACCTTGTGTGGCGAGGCAAAGCATCGGGTGAATATTTTGTACATAGTGGACACAAGATACTTTTATAAGGTATTACAGATCCTACTCCTAATCAGAATGCTTACACAGATTTCTACAAGAAGCTTTGGATATTAAATCTACCATCTAATCTTAAAATTACAAATTGGAGAATTGCTACGAATTTCTTGCCTACTTTTAATAATTTACTTCACAAAAGATTAATTAGATCGACAAGGTGTTCTAGATGTGCTAAGGAAATAAAGACAATAGAGCATGTATTCCGCAACTGTCCTATTACAAGGGAGATTTGGCAACAATTAAACTTTGTTATGCCACAATTGGTGCCAGGCTTTGAATACATCGATTGGATTGCCTATGGTTTTTAAAACAATTCTATCTATTAGTGTAGGATGTTTGTTTGTACTTTATGGACCATATGGACAGAAATGAACAAATTGGTTCGTGATGGAGAGAAAAAGGCAGGTTTGACCATAGAGGGTTTTATCAGAAGCTATCTACGATAGTTGGATGAATTGAGCAAAAACTTACCTGTACAAAGGGTGGAGCCCAAGCGATGGAGGACGTCGAAGAGTTCGTATGTTAAGATTAACTTTGATATTGTATTTAATAAACAAGGGAATAAGTTATGCTCTGGAATTGTTATAAGGGATTTGAACAGTCTGGTTCTGGGTTCTAAAGCAGTGTTGAATGTCAACATACCTACAATGTTTGTGGCGGAAGCCCTTGCATGTGTTCAAACGATTCAAATGGGTTTAGATCTAGGTTTCACAACAATCGAGGTTGAAGGAGATGTGCTGTCAATGGTGAAAAAGCTTCAAACGGATGTAAAGGATAGACCGAAAGTTTCTACCTACATTAAAGATTTGAATAAACTCAATACATGATTTCAAATCTATTTTTTCAAGAATGCATTAAGAATAGTGAACGGCGAATGAAGTTGCTCACTCATCGCAACAGAAGGTATGAGGAACGAAGAGTCAACTTATCTACTAGGTGATGTGCCCCATTATGTTGTTGCGACGGTGGAAATAAATCAATGGTGGAGGGATCTACTCGACTGAGTCGTATTGTTGCCAGGGGCTAATGATGGAAGGGTTCTCTGCAATTGTTTTCTTCAAGAGACTATGACGTTTCAAAGATAGTTTTCTTTGTTGTTGTTTTAAATGCTTCAAGAGAAAATTGGCTCTTTTTAGGCTGGGTTTTTTTTTTTAAATTTTCTTTTAATGTAATTGTTTCTTTGCCCAGTGGCTTGTGTCTTGGAAAATGTTTATTTAATAATATAATCCAACCTATCTTACTTTAGAAAAAAAATTTCAAGCCAATGCTTCACATTAGGTTGATTATTTGTTTGTGTCAAATTATAGAGTAAACAATTTAAGATTAAAATATGTTCTATGTCATTATACACTTTGCACATTTGAAATTTAGTTCTCCTACTTTTATTTTCAAGAATATAGTTCTCTACTTTTCAAATTTTTACCAATTTAGGTTCAGCTGTTGCCATCATTAATATTCTTCTATTAAATTCCTTGGTGTGAAATTTTAAAAATTTAAAAAAGTTCACTTGATTGTTGTATAATAATGTTAAAAATATTTATTATGATTTTTTCTTAAAAACACTCATTCAAAATTGTGATGATAAAATACTATATTTTCTGTTGAAATAAAGTTCTTGAGAAAAATTGGCATTATCATTTTGATTAAAATAGTTAACAATATTAACTATTTAGACTAACTAACGATATTATTAAAGTAAATGGACCGAATTAAGTCAAAAAAATGAAAGTTTCAACATAGTTTAGGGGCTAAAATTGAAATTTGACCATTGTCTTATAATATAAAAAAAAATGACGCAAAACCTCAATCTCTAAGACTGTTGTGCTACTTTTGTTAGGAGTATTTTTTAATTTTAACACATGTTTTAATATAGGGCTTAGTAATAAACTAACTCAATATGGTAATATTTAACAACACCCATGACTTATTTTTAACAAAAAGAAGGAAATTTTTTTGCTTATTTTGAAGAGGTCTTACTTTTTACTAGAGTTTTTAGTTACCCTTTTAATTTTAAGTTTAAATTTGTACTAACTATTCTTTATTTTTTGTCTAACTATTGTAATACATATGTAATAAATAAGCTTTTTCCACATGTTATTATATTAGTAACTAAATGAGGCATTATGATATTCAAATTATATATAATCATGTAATGTTTTAATCGAAAAATCAACGATATTAATTATTTAGACTAATTAATAACATCATAAAAATAAAAAAATCAAATTACATTATAAATTTAAAAGGTAGATATTAAAACTCAAATCTACATTATTGGAGAGAATAAAACTAATATTTAACCATTTTTCTGAAGTGTAAAAAAAAATTGAAAATTAAAAAGAAAGAGAGTATAATATAATGGATGTACCATGTGTCATTCTTTTTATATATAAATATATAAAATTTAGATGGATGAATCAAAATCTAATCTTTTCAAGTAACTCAATTAATTCAATATTAAGAGATTGAGTTGTGCGTTAAGATTAAAACCAATTACCTATTAATTTATTATCATCAACTTTGTAAATTTTCTCAAATAATGGTACGTTTGTTTCACTGAAAATAATTTTCGATAAATAATTTTTGGTGTTTGGATGAATTTGTGTAAAATATTTTTTGTTGTTTGACAGATTTTTTAAAATATTTCATAAAAGTTGTTTTCAATTAAATAAATATTTGGGATTTTCTTATCTTTTCATTATTTAATTGAGTTTATTTTATATCTGTAAATTTATATTTTTATTATTTTTTCATATATTAAAAATATTTTATTAAATTCAAATTCATTACAACGTCATTTTTTAGTTATATGACTACCGAATTTTTTATTTAAAAATGTGGCATCAACAAAATTGACAAAAAAATTAACAATGTCAACAATTGGACTTTATTTTCAAATCTGAAAAATAGAGGGACTAAATTCTTGAAAATAAAAGTATCGAAATTAAATTGCAAATTTGTGAAGAGTACATAGACTTATGACATATTTTAACTTTTATGCTGCAAAGCATTTATTATTAATATATTCATAATTGTAATAAATATTTATTATTAAAATATTAATATTGTATATTTTCATAATTTATGAAGAATATTATTTAAAATTATTATTTTTAAAATTTATTATTAAAATAAAATCAAAATATTAAATGATTTATTAAAATAATTTATTATATTAGTAATTTATTATATGACTAAATATAAATAATTAAATATGTATGTTTAATAATATTAAAAATATTATATTTTATATTAATTTTTTAATAATTTTAAACATTTTTAAAAATAAAAATAAAAATAAAAATTAATATCAATATAATAATATTAAGTGTGATTTAAGTTATTGTTTATATAAAAATAAAATTACCTATAGAGGAGCTTTTTTCCAGAAAATGACTTACGCTTTTTAAACGGGTAATTTCCAGAAAGTGACTTAAATTTTTCAAAAGAGTAAGTCATTTTATATGAAAAATAGATTTATTTTACATTAACCAAACTGTTTTTTGTGAAAAAAATATAGAAAAATGCAAAAAATATTTTCCGTAAAACTTTTACATGTAAACAAATGGACCCTAAGTAGACTCTTCAAATGGGTTTCAAATTAAAGTGATAATGGCATGTGTGTGGAGCTTCCAAACCATTGGCTTGAAGCTTAGAGAAAAGGATGAGGGACCCTTCCTTCCTATTAGAGTTGTGTGACCCAAATTTCTAATAAAATAAAATACAAGTGGCAAGATAAGGGATCTGCGAGGGTGAAGGTCAAGGGCCATACAAGTAGAATCCATATAGAAGTTTACTTTCTCTATTTGATATTTGATTAGAATAAATTGTTTTAACCATATTGCATTACTTCTATTAGAGTTTGATTAGAATATGATTTTGCAAACCTATAAATAGACATAGTTTATACTCATTTTCTATTATTCGAATTCAAAATAGTAACTTTTCTTCTCGTCTATCCATAGGATTCTACTTAAAATTTTGAGTGTTCTATTTTCTCTCTTTCTTTATAATTTATTGTCATTATCAATATTCAATTTTCATAGCTCCATTAAAGATTTAAACTCCCATCATTCTCTCAATAGGAGATATGCATGTATCACCTAAGAGACATGCAAAGGGGAATCACCCCCTCTATCACCATATAAATTGCTATCTACTTACTGATTTCTAATTCGATAAAATTAACGTTTTCACTAGTCTACAGTTTATTATAAAATCATTGAGTAAAACAAGAAAATTCACGTAATTCACAAACTTCAAAATTTATATGATTACAATTATGTATTATATAAACACGAAAACAATATATATATGTAAGTTCAAACAAACCTTTTTATGTTCTTACAAAAGACCACCCCCCAACTGTGTTTTAGTTTTCGTTCTTTGTACAGAGTCGATCCACGTTCCAAGTAACATAGAATTAGCCACTAATTGGAAGGATGGGTCTATAAAACTTGAACTCAATTCGTTAGGGTTTCCAAAGGGAGACATGGAAGAAGCTGCATTTCTTTTTTGTTTATCTTTTATGTTTTCAAAGCAAAAGTTGAAACTGTAGCATGCTTGTTGAATGACAATGCCCAAGGAGACCTTGCCTAGGGTTCTCCCTATTTGCAAATAACAAAGTTAACATCATCACGAAGGGATCATATTTCTTTATGCTTGCTTTCCTTTCATGCTTTCCCTTTCTAACATAATGAAAGCGAAAAAGTAAAAAGAAAAAGTTGATGTCTCCCACAACTTTTTAGGCACTCTCATTAGTTCCTTGCTTCTTCAACGCTCTTCTTCTCAATTACATGCTTCTTTTGGGTTCCCTAATAATTACACTTTCTTTGATATTTTCTATAACAAAATGAAATGAGGAGCAACTTCTTTTTGTTCCCAAAGACATTATTGAGGTTTCCAGAGGTTGTCTCTCTTTGAATATGGGAAACAAGGTCAATTCCAGATTCCACCCCCATCATCTTTGAATGTCTATAATAAAATTATTTAAAAATTCAAGTCTAGAATGTATATGGATAAATTGGTATATAAGTTTATTTGAATTTAAGAATTTATTTTTCTAGATTTATCTTAGACATGATATTTTAAATTTATAAAAAAATTAAAAATTTAAGAATATTGTTAAAAATTGTAAAACAATATAAACATTGTTAAAAATGAGAAATCAAAAATAAAAATTATTTAGAAAATTAAAGTTGAGGATGAACGTGGACAACCAAATGTCCAAGTTCATTTGAATCAAGACATTAATTTGTCTAGATGCCTTCTAGACTCAATTTTTAAAATTATAAAAGATTTAAAAAAATGATTAAGAATTCATAATGTGACAGCCCTAATTTGACCCTAATCGGAAAGTGGTTTCGGGACCACAAAATCAAGTCATAAAAATAATTTACCATTATATTTTGTGCTGATTACATGTGTAAATGCAATTGTGAAAGTTTCATGCTTTAATTTTGTCATTTGCATGTGAAATTTCAATAGGACTTATGTGAGACAATTGTGAAATGTGATAGGCTAATTTTAAAAGTGATCTATTAATGCCTATTAATAAAAAAGGGGACTTGCATGTCAAATTATCCATTATTGGATAGTGGCCGGCCATGATATTGTTAATATATATATAATATATATTTTATATTAACCTTTTTATTCTACTAAATGATTTAATGAATAAAAGATAGTTGAATATTGGTTAGTGGGAGGAGAAACCAAAGTAATTCATCTTGTTCCTCCATTGTCGAAACTTGAAAGGAAAAAGAATAAAATTTTTTGTTTGAGTTTCGGCTATGGTGATTGCTAGAAGAAGGTATGTTTAATGCCACCTTTAGAAATGTATGCATAATTTGGATGATTTGTTTGAATTCTACCTATTCCATGGATTAAATTTAGGCTATTTGGAAGTTTGAAATTTGGCTAAGAAGCTTGAAATTTTAGTTGAAGCTTTGATGTCATTAGCTTGGAAAATTATGTTGGATGTGTTAAGTTACTTGTTATTTTAACTTAAACGTTGAGGTTAGCATTTGGGTTGTTGTGTAACACCCCTTACCCGTATCCAACACCGGAATAGGGTACGAGGCATTACCAAAACACATACACTTGTAAACGTATTTAACCGAGTTATAAAATTTCATCAAAATTAAAACTTTCAAAAATAATTAACATGTTTCTATAACTTTTCACAATATATCCTCAAAATATTATAATCATAATAATTAGGGCCTGCGAGACCCGATACATACTCATGCAATTTAATGCTTCATTTCCATTTCATTCAATTCACAATTTCTCATGCTCATAATTTAAATCATATCACTAGAAATTTCCATTTAATTCACGTACAATTCAATGACATCAAATTCAAAACTAATACGTATTTACCATTTAACTCAATGTTTATTGATTATACCATTCAATAACACATTTATGAAATTCTCAATTTAGCAATGAAAATATCACTTTAGTTTGAATAACAACATCGTCCTGATATAAATACACTACCACCTATCCATTTACTTTAATTCTTTTGGGCCCATTTGTCACTTACCATCCTTAATCAAATTAGGGAACGGTCACGGAAAATTGAGTACTTCACTTTCACTTTGCCATAGTATAACTATGGTCTTACGTATGATCACTTATCACTTGTCCCTTGATCAGATAAGTGTAGCCACTTATCACTTTGTTTCTTGATCAGATAAGTGTAGCCACTTATCACTTTGTCTCTTGATCAGATAAGTGTAGCTAAAGCTATCACTTATCACTTTGTCTCTTGATCAGATAAGTATAGCCGAAGCTATCACTTATCACTTTTCACTTGTCACTTGATCAGATAAGTGTAGCCGAAGCTATCACTTATCACTTTGTCACTTGATCAGATAAGTATAGCCGAAGCTATAACTTATCACTTTATCACTTGATCAGATAAGTATAGCCGAAGCTATTACTTATCACTTTCCACTTGTCACTTGATCAGATAAGTGTAGCTAAAGCTACCACTTATCACTTTATCACTTGATCAGAAGTACTCAAATCCGGCGTTCCGCTCAATTTGATCATTTATTCATATATCAGGCTTACCAACATGTGTTAATTCATAAACCATTCATGGTATTATTTCATGCCAAATCATATACTGAATATACCATACACACATACTATGAAACTTTATTTTCACACATGAGCTTAAACCATGACCAATAATGCACAAAAATAAGCATCATTCATATTTCATCGTTTATGAGTTATGATCAAACATATGACCATTTATACACGAATCATTCATATATTTCCCAATTTTCCTCCTCCTCCTCTCCATTCCACATCCTTAATGTGTATAACACACTTAAACAACATTAACCATAATTTCAATATTCACTAACATGTATATTCAAAGCTGTTTATCCGAGTCAGAGTCACTAAATTATTTTTATCCGGAGCTACAGAGCTCCAAATTAAGATCCGTTAATTTTCCCTGAAACTAGACTCACATATCTTCATACCATAAAATTTTCATAATTTTTGGTTCAGCCAAATAGTACAGTTTATTCTTTAAAGTTTCCCCTGTTTCGCTGTCTGACAGTTCCGACCACTCTTCACTAAAAATTAATTATCTCATTGTACAGAATTCGGATGATGTTTTAGCTTGTTTCTTCTAAAAATAGACTCATTAAGGATTCTAACCATATAAACTATAACTCATAATCATTTCTGTACAATTTTTTAATGATTTTCCAAAATCAGAACAGGGGAACCCGAATTCATTCTGACCTTGTCTCACAAAATCTATTATATCTCATGATTTACAATTCCATTCCTCACATCATTTCTTTTATAAGAAACTAGACTCAATAAGCTTTAATTTCATATTTTATTCATCCTCTAATTCAATCTCTACAATTTTTGGTGATTTTTCAAAGTTACACTACTGCTGCTGTCCAAAACTGCTTTAGTGCAAAATGTTGATTTCCATTTTGCCCCAAATTTCACAGTTTATACAATTCGGTCCTTTCTCAATTAACCCCTCAATTAATCTAATTTTCTCAATTAGTACTTTACTAGACATTATAAGTTGTTACACAACTATTGAAATTCAGAATTGCCACATATAACTCTATCTTCAAACTCTTTTACTATTAGGTCCCAAACATTCACTTTCTATTCAATTCTTTCAATAAAATCAGCATATGAACAATTTAAAGCTCTAATTTCATGCTAAATCATCATATACTTCCAGCACATATTCATATCAACTTTCAACTTCTTTCATAAAATCAAAAACTAATGAATTTAACAAGTGGGCCTAGTTGTAAAAGTCATAAAAATACAAAAATTTCAAGAAATAGTCAAGAATTGAACTTACTTGTAATAAAAATATGAAGAACCAGCTTGAAGAAGCCCTTCCATGGTGTTTTAGCTGATGAGAATTCAGAAAAATGAAGAGAAATCTAGATAATTCCACTTGGGTCCTAACTTTATTAAGCAAATTTTGCAATTTTCCAATTTTGCCCTTAATTCTCCTTACTTTCTTGCTGATTTCATGCCTCTGCCGTCCAGCCCAAATAGACCTTGGGTCTATTTTCTTTTAAGCCCTCTTCCTTTTATCATTTAAGCTATTTAATCATTTCCCAAAATTTTGCATTTGTTACAATTTAGTCCTTTTTGTTCAATTAATTATCGGAACTTTAAAATTTCTTAACGAAACTTTAATACTAACTTTTTAACACTCCATAAATATTTATAAAAATATTTATGGCTCAGTTTAAAATCCCCGAGGTCTTGATACCTCATTTCGATTCTAATTATTTTAATATTTATTTCTAGTGCACTATTCACTATTTCAAAAATTTTCCTAACTTCATATTTAACTTATACTTGCTAAACTAATAATATTTTCTACCCATTTGTCGAATTTAGTGATCTCGAATCACCGTTCCGACACCTCTGAAAATTCAAGCCATTACATTTTTTTTTCGTCGGATTTGTGGTCCCGAAACCACTGTTCCGACTAAGCCTAAAATCGGGCTATTACATGTTGAATATGCCGAATTTGGATAGGTTAGCATTTGGGTTGTTCAATATGCCGAATTTGGATTTAGGGAGAGAAATAGGTAATCGGTCATGCTATTTTATTGATAAAATAATTGTTAAATGTTTCATATGTTATATAAATGAGCTTGTAAGTGAATTTGAAGACTTGGAAAATTTTGGAAGAGAAGTGCCGAATGTGATTTTTGGGTGTGACTTAAGGGGTAAAAATATGGTGGCTTGAGTTTAGTAATATTCGGCCATATGTGATGATATATTGAGCCTTATATATTCGGTCTTATAGATATGTACCTATGTAATGATATAATGAATTTGGTATATCCGGTTATATAGGTAAATATTTATGGAGTGTTCCAATTGAACTTGTAATTTCGACCACATATGTATATATAAATAAATATATATTTGTAAAGATATGTTTGATCTTGCATATTCTACTAAATAAGTGATGATGATATATGAAGTTAAATGTGGTTTTGTAAACTTGTATAGATGTGTGAAAGTATATTTTAATTTATAATGATATTTGGCTCTGGAAGTGATTTGAAAACTTGCAAAATGCTAATCTTATAAGTATTCGGCCAAATTGGTAGATATGATAATCATGTGTGGTTATGAAATTGTTAAGTTAAAATTTATTATTCATTGATTTAGTAAATTAGTTTATTAAATTCAAACATGCAAGGTAATAAGTTAGTAAAATGTTCCTTGATAGTTTTAATCTATTATATGGGGATAAATGTAATTGTTGAGTGTAGCCTAGTAATATATTCGATTTTGTATGAGTAGGGCATATGTATGATGTTTAAATAGCTAGTTAGTAAGGTCATTTGTACCTTAAATATATGATATACATGTATTAAATTAAATTGCTTAATTGATAAGTAATTGAATAAATCTATTTGTTTTAAATCAAGCTCAAGAGCAGAAAGTGTCGAAATCAGATAGGGGAAAAGAGAAAGCAATGGAGTAGTCTATCCATAACTGTTCAAATATATTCGAGGTAAGTCTTTGAGTATTGAAACTTAGCTTATGATTTGAAAAAAATCATGGTATATAAGCATAATAAATAAATTGTGACCTATTGGTTCTACTTGAATTATGTAGTGGGATAAATAATTTGTGCATATGACTTGTAGCCGAATGGTTATAGAAATCATGTTGGGTAGCGAAACGAAATCGTGTTCTTTGTATGTGGCTATTGAGCCGAAAGTGGAATGGTTGATAAGCACGTTGTGCTTGTGTTCAAGTAATGTAAATGAAATGCTAATGTGTTATGATATATATATGTGCATGATAATGGAGAATTATATCCGGGCTAAGTTCCGAAGGCATTCATGCTGGTGTTATATCCGGGTTAAGTCCCGAAGGCATTCGTGCTGGTGTTATATCCAGGCTAAAGTCCCGTAGGCTTTGTGCTGGTATTATATCCGGGCTTAAAGTCCCGCATGCTTTGTGGTGGCAATTGGATTTGGGTTTTAAACCTAGCAGACTTAATGTCGATGATTGGAGTAAGATTATGATTTCGAATGTTCGTAGTAAACTACCATTGAATATGTCAAATACATTAAGTTGGTCAGGTATGTATTATATACTTTTATATGTTAGATTGATCGGAATTGAATCATGAATGCGAAATGAGAAGTATATGTGAAAATCTCATATGTGTATGTGTGTATTCGGTTATGGTGAAAGGTTATATGAGATTGATTTGGTGATACACATGTTAAATAATATGAATGCAAGAATGGGTAATAAATCTGCTTGGGACAGCAGCAGTAATGTGATTTCAGAAAATCACCATAAATTGTGGGAGTTGAGTTAGAAGCTGAACAAATTATGTTATGAAATCTTAATGAGTCTAGTTTCTTATAAAAGAAACCATGTGAGCAAAATAATTGCCAATAATGAGATATTTGAAGTGGCGTGGAATAGAGCAAAATGAATTCGAGGTCCCCTGTTCTGTTTTCAGAAAGTCATTATAAATGGTACAAAAATGGTTATAAGATAAAATTTATATTCTTAGACTCCTTAATGAGTCTAGTTTCAAATGAAATAAACAATAACATATTTCAAATTCTGTATAATGAGAAATTTGATTCGTAGTAAAGAGTGGTCAGAATAGTCAAACAGTGAAACAGGGGAAAATTCAATAAAAATCTGGTATTGATTGGTCAAACCAAAAATTCTGAAAATTTGATTGATGGAAGATATATGAGTCTATTTTCAGGAAAAATTAACGGCACTTGATTTGGAGTTTCTTAGCTCCAGTTATAAATAATTTAGTGACTGTTGCTCAGGAAGACAGCTTATAATGAATTTGTGATTTTGTTGCAAACATGGTTAAAACTTGTTAATGAGATGCTTTTTGAGTTTTCATGATCTTATTTGTGATTTCAATATTTGGTTTTAATTGAGTTCAGATTCAAGTGAGGTGAATTTGCTAAATATGCATTATGTTCATGGATACTTGGCCAAAATGGCAATTATCTAGGAATGATTTCTTGAAAATTTGAAATAATCGATCTATAAGTAAATTAATTGTTTGCATTGCTTAAAACTTACTAAGCATTGAAGCTTACTCCGTGTTCTCTTTTCCATTTTTTTATAGGTTTATACTTTAGCTCGAGTTGGAAGGGCCGGAGATATCATCACACTATCGAGTCATTATGTGAGTTGAGAAGATTGTATATCATCATGGTTTAAGGCATGTATAGGATAGACTATAGGTAGAATGATATTTTGACTTTGTATACATTATAGCCATGCGAAGATGGCTTGCTCATTTTGTTTAGAGAAGCCTTATAATTGAACTAATGTGGTGAAATGTTTTAGTTATAACTTGATAGTAGTTAAATTGTTATTAGATATTCAGTTATGTTTTGATAGTGAGTCATTTTGGAAATTTATAAGAGCTCTTATGGAAAATCAATGAGACATGTTTGCATTGTTGATAATTTATGTCTGGTAAGTATCTTTGACCTTATAGAAGTTTTGTTCAGTCAAGTAATACCTCATAACCTTATTCCGGCAACGAATACGGGTTAGGAGTGTTACACATAAAACATTGTAAAATTATAAAAATGAGAAATAAAAATTCAAAGAAGTCAAAGTATTATTCACTTTATTTAAAGAGATACTGCACTTGAAGGTGTTAGAGTGAAGAATATCCCTTTTATTTCATGTCATAATAAAGAATCTAATTGGGGCACAATTTCAGTGTTTTAAGGCAATCATACTGGCTCAATTAAACAAGTCGAATAACACCTTTATATTGGAGACTCGGTTATTGTTATGGGAACCAGAAAATAGCTAGCAACTATTGTTTTGAGCGCATATTATTTTGTAAATAAACTCCTTGTGATTAAGCTTTTGATAGGAAAATACTTAGCGAGAGATTGAATCTTAAATAATTGTACAGGAAAGAGACTACAAGATAATAAGAGAGTAGAGCTTAAATAATATCTTGTATTGTTGCATTATAGTGAAATATTTTTGGATAAGACTGTTTAGATATAAGAAAAGATTTTGAAATATGCAACCAATTTGTGTGCTCATTATTTTACTTTTCCCGTTTCAGTTACATTTTTAGTTACAATTGACAATTTATTGCTAAAAATTTATATTAAAATTAAATACCAAATGAAATTGAAAGCTTGGACTCTAGACCCCTATTGCTCCAACCATACTTAGTAAAAAACACACATGAGGAGGTTTATCAAGTGGTTTGATGAGAGAGTGTGGAGAGTAATACTTACAAGAGGGGCACCACGCATAGCTGTTGTAAATGGTGTTAGCACTCCTAGAGACAATCTGGACCACCGAGGTGGATAAAATTGGCAACAATACCTTAAAGGTTTTGAATGCCATTTTTAACGAAGTGGACCCCTAAAAACTTTAATAAGAGAATATCCAAGTGCTCACGGCTTGAGAGGCTTGGAACATTTTCGAGATAGCATAGGAAGAATTTTATTTTATGATATCGATAAAATTGTTTGAAACAATAATTTTTAATCCATTCAATGGCAAAAAAAAAAAAAAAAAAGGCATGTAATTGGTTGTATTATGTGCAAAACTATTATCTCCTACTACTATGATTGTTTCTATATTTGCCATTTATCCAAAAAGTAAAATAAAAATCAGGACCTCACATTTTTGCCCAGCAAAGATTGCTATAACTCTTCATCTTCCTTACATCTACCCTTTATAATATAACAAATATTTCATAGAAATATATATTTTACTAAACAGTATAAAAGGTTAAATGTGCAAATCTCACATATAATATTTTTTTCAAAAAAAAAAAAGAAGAGTAAGAAATAGATATTAAGCACTTTTCCTTCACATTCAAATGATTAATTTACTTTCTGAAAAGTCATTATGTTACACCCCTTCCAAAATTATTCAAAAAAAAATTTAATTTACGATTGATAAATTTTAACCCTCTTTTTTTCATTTCAATGTTAAGTTGATATCATTGAATCATATAATATCATATTCGATCATATAATAAACTCTCAATTTTTAGTTCTACTTTTTTATTTTAGTGCATTTATATTTGTAATTTTACAGCCCTATTTGTTACTAAATTCATGTCCTATTGCTCAACCTAAATGTTAAAATAAAGTTTTAATTAACATAAATTATTGAATTAAGCTTTAACAAAATAAATTTCTACAAACAGTGATAAATCACAATCAATCACTAAAATTTTATTCTTCACATGAAAAAATCCTTCTAATCATGTAATGAAAAAACAAAACAAAATATTTATCTTTTCAAAAAGAAACGATCGAATGACATCTCGCCACGTCAACGTGGTAACATGGCTTGGTGGGGTCTAAGTCATGACGTGGCGTTATTTTAACAAGGGTAGCTGTGACTTTTATGGAGGTTTACTGTTTAATTGGGTTTTCTCGAGATCAAAACCTAACTAACGCCAACAACCGGTGACGGAATTGGCTAGGCACTACTGCCGATACCGTGACAGAACCGCCGTTAGCCGGTCATTTCAGAGGCCTGCCTCTTTGACTTCCATACGTGTCCACATCTCTGCGGTTTTTCTTAACCTGATACTAGAATACAAATTTATTATTTACTTTTCTAAAAGGGTAAAACATAAGGCAAATGAAGACAAAAAAAAAATCTTTAATAAAAAATGAAGATTTTAATTTATTTCTTTTCCGGCGAAAACCGTTGATTGCGGTTGGGAATAAAGTGCTCTGACAGGGGACCACTTCTTTTTGACTGCATCTTGCAAAGTCATTTTCTTTCCTTTTTCACTCGAACAAAAAATGGTAAATCTTAAATATTTGATTTTACATTGTTTTACCGGATACTGTCGGTGGACTTTAGAAAAATATTTGTTCCAGTTACAGGCCAGTCTGGTTGTCGGGTTGTCTGGTTAAGCGAATCCTGGTTACACGCCAGTGTTTGGCGATACTGTTGCAGAGGCCAGGCGTTACCATAAATACACCGCCACGTTTTGGGGCTGCAAACGCCATTTTTTTATTCATACCAATTTGTATCATTCTTATATTTTTATAAATATGATATTAAATAAGTTTTAAACATAATACTAGTAATTATTTTTGTGGTATAAATTTTGATGTATTTAAAGTTGAGGATAATTTTTTTTGTTAAAATGGGTAAAAGTTTCGTTAAGGTTCTTATATTAGGGGTGGATTGTATTATGTTTATTTTACTAAAAAATAGGTAAATTAATTATTATACGTTAGATTAAACATTAAATTGGTCTTTTTGTGAAAATTTTCATCTATTTTAATTGCTAAAAACTAGTCATTAAACGTTAGTATAAGATACATGTGTCATACCACGTGTAATTATTTAGTTATTTTGTTGGCTACTTCGACTTTTAACAGTAAAAATAGATGAAAATTTTAATTTAAAAAATAAATTTACTCTTAATTTAACATATAAAGATTAATTCATTTATTTTTTGAGTAAAAAAATAAAATACACTCTAGAGACTTCTATCATACTTTTACCACTACGATGGAAATCTTGCCATTTACACTTTTGGTGGTTAGGTTGCAAACATTGCCCAAATTAAACATGGTCTGCAATTTTGGTTGTCCATTAATGCTGAACTTTTCTAGTTTATCATGGCTATTCTTTTTTGTGTGTTTAGTTATTATTATTTTTTCTTAAGATCTACTATAATATCTATTTTAAAATATTTTTACATATTTAAATTAATTATATTATTACAATAATATTTTTATCTTTTTTATCATTTAAAAAAGTAATAAAAAAGTTATAAATATTAATATTTGAAATCGTATTATTAGTGTCTATAAAATATTTTCTTTATTTAAACAGTATTGTACAATTTAATGTTTTTAGACAAATTGTTTTACCTATATAATTTATTTATATTGATAATATTATTGATTAAGTTGTAATTATAAATCAAATCGGTACCAACTAAAAAAAAATGACAATATCATGATCATTAGCGAATATAAGGGGAAGGTGAGAGCCATTGTCCCCCTAACTTTTTAGAAATTTACATAGTATCATTACATTAAATCTCTTAAAAATTTAAATTCTGCATCAAAAAAAAAAACCAACACCTTTTAAAGTTTACCCTCAAGTCGTATTTCTAGATCTGTCACTGACTATGATAGACAATTGAAATGCATTTAATATTCTTAATATAATATATTTAACTATTTAAATTTTCTTTTACTCACAATTAAAACTTATTTGTTTTCCTTTAAAAAAAAATAGTTTTTCCCGGTTAATTCAAAACACACATCTACTTTTAAATGTATAGTTTCCACACACATAATAAAATTTTTAGTATATTATTAATTATTTTAAAAAATAATATATTATTATATTTCTTAAAAATATTAATTTAATTATTTTAGAAACAATTCTTGAGCAATTTTATGGATAAAAAACAAAATTGTTGAGTGATTTTAAAAACAATAGACGTAGGTGGAATTAATTGATTTTAGGTTGGATCTGAAACATGATTTGTTTTTACAGATTAGTTTGAGCAGAATTATTATTTAATTATAAAAAAAGAAAGAAATGGAGAAACAAATAGATATGATTTGTTTGAAGTAATTTAAGTTATAAAATAGCAGTATTTCAAAAATTGGATTCAAATTGGGCGTCATATTTTAATCAGAAACTGGTAACGGATAGAAACAGGCAAATTAATGGGCACTGCAAACCGTGATTTGCCCGGAAGATTCGTGACCGATCCAGATGACTCCCAGATTTTGTGGCAATGAAGGAAATGTTGCACTGTAAATTGACAGCGGGGTTCACCCCACAATATGAAGAGCGATATATGGCATAATTTTCAGTTTTCCTCTTTAATCTCAAACTTCATGTGATGTTTGTTTAAATATAATATAATCAATGGTTCATACAAACGGTAGTTTCGATTCTCCAAAATATTTATGATTTATCTATGATCTCTCTAAAATAATTTTTTAATTCTGCTCTTGATTATATTAATTAATTTTTTTTATTTTTTTATATTTTTTAAAATTTATTTTATGATCTATATTTAAAGTTCGTGTCTATTTATCTCAACCAACTTACATCCTCTTTTAAAAATACAACCTGTAACACTTGTTTTTTTTCTCTTTGGTAAAGAAAATAAACCTAAGATTAACTTAGGAGTAGTTACAAGTCCTCACTTCCTTCTTTGTCGGCGGCTACAAGGCATGAGAGGTGGCTAGCCTTCTGCGAATCTGAAATGTGCAGCTTAGCCAAACAATCAAGTGTTCCATTGACACATCTGGCAACATGGCTTATAACGAGTTATTCTATGATTCTGATTTATTTGTTAAATAAATAAATTACATATTCAATGTTATAGGTGTATAGTAATTTATGGTGATAATAACCTTTTTATATATTTTCAAATATTTATAAAAAGATGAGACAGGGCGATGTCTGTAAATGAAGTAAAATTTTAGGTATCGTATTGTATAATTTATTTTGCACGTGTTACATTGTACAAATTTTCATTAATGCTTAAATATATGTAGAGGCACCCATGCATTTTTAACACCTTCATCCCACCATCCTAGTTTTAAAACCTGAATCCCTTTTAGCTGGACAAAAAATAATGGCTTTTTGGTTCAATTTCTTTTGCTTCATCATCCAACCTTCTTCAATAAATGGCATGTATTAAATATATAAGAAATTTATTTGGAGTACTGTTTTTATAATTTTAAAGGTTACAATATGATAAAAATAAATTAAATTGCTTATAAAATTAGAATAATCAGTATGCAAAATATTAGCCTTATATATAAATATTAAGTTATTAGTTTAAGTTCAAAAGCTTACTTGAATTTATAAGAATTTACTTAAAAGATATTAATCTCAAAAAATGAGCTCAAATAAAAGTTAGACTCATTAAAAATTTAGGTTAAATTTAAGATTTTAATATGTAAAGTTCAAGGCTAGACTATTTTCTAAATTTATAATATATTATGTAATTTATAATAAATAAAAATTAAATATATAATAAATTAATAATATATTATAAACATTAAAAAATTGTATGTTAAATTGCTTATATTTAAAATTTAATAAATAAAAACATATAAATTTAAAATAGTAACTTGGGTTGAACTGAGTTTAAATAATCATAAAATCTATTAATATTATATATAAATCAGGCAACCCCACCCAACTGGGGACATCACTTTTAGGTCTTAGTTGTAAAACTTTTACCTAATACATAGACCTGTAATGCCAAACCCAATTATTTGCAAAGCCGAAATTGTCCAATATTTGTAGCCACAAGTTTGTGCAGTGCAGGTTTTGGTAGCAAAATGAGACATGTTGTTCTGACCGATTTCTGGGGTATTATGGACATTCAAAATCTTGAAACCTTCGGCTCCCACATCCCTGCGTTTTTTTTTCTCCTACCTGTTTGGTTTGGCAAATGAGAACTCAGTCTAATCAAAATCAAAACATCAACTTTAAATTTTGTACGTAATAATATTTTCAACATCAGCTGCTATTTTTTTCACCCTAAAATAGCATTAAAATCCACACCGACTCTTCCCAGTAAAGAGCCAGAGACACCCACATGATCCTGTTCTTTTCTTTTATCAGCCGTTTTCCTCTCCTCCAAAATGGCAAAAATAATTTTATTATGAAATAAAATTTAAAAATATTGCATTTATTGATCCCTTCCTATTTCTTGCCTCTCGGTTGCTTCCTTCCTTTTGCAATATATAGAGGCTTCAGCTCCTCTTCCATTTCCCATTCTCACTGCTCTCTCTTCCTCTCTATCTCCCTCTTGTTGGTGGGTTCATCAGGAATTTTAAACTGATAAAATTCTACCCACATTGTGTGTTTAATCCAAAATGGGGTCCTCTTATTAGTTTTAGAAAGTTGAAGGAAATCCCATTTTTGCAGTATAGAAACAGATTTGGTTTTCACTCTCTTGAAATTTGATTTTTAGTGTCTTTCTGATTACTGTGAATACATGGAGAAATCAATGTCAATGGCTCCTCTGCTTTTAATGGTACTCTGTCTTCCTTTTGCATTGGGTTGGCATGACTATAACCAAGCTCTCAGTAAGAGCATTCTCTTCTTTGAAGCTCAGAGATCTGGTTATCTTCCTCATAACCAGAGAGTCACATGGCGAGCTAATTCCGGCTTGAATGACGGCAAAGTCAGTGGGGTAAGCTAAACTTACACTCCCACTCCCATAGTCCCACTTTTTTTTCTTTTGAGAGTTATGGGGTTGTAATTTGATTGTGAAATTTAACAGGTGGATCTGGTAGGAGGGTACTATGATGCAGGGGACAATGTGAAGTTTGGTCTTCCAATGGCATTCACCATAACAATGATGTCCTGGAGTATAATAGAGTACGGCAAACCAATGGCTGCAAATGGAGAGCTCGGCCATGCCATGGAAGCCGTCAAGTGGGGTACTGACTATCTTATCAAAGCCCACCCGGAACCTTATGTCCTTTATGGAGAGGTGTATATATATATATTTAAATGCACTATTGTTTTTTGTAACTAATATGTCCAGATCTTTTTCAAATCACCAACTCGAAAGCAACATTTTAAGGCTAAGATCCATTTCCTATCAACTTGTTCTTTTTTTTTTTTTAGGTGGGAGATGGAAACACTGACCATTACTGTTGGCAAAGACCCGAAGACATGACAACCGACCGTCACGCTTACAAGATTGACCCGAGCAACCCCGGGTCGGATCTTGCCGGTGAAACTGCAGCTGCCATGGCTGCCGCTTCAATCGTCTTCCGCCGCTCCAACCCTGCATATTCCAGCGAGCTTCTTCACCACGCTTATCAGGTATTATTTTCCTACTCCCTTTAGCTTACAGTTACAGTTCACGATAAAATTTTTATTTATAAATGAAATTAATTTTTTTAATTTTAGAATTTATTTATTTATTTTGGTAGTAACTGTTCAAGTTCCTTTTTCCCCAAAAACCTGTTTAACATTTTGTCTCGTCTTTAAAGGAAACGTTGTCGTTTAAAGTAGTAGTAAACTTTTTCGGCGTATAAATCGGATCATGGCGCCCTTGCACCGTTAACACGTGTAATAAGTTATCTTATGACCGTGTAGATCTATTGTACTAGTAGATCTCAATCGTTCATTGTACCGTAAAGGTCTCAATTTAAATTTTCGTTTCTCACGTACTAACACTATGTCGACGGTCCAAATTAAACCCGCATATCCCAGAATTACCCTTCCTTCTTTCCGCATATTACATACACATTTTGATATTTGGTTTCTGTTTTCAGCTATTCGATTTTGCTGATAAGTACAGAGGCAAATACGACAGCAGCATCACAGTTGCCCAAAAATACTACCGATCCGTCAGCGGCTACAATGTAAGCTTCTTCTTTTAAAAAAAAGAAAAGAAAAGAAAAGAAAAGAAAAGAAATTGTTAAACAAACTATTTGATCCATGTTACTACAAAATGGGGTGCTCATTTTTATTGATTTTGGGATTTGAAATTTTGTATAGGACGAGTTGTTGTGGGCTGCTGCATGGCTGTACCAAGCTAGTAACAATCAGTACTACTTGAACTATCTTGGAAAGAATGGTGACTCAATGGGCGGAACCGGCTGGGCCATGACTGAGTTTGGTTGGGACGTCAAGTACGCTGGGGTTCAGACCCTTGTCGCCAAGGTATATTCGTTGTCTTTGTCAACAAGTAATTATTGTTTATGCTACAATTACTAAGTGGTAATAATGTTTTTGGTTAACCTGCAGTTCTTAATGCAAGGCAAAGCTGGTATGCATGCACCGGTATTTGAAAGGTACCATCAGAAGGCAGAGCATTTCATGTGTTCATTGATCGGAAAGGGTACCCGTAATGTTCAGAAGACTCCCGGTGGTTTGATGTTTCGACAGAGATGGAACAATATGCAGTTCGTGACTAGCGCGTCGTTCTTAGCCACCGTCTACTCTGACTATCTCGCTTCCTCTAGAGGAACTTTGAGGTGTGCTGCTGGCAATGTTGCACCAACCCAGCTTCTTTCTTTTGCTAAATCTCAGGTGGATTACCTTCTTGGGGACAATCCAAGGGGTACAAGTTACATGGTTGGTTATGGGAACAATTTCCCTCGACAAGTTCATCATCGTGGTTCTTCGATTGTTTCCATCAAGGTTGACTCTAAATTCATAGCCTGCCGACAAGGTTATGCAGCTTGGTATACAAGGAAAGCAAGTGATCCTAATGTCCTCACTGGTGCTGTGGTTGGAGGGCCCGACGCCTATGATAACTTCGCTGATGAAAGGGACAATTATGAACAAACCGAGCCAGCTACCTACAACAATGCTCCTCTTCTTGGCATACTAGCTAGGCTCGGGAGCGGTCATTCTGGTTATAACCAGCTGCTTCCCGGTATATACAGCTTATATCTCCATTATGTTTCATGGTTTTAACATTTTGCAATCATGATGATCATGGCTTTGCCTATTAATGCAGAGGCTGTCCCAGTTCCTAAACCAGTAGCTGCTAAACCGAAGGCAGAGCCGAAAGCCAAATCGACTCCAAATCCTGGTACATGTTTCGTTTGATGAACATACTCGTCATCGATATAAAATCATGAAATCTAATTTGGGAATTCTGTTTTGCAGCCACAACTTCTAGTCCAATTTCCATACGGCAAAAGATGACAACTTCCTGGAATGACAAAGGAAGAACTTATTACAGATATTCCATAGTGATGACCAACAAGTCTTCCAAGACACTAAAGGATCTAAAGCTGTCTATATCAAAGCTTTATGGTCCAATATGGGGTCTCACTAAATCTGGCAATTCTTATGGTTTCCCAACATATCTCAACTCTTTACCTGCAGGGAAGAGTCTCGAGTTTGTATACATCCATGCTGCTTCTCCGGCTGATGTCTCAGTTTCAAGTTACAACGTGGCTTAACAACAGAAGAAAATTGCTACAACTTGGTGTAAGATTTGTGCAGCTATACAGAATGCAGTCCAGGGGAAAAGAAAAGGGTTATTTTTCATTTTCTTGTTTAAGGGTTTTCAACTTACTTGTTGATTTGAGG
This sequence comes from Gossypium hirsutum, assembly GCF_007990345.1. Taxonomy (NCBI): domain Eukaryota; kingdom Viridiplantae; phylum Streptophyta; class Magnoliopsida; order Malvales; family Malvaceae; genus Gossypium; species Gossypium hirsutum. Next base: position 46,994,682 of record NC_053425.1, on the reverse strand, counting down.
TAAAATAACAGCCGAAGATGGGAAGAGAAAGGAGTGAAGAGAGATTTTAAAAAAAGGGAATGCTCATCCTCTTTCTCTTTTACTTCATTTGTTATTTTATATATATATATGTAAGAGACAAGATTGAGAAGTTAGCTAAATGACTTCTCATACAGATTGCAAGGAGTCTTGTTTTTTTTTATATGTACTTCAGAGCAGCTGATTTCCTTCTTCTTTTTTTTTAATCCTTTTTGGAGTTGTAATGTTGCTAGCTTTTGCAGCATTTTGTATTTCCAATATAAATATAGTTTGTACAACAATGTTTTGTTTCACTGCTGTTCAAGTTTCAATTGAGTTGTGTCTCTTTTCTAGACAAGAATTACATGGCTCTGCTACCATGAAAGAGAGAAATAAAAAACAGTTATCATTTAAGCATCAAGAAGTTTACAGTAATGGATCTTTTAATTTATTAAAATTGCTCTCTCCCTTATAATCAAACAGAAAAATATTTACTGCTATTGCAGAACAAACGTTGTATGTTAACCCGTTACCCCTCTGTGATATTAATATTACAACTTGAAAACAAAGTGAAACATATAAAAAAAGAGGGAATATAGAAGAGTGATTTCAAGCTTTCAACTCAACTACGATGACACTGATATTGTCGGTGCTCCCTCGAGCTACTGCTAACTCAGCTAGCATGGCTGCCGCCTCTGCCGCACGATTTCCACTACAGCCGTCGTTGTGGTCTGAAAATGTTATCTTTATATGTCCATCTAAATATCTTTTCACAACTTCGCATGCAAGTTCATTGGAAACTACATCCCATAAACCATCACTGGCTAATATAACAAAGGTGTCGGATTTTGTTCGTTCAATCACAGACACCTCTGGTTTGGAGATTACATACGGTTTCAAATATCGATCTCCTGAATCAGATTAAACACCATTTCATCATCAAATGATTTTTTCCTATATAAGAAGGGATCAAGTATGGAGTTTTAGGCAATACCTATAGATCTTGAAGTGGCAAGAACTCCTAAGATACGATTGCCATTAATGTTTATGACCCTTCCTCCAGCTGCTTCCACTCTTTCCTTTTCATCGGGTCTGTCAGGCTGTTAGAACCAAAACCATGAAAGGCGTTTATTACAATATTAATATCCAAGGTCCAACATGTACGTGTTCTTAGTTATGAATGAAGAAAATCACCTTATGATCATGGGACAAAGCCACGGCGGTGCCGGCACGACAGAGAACAGCTCTCGAGTCACCGCAATTTGCGACCACTACTTCTTCCCTGCTTACCAACACCACCACAGCCGTTGATCCCATCGTTTCCATGACCTCATCGACTGCAGCCGTCGTCCCACACTCAACACCGGTGACCTCCTCATCCATCTTCTCGAAACAAGCTGACATCACCTTCTCCCATCCTACTCCCTTCCCTCCACCACCACCACCACGTGTCCTTTCCTGCACCTCCTTTACCACCAACCGGTGCATCCTGTCACGGCAAGCGTTAGCGACTCCTGCTCCACCATGACCGTCGTACACAGCGAAAAAATCATACCCTTGTATCACTCCAATCGCCACCTTCACCGCGTCTTCCATCGCTCTCCGCCGTCCGATTACCGATATAAACCCATGTGACAGGCACGTGACACTCTCCCCTTTATCTCCTTCCTCGTCCCTCTTCTGTTCTTCTTCAGACAGTTCTATAAACCCCCCAGAGTTTAACTCTTTGAGACCCCTTTTTTTCTTGGTAACATTTCCTTCCATCATCACTTCAGAACCAATCACTCTTTTCGCCTTGTAACCCTCCATTAATTACATCTGAATATCCTTTTTTTGATCGTTCGTTGACAAGCCAGTTTTGGTAATGATATTTTTCTTCACTTCATATAAATTTTAATGCAGGAAACATGGAGGGCAGCAAGAAGAAACGATATTGAGCGTTGGATTAATGGCAACTCAATCCGATGAATGCCACGAGTTCCGAAACTTGGCTCAGGATGTTCTAAAAGAAGACGTGGCAGCTAACTAGGAATACACGTGGCTTATGTATGTATAGACAAGAGTTTGTATATTGAGAACATTTTCGGCGGTACGGATTGAGCCGCTGATTTCCTTCCATACATTCCTTGTTAATAGACAACATGGGTTGGCGTCATTGTATTTTGCCGCTTCCAGCTTTTATAAATTTATAATATGTTTTAGATTAAATGAAGTTTTTGTTATCTAATTTCGATATTTCAGTTCTTCATGAGGATATTTTTTACAGTAATACATAACCCTGTTTTTAAAAACCACACACAGTTTAACTCAAGAACAGTTAGATTATGGGCATTGTTTTGAGACAAATGTCAAAGCTTATGACATAGAGACTTTTCTTTGAATATGGTCTGCTGGATAGTCGATAAGTCGGCTGTTCTGATACATTCGAGCCGCCGCAATTTGTTTTTACTTATCGACTACTACGCAATAGATTCCAAGGGCAAGTAGCTAAATTGGTTGACCTAATTTGCATCGAAACTCGATCAACTTTGCATGAAAATACACCCAAATTAACATGCACAATTTGCATGTTTGTTAGGTCATATGAAAGTGAAGAGTGTGTTTGTCGTCGTCCTTTTGTTTGAATGGCTTTTGCAAATTTGAAGTGACTATATATATATCCCCGTCGCTTTGTTAATTGCAATGGCTTTTGCTAATTAAATTTGAAGTTTACTTGTTGGAATTGTTGTCCATGATATAAAATATCTGAAGCATTTGTTTAATATATATTCAAGTAGGAAATATCATTTATGAGCCTCTTTCAAGATAGCTGGATAGAGTGCTGATCAAGTGGTACGTACGAAATATCAAACTTGATTGTTCTTGTTTTACAACAGAGGAGATTATAAGTCAACCATATTCTCTATGAATGGAAACAAGGCCCCTAGCCTTGATGCATACCCAACCAGATTCTTCCAAGCCTCCTATAGCATTTTTGGAGGAGATGTAGTGGAAATCATTCTATGTTTTTTTGCCATTGGAAATATGGTAGCCTCCTCCAATAAAACAATCAAGTGTCTACCCAGCCTTATCTCTAATAGCCAAAGTGCTTTAATGGAAGGAACTTGTGGATAATTTGCTACTGGCTCGGGAGTTGGTTCATGGATGTACCTTAGAAAGACATTTGGAATTTCATTATCCAAGTTCTGAGAGTTGTTGGATTCCCTCGTCGATTCAAGAACTGGATAATCGGTGGCTAGAAATGGGGTCTAGTATGGTGCAAAAGAGTTTGAGAGGGGGGCCATTTTTCCATACCTAATCATATTTAGGGATGAGTGTACTCTTAAGTGTCTTGAATATGGCTGGAATTCATGGGGTATTTGAGCATCATCCCAAATGCAATAGCTGCAACCTACTCATTTCAATTTTTCTGTTAATCTTCTATTCATTAAAGGGTTTGCTAAATCGGTCATGATTATTAGCAACATCTTAGAGTTCATTTAAAAAAACTTTCCATTGATTTATGTAGGATATTGAGAGAGAGCACTTAGTAGGCCTGTTCATGGGTGGGGCCACTTGGCCCGGCCGAAGGCCTATTCGAAATGTAAGAGGGTTTGGGCAAAAATATATGCCTAAAAAATGGGCTTGGACAAAAATTAAGGCCCGTCTAAAAATGGGTCGGGCCTCGAGTAAGACATTTTTCGTCCAAGCCGGCTTGAATTCACTAAAGGATAATTTTTTTAATATTATTTTTTATTGTTTTCTCCCTATTTTGCTACCATTTTACTATTATATTGCTACTATTTTGTTGTTATTGTTTGGATATTGTATAAAACTTATTTTATTGTTAATTTTATTATTATTTTAAAAATATTTGTTAATTTTGTTATTATTTTAGAGGCATTTGCTTGTTAAGTTGTATCTATCATAGTGTTATTTAAGTATACATATTTTGAAATTTTATTTTCAATTTGTTGGGAAATATTTATTTTGGTGTTTTTAGTATTTTTGATGTATTATATATATTTTAAAATAATATAAAAATTAATATGGGGGGCCGGGCTGGGCCTGAGTTATAACATTTTTATCTTGGTAGAACTTAGAAAAAACTTTAGGCACATTTTTAGGGTTGGGCCGGGCTCGAGCATAGCAAACAGGCTAAAATTTTTAGTTGAGCCCAACTTAGCCCGACCCATGCACACCTCGCAAGTGCATTTTGTTTTTGTTTTTATATTCTGATTGAATGATTTCTAAGTTTTAAGGTATTTCTTTTTTATAAATATTGTTGTTATTAATTTTTAAAATTTAGAATTTTTCATGTAAAAAATTGCACTTCCAAAGTAATGAAATTCCAAGAATTAAATTTTTTTTCATTGCAACACTAATTTTCCACTAAACCTGAATATTAATTCAGGTTCAGTATAATATTATTTATATAGTTACATGGTTGTTAAATAATTTTTTATTTTAAAATGTTACATTAATAAATTTTAAAAAAAATTAACAATTAAATCTAAAAAGTGTAAAGATTAAATTTATAGAAGTAAAAGTATAACGACTTATATTATATTTTAACATCTTATTAATTTTAATCCATATTTTATTATTTAATATAAACATAATTTGTAAAAGAAAAATTATATTGTTTATCCTCCCTATTATGATCAATGATCAGCATTCGTAATTATCTGTCTCTAAAGTTCGATTCCATGTTTTTTTTTTTAGAAATTCAATATGTTTTATTATTGCATGCGTTGGTAATTTATAAAATATTTTAATATTATTATTCATAATCCAAGTATTACCAGTTACCACTATTATTGATCTGGCTATCTATCCTGGGGAGCTTATACGCTTCGTTTTGGCATTTAGACAGATGTCAAAAATCTTGGACCGATTACATTTTGAGCCGAGTTCAAACGCGAATTTTAACCGCACCGCTTTTAATAATCCATTCAACAAATAAAAATAAAATAATCATTCCACTTTCTTCCACATTTCACAGTTCGTGAAGGGCAAGCAAACCAAAAAGCCTAAAATAGTTATTGACTTTGAACTTTATCTTTTCTTAGATTCAAGGATTGAAAGATCAAAGAGAAGCAAAACGAGAGCGTGATTTATCAAATTCGACAAAAAAAAAGTAATAAATCGAACGGAAATGGAGAAAGAGAGCGAGTTGATTCGGCGATGTATAGAAGCAGCTTGCCAAAGCAAAGAGAGCGTGGAGAAATGGCGGAGACAAAGAAGAACTCTGGAGCGATTGCCTTCTCACCTTTCTCAGTCTCTGCTTCGGAACCTCCTCCGTCGTCGCCTTCTCTTCCCTTCCTTGCTCGAGTACATTAACATTCCTTCATTATCACTTCAATTTTTCTTATATTTTTTTTCTGTTTTCTATTAGCTCAATTGTTAGATGTTACATTTCTAAACTAGATCTGAATTGTCTGCCAAAGAAGAATAAGCTGTGAATTGGAATTTATGTATTTTTATTTATTTTTCAGTTTAATTTTGAAACTTTGCTAACTGGTCCCTGTTGAAGTAGATTATTCATTTCATTTGATAATGCAGAGTGTTCAAATATAGTGTGGAGGAGATAGATCTTAGAGGAGAGAATTCTGTTGATGCGGAATGGATGGCGTATTTAGGCGCATTTCGTTATCTACGATTACTTAATCTCGGTGATTGTCACAGAATTAATAATTCTGCTATTTGGTCCATAGTAGGTATGTTTTTGAGTTTTTCATTTTTTAAAAATGTACAGAAATTATAAGAAGTTATCTGTTTGAATATGAAGCTATTTTAGATGCACTAAAAGAATAACTATTAAAAGAAATGGAGATCAAAGCTCATTTTTTTTTTCATATTGATAAGCTCAATATCTTTTAAAAATTTGTAGTTTTTTTTCTTTCTTTCGTGGTTTTAGGGATGACTAGTCTAAAGGAGGTGGACCTTTCGCGATGCATGAAGGTTACTGATGCTGGCGTTAAACACCTTATATCCATTTCAACTTTGGAAAAGTTATGGATTTCAGAGACTGGGGTAACTGCGAATGGGGTTGCGCTGCTTGCATCACTTAAGAATTTGTCTGTATTAGACTTGGGTGGTTTGCCTGTTACAGATTCCGCATTGAAGTCTCTTCAGGTATTCTTTCTTTACATGTACATATTCTGTATTCTTGCTTGAAAAGTTACTCTATATTTTATCATTGGCTGAAGGATGCAATAATCCATAATCATTTCTGAAATTACTGAGCATCTATGCCTCTTGAGTTTTGCTGGAGTCTGTGAACTTTGTTATGGTAAATACTGTTTCTTGTACGTACTTCATTTAGATGAGAACTTGGGTGTATCAGTTGTTAAATTGTGTTAGTGAGTTTCTTCGCAGTTGAAATCATTGTAAGAACTAGATGAGCTAAGTTATGTTTCAATTACCATAGATTGCTATTTTTAGCTCAAGTTTGGTGGTTCCATTTTGAAAGATTGAATTTTAAATGATTGATTCTAAGATATTATAGTTAGTTCCATTTTCAGGGTAAAATATTCAGGTTAAAATGAGTTATGGTGGCTGTTTTGTTTTAGGCATTGACAAAGCTACGGTACCTTGATCTTTGGGGGAGTAAAATATCTAACCAAGGGGCTTTGGTCCTTCAAAGGTTCCCCAAACTGAGCTTCCTCAATCTTGCTTGGACCAATGTTACACGCTTTCCAAATTTGTCTGCTCTTGAATGTTTGAATATGAGTAATTGTACCATTGATTCTATCCTTGAAGGCAATGGTGATAAAGCTCCTTTGCTGAAACTTGTTTGTGCCGGAGCAACTTTCATGAATGAGGCTGAGGCCTTTTTATATATCAAGACAAGTTCCTTATCTTTGTTGGATGTATCCAAATCTTCCCTTAGCCGGTTTGGCATTTTAGCTGATATGCAAATGCTTGAACATTTGGATCTCAGCTCTGGCACCATGGGGGATGATTCTGTTGAAATGATTGTATGTATTGGAGCCAATCTGAAAAATCTAAATCTAAGCAGCACAAGAGTCAGCTCTGTCGGAATCGGGATTTTAGTCGGACATGTTCCCAAACTTGAAAATTTATCTTTATCTCACACAGCAATCGACGATGTTGCCTTGTCGTATATCGGCTTGATGCCTTCACTTAAGTTTATCAACTTAAGCAGCACAAACATTAAAGGTTTGGTTTCCTCAATACAAACCTTAAGTTGTTTCTCTTTTGGATTAAACATGAATATTGCTGTAGTCTTGGTATTTTCATGGCTCTATAATCTGTTTTGCTTTTGCTTTTGTTCTTCATTTGTGGCCATAAACCGAATTATTAACCCTTGGCATACCCTTTTAGTTTAACAATTCTTTTGCAACTTACAGGTTTTATTCTCCAGCCAGGTACTGAGTCGCATGTGGATAGCACACTAACAGCACTTCAAAATCTTAGTTATCTGGAGAGCTTAAACTTGGAGCATACACAAGTTAGGGATCCGGATTTGCACCCTTTATCGAGTTGCAAAAAACTGAGCCATTTATCTCTCAAATGTGCGTCTCTTACAGATGCCACTTTGCATCTCCTTTCGTCTCTCCCAAAGCTGACAACACTTCATGTCTGTGATGCTGTATTAACAACTAATGGTCTAGACGCATTTAGCCCACCAACAACACTGAGAGTACTGGACCTGATGGGTTGTTGGCTTTTAACTGAAGATGCTATCTCACAATTCATAAAGAAACATCCTCAAGTTGAGATACGACACGAAATTGTTCAAAACCTTTCAACAGAGCAGCAAACAATTTCGAACTGCCTATCCACATCACAACAATCTTTGAAGGGACCTCAATGGAACAAAAAGCAGGGAAATCTGCCTATGCCTCAGTTTTTTGTTGGTAAGACTTTCACAATGATTTGCTTTTAACACAAAATATCGAATCTCTTTTATAATCTAAATTTCCTTTCCTTTTTTTCTCTCTGAAATATTAGATCAAAGATTGAAATATAACAGAGAGGAGCTACTTGCGCTACAGTTTTCACCTCTAGCCCTTCAATCTCCCCATGATGCAGGTAGTGTCACACCCAATATATAATCATATCAAATGGTCTAATTCAATTGACAACAACTTCTTGACATAGTGGTAACATGAATATTTTGAGGCACGTAAGCTTGGTTTTGGTTTAAGCATCCCACCCTGGATCCCCAAGGTATATATATGCTACCGTAGTCGTGTCCTTGCACTTGTATGATGAGCTGTGTTTTTGTCCCCCTTTCTTCTCTAGTATTTTGAGTTTTGAATGAAGTCTTTGAATCCTAGCTGGCCGATGAGGAAGATCTGCAATTATATTTACTTGAATTCAGTAATGGAAAGTTGAAAACTGGATTGGCTTCTCATTCACACCCTCTCCATCATCCCTATCGTTAGCCTTAAATATTTTGTGGGTTTTCATTTATAAAAATTCTGGGCCAAATTCTCATTCAATGAAAGTGTCACCTCCCTCTCTCGTTGTTGATCTACTCTTTGTCTAGCGAGCACGATGTCAAGCCAAACATTAGTTTCTAAGTTTTCGTTATATTGAAACTTGACTATCTGTGTGGTTGCATTGTATGTTTCTTTTTCCTCCAATAATAAATATGTCAAAATTATATGAAGAATATAATTTCTCTATTACATATTTTGTTTAAGTTTAGTGTTACATATACTAGGAATATAGGTTTGATTTTTAATAATTTAATTATATTATTTTTTAAAATATAAAAAAAATATTTTATATGTTAAATTATTATGAATTTAAATTTTATGTAATTAATAAAGTCAAGTCATAGTAATTTATAAATTTAAAATTATTTTAATTGAATTATAATTGATGTTCAAGATTAAATATATCATTGGATTCAACAAAAATATTTAAAATCCAAACCATTAATCGAATTTATGAAATCCAATAAAAAAAAACAAATTAATTTAGATTCAGATGATTTTTAAACGCCCGATAACTTTACGCTGTATCATATTATTTTATTTTATTTTAATTTGAATAAACAAAATTAAATGCCAAAAGAATCGTCTACTCTCACGGCTTGTAAGTCTTAAGAGAACTAATGGCTTAATTTCAATTTTATATTTGTTTTGGTCGGTGTGAGATTTAATAAAAGAATTTAACTACATAACATATCACATCATATCTTTTTAGTCTCTATGAGTAATATAATATATTAAAAAACATCAAATTAACTCTTTTATCATTATATTTTTACTCTATTAAATAAACAAATCAAATGCGCAAAAGGATTCTTCTTCCCTCACCTTTTGTAAGTCCCAAATGGAGTTAAAACTAATTTGGATTCTATATTTTCTTTGCATGGTTTTCAAGATCAAGATTTAATAAAATTAATTTTTTTAATAATATTCTAAAATCCTAAACTTGAAACTCTAAAATTATAATCTTGGAACCCTAAAACTTAGTCCATTAGATTTTGAAAAGTAAACCTTAAATTCTAAATATCCTAAATCTTATCATCTTAAAATCTTAACCTCTAAAGGCATAATCCTTAAATTAAAAAAAAAGAAAAAAAAACTCACCATATCAAACAATAAATCTAGTTAAACGTAAAAAACCTAAACCTTGTGTTACTATTATTATTTATTATTTTTATTTAATTAATCAACACTAATTAAGATTAAAATATTATTAAAGAGAACAAGTCTATTATTAGAAAGTGCATTACATTAATTAGAATTTCTTTTTGAAAATTATGAAGTAAACATTTTTATTAAATGTCTAAAAAATGACTTTTTAAGATCATCACAATGTAATTTAAATTTATAAACAATATATATTAATATTTATTAGGAGAAGCAACTAAAAACGATTAGAATACAACGATTTCATAATCAGTTATCAAATCTGTTAGAGTATCTGTTAAATAGCTATGAGTGTATAAATACCTGTAGTTTGTATATCAGTGATATACATGAAATATATCTTGAAATGTTCTTATGATTCTTTAGAATTCTAGCATGGTATCAGAGCTTCTAAATCTTTTTGCTCTTGTGTTTCAGAAAGTAGCCATTTTAGTTTATGATAGTAATTTTTAGGCCTGGAAGTAGCATGTTCTTCTTGTTATCAAGACTCATCGACTTCAGTCTTTTATTGATGGAACAGTTACTGTGCCACCGCGTATAATCGTTGATAGTGATGGTGTTTCGCTTGACAATCCAGCATATGTTCAATATGAACAGAAGACTCTGTTCTCTCGGCGTGGCTTCTCTGCACAGTAAGTGCCTCGCTTCACAATTAACTAACTGGAAGTTTTTCATTTGCATATGTTCTGTGGGAAGCTTTGATAAGAATATTTGGCACCTAATCGACAACTAAGGCTATGCGATATCAGTCTCTTCTTAATCATTTCAAAAAGAATGATTTTTCCATTTCGACATATCTGGTAGAAATAAAATATCTTTGCGATTCCTTAGCTGGATGTGGTCAACTTGTGTCAATCGAAGAGCAACAGTCAGCTATTCTCAATGGTCTTCCTCCAAAGTTCGATCATGTGGTCTCTATCATCACCATAAGTCAGGTTCCTTTTGATTTGCAAGGAATCGCAACAGCTCTACTTGATGTCGAAGCAAAACAACAGGCTCATTTTTCTCATGTTAGTTTCTTTGCTAATTTTGTTGAAGCAGATAAGACGTCTTCCACTTCTTCGAATCTTCTTGGGTATGCTGGTCACCCACCGCCACAATTATTTAGGTTGACTCGAGGCTCTGGTTATTTTTGTGGAGGGGGTCGTGGTCGTTCTCGGTTGCAGTGTTAGATTTGCGGCAAAATCGGGCATCTAGCTCATCGGTGTTACTATAGGTATGACTCCACCTATGATGATACAGATACATACCCTGGTGTTTATGTAGGCTCTGATGCTATTGAGTCGTCTGCGTCAATCTTTAGAAATCAACCTTCGGCCCATATTTTTTGTGTTCGTCACAACTTATCTGGTCTTTCTCAAATTGGGCCTTCTTCACTTGGGCATTTTCCATCTGAGCATTCTTCACCTTAGTGCTATCCACCTGGGTTTTCTTTTCCACATTCATCCTAACATGAAATCCCTAGTTCCCAGTCTCGGTGTGTTTGTGTTAGTTCTTCCACTGGTGTTCATGCGAGTCTAGCGTCAGTTACGGCCAATCCTATTGTAGTGTCTGATCAGGCCTGGTATCCGGATAGTGGAGCCTCGACACATATAACCAGTAACCCAAGAGTAATTTCTGATTGTAATTTGTACTCAGGAGTAGGTACTGTGGTTGTAGGTAATGGTCATCGAGTTAGTATTTCGCATATTAGTAATTCTGTTTTATCAAATGGTTCTGATGAGTTTCTGTTTAAAGATCTCTTATATGTGCCTGATATCAATAAGAACCTCTTATCTGTTTCAAGATTTACACAGGATAACAATGTGTATTTTGAATTTTATCCCACCTGTTGTTATGTGAAGGATCTGGCAACTCACAGGATGATATTTCAAGGTGTTGAGTCCAATGGATTGTATCATTTTTTTCCTGCCACCTCTAATTTTTTACTCAACTCTACAACAACGACGAATGCTGACTTAGGTCGGAAATTTGATTTGTTTAGTCGATGGCACCAGCGACTTGGTCATCCATCATGCGATGTTGTTCGTCAAGTTTTAAATTCTTGCAATATTAGTATACCTAAAAACAAATTATTTACTCTTTGTAATGCTTGTGGGCTTAGTAAAGGGCATAAACTACCCTTTGCTGCTTCTTCATGTATGTATTCTTCTCCTCTTGAGCTTGTGGTAACTGACTTATGGGGTCTTACTTCGTGTTTCTCCTCTGGTTTTTGATATTATATTTCTTTTGTGGATGCTTTCTCTAGGCGTACTTGGATTTATTTTCTTAGCAATAAATTTGATGCTTTACAAGCATTTATCATTTTCAAAGCTTATGCTGAGTTGCAATTAGGAGTTTTGACTTAAATAGCTGCAGACTGATAGTGGGGGTGAGTTTCAGAGTTTTGCCCCTTATCTTCAGAAGTTTGGTATTGCTCATTGTTTGTAATGTCCACACACGTCTGAGCAGAATGGTCTAGTAGAAAGACGCCATCGACAGATTGTGAAAACTGGTTTGGTGTTGCTTGCACAAGCATTACTTTTTCTCTCATTTTGGTTTGATGTGTTCTACTCTGCAGTGCACCTTAAGAATTTGCTTCCTATTAAGGGGTTAGATGGGAGTTCTCCAGTGAAACGTTTGCTTGGACATCAATCTAATTATCAATGGCTTAAAGTATTTGGTTGCTTATGCTATCCACTGACCCGGCCCTACAATTAACACAAGTTACAATTTCGATCTACTCCTTGCACGTTTCTTGGCTATGTACCAAATTATAAAGGGTATAAATGTCTTGATTAGGGTGGTCATATTTTCATTTCAAGACATGTAAAGTTTGATGAAACAGTTTTCCCTTTTGCAAGAGTACAATCTTCTTCTGAACAAAAAGAAAGTTCATGTTCAGTCAATACTCTTCTAGCTTTTTTGCCTCTTGATGAGTCTCAACATTCTAGTGGGATGAGTGTTCCTTCTGTTTCATTGTCACCCGTTGCATCTTCTTTTGCAGTTGGTTTCGATGCAAACTCAAGTGATTCTGGTAGTTCTCATTCTGTTGGTTTGGATAATCAGGTAGTTGGTTTTGACTGTCAAGATATGTCTTTAGTTTTAGCTCCTGCTACTCGTAATGCTCATTATATGGTGACTAGGAGTAAGGTTGGTGTTTATAAGCCAAAAATTTATATTGCTGTAGTAAGTATTACTAAGCCGAAAAACATTCATTAAGCCATGAATATTCCTGCATGGAAAGATGTTGTCTATGATGAGTTAACAGCTTTAGTCAATAACAACACTTGGGAATTGGTCACACCACCTCTAGATCGTTCACTTGTGGTCTGCAAATGGATATTCAAGGTTAAGAAGAATCCTGATGGGTAGTTTCTCGCCATAAAGTTCGCTTGGTAGCTCTGGGGTTCTCTCATTCTACTGGAATGGACTACTATGGGACATTTAGCCTTGTAGTTAAAGCTAATATGGTCAGAACAATACTTGCCTTAGCTGTATCACACAAATGGAAATTAAGACAGGTAGATATTAATAATGCTTTTTTGAATGGCGATTTAGCTGAAGATGTTTATATGAAACAACCACCTGGATTTGAAGTCCATGATGTCAATGGAAATTTGTTGGCTTATAAATTGAAGAAAGCTCTCTATGTACTAAAGTAGGCTCTAAGAGCCTGGTTCGAGAAGTTGAGAGGCTGTCTTCTCCAACAACTTCAATTTCGATCATCTCATGCTGATCCATCTTTGTTTTTTAAAAGGTCATCTGCTGGGAGTGTTTTTTTGCTGGTCTACGTTGATGACATTATAATAACAGGTGACTCTTGTTCTGCACTTGATGAGGTAGTTCATTGTCTCAACCAACACTTCTCCTTAAAAGATTTGGGGGAGCTTGGTTACTTTCTTGGTTTAAAAATTACACGCAATGGAGATTTTATTCATGTTTCTTAGGGAAAGTATGTCTGAGATCTATTAGAATGTGCTAATATAGCAGATGCAAAACCTATTAATACACCAATGGTCAGTTCACCCACACTTACTTCTCTGGTTGGTGTACCATTTGATGATGGCACCAAGTATAGACAGGTGGCTGGTGGTCTTCAATACTTGTGTTTAACTAGGCCTGATATCGCATTTGCAGTCAATAAAGTAAGTCAGTATATGCATAAGCGGCATTATGTTCACTAGACTGCTGTGAAGGAAATTTTGCGGTATATTCGTGGTACGATTGATCATGGGTTGGTTTTTCAACCTTCTCAAATTACTCTAACAGGGTTTTGTGACACTGATTAGGCTAGCTCTTTAGAAGATTGAAAGTCTACTTCAGGGTTCTGTGTTTATCTCGGCAACAATCTTATTGGTTGGTCTTCTAAAAAGCAGAATGTGGTCTCTCACTCTACCTCAAAGGTAGAATATCGAAGCTTAGCAAATGCAACTTTTGAACTTGCATGGTTTCGATCTTTACTAGATGAGATAGGAGTGTCTCTTCATGGTATTCCGGTACTTTGGTGTGATAATACCAGTTCTGTGTCTTTAGCTGCAAACCTCGTGCTTCATGCTCATGTTAAAAATGTGGAATTTAACTTTCATTTTGTTTGTGACAAGGTTCTTGGTGGTCAGTTGTAGGTGAATTATGTCCCTGCTCAGGATCAAGTTGCAGATGTTCTTACTAAACCATTGTCTGAGTGATCCTTCTCGCGATGTCATGGTAAGTTGAATATTGCTTCACTAAGTATTTTTTAGCAGGAATCTGCAAAGGGAATATTAGGAAAAGCAACTAAAAATAGCTAGAATACAACTGATTTCATAATCAGTTATCAAATCTGTTAGAGTATCTGTTAAATAGCTATGAGTGTATAAATACCTGTTGTAACACCTCAAACCCAGCCCAGACATTATGACTGGATCCGACATGCCACATCGAAGCGTTCAAAACATTTTATAGTGTTGATCCAAAAAAACTTACTTACTGTTTTAAAAGATAATTTCATTATAGGTTAAAGTGAATGGAAGCTGTGCACCAGGTAGGAAACCGGAAAAGAGGTGGTGAGTCCATCGGACTGCTTAAGTACCAAGCTCCCCTCGGATCCAATCCTAGACATGCATACCGCCATTGGCACACCTTAACGTCATGGATATTTCTAGGAAACTGATTTTGATTAAGTCATTTTTAGGAAAAGTGATTAATTTTGGAAAATACTTTCATTGCGGAAGCTTTGCTTGTTGTCGTATTATTTTGAAATCAATTGTTGTTTTTGAAAACGCGCCCTAAAGCTATCCAATTTCAACAGTTAAAATAAGTAATACCTATCTTAGTAATACATATTAAAACCATCAAAAATAATTAAGCGGCCTTATTACATTTAAAAAACCCAAAACTTCAAACGTAAATAAAAGGATGTCCAGTTCACCAGAAGAAAATCAAACTTTCAGAACGGGTGGCCACTCCGAATTCCCTCATAGCTCCAAGCCCACTATGGTTGGGGATTACCTGCGTGGAAGAAAATAAAAGGGGTGAGTTTGGGGAAACTCAGTGTGTAAAATAACCCAACCATAGTCTAAATCAGCTCAACCCACAGAAACAGAATAAGTTGGACTTAGCCCAGAACAGAAATTCAGAATAAAGCCCATAGGCTCTTAACAGAACAGAATAAATATTACATGTTTATGCAGAAACCCAACCATATCCAACCCTATACACCCCCGTACCAACTTTACACCATGTGGGGAGACAACTCGACCCACCCAACCGCTACACACCACAAAAATCGCAGCGAGGCTGCCAGATATTGTGATGGAGTCACCAGATACAGATATTGTGGCAGAGCCACTAGAACAGATATATGTGGCAGAGCCACCAGATCAGATAATTGTGGCATAGCCACCAGGACAGATATATGTGGCAGAGCCACCAAATCAGATAATTGTGGCATAGCCACCAGGACGCTTCCTCCATAAAATAACCCATGTCCCCATGCAACAGATATATAATCATGGCATACATCATACAGAATCAGATCGTCATGCTTTTCAGTCAAAATTAACCCTAGGGGTATAACGGTAATTTTGCACCTAGGGGTATAACAGTAATTTTCCATACATAGGGGTATTATAATAATTTAGCTACTTTTAGGGTTTTCATGCATATCCTAACTATTTACGTACTATCAGAACACTTACCGCGCATACTTACCGAATTGGGCCCGTTGGTCCATGAACCCGATCTTTGGCCCATTAAGCCCAAATTATCAAAATGTACGAAATCGCGCGTACTGCAGTTTATTACTTTAGATTACCAAATATGCAAACCCAACTATCTTACGAGCATTCGCACACTCGCAAATTCCCAAAATACCGACTTTTCGGCATTTCAGCTTTTCGGCTTTTGCTAATCTAGTCTATGAGAGGGTGTCAGTTACACACCTGTTTGCGATGATATGCTGACGAGATCCACACACGAACCGCCTACAATTGGATTACTAACACGTTAATCTAACTATTCAAATACAAACTACGTATTAACCCCTTACAATATTCGACCAACCACACCTACAGATCAGAATAAGCTTATAAGAAAACAATAAGCAACTCATTAACAAATTTTTGTCAATGTTTACCACATAATCATAATTTCACTGCAAGCTGTCTTCCTGAGCAACAGTCACTAAATTATTTATAACTGGAGCTACGAAACTCCAAATCAAGTGTCATTAATTTTCCCTGAAAATAGACTCATATATCTTCTATCCATAAAATTTTCAGAATTTTTGGTTTGGCCAATCAATACCAGATTTTTCTTAAAGTTTCCCATGTTTCATTTTTTGACTAATCTGACCACTCTTCATTACGAATCAAATTTCTCATTGTACAGAATTCAAAATATGTTCTTGTTTATTTTATTTGAAACTGGACTCAATAAGCTTTAATTACATAATTTATTCAGCTTCTAATTCATCTCTCGCAATTTATGGTGATTTTCCAAAGTCACGTTACTGCTGTTGTCCCAAGCAGATTTATTACCAAATCACTCTTTCACACCTAACTTGCATGCTTGTTATTTAAACATGTATATCACCAATCAATCATCACATATCTATGATTTTACTTAAGTATAATCTCCATTTCATCATTTTAAAGCACAACATGTTAGCCGATTTTTCCCTTTAGCATCTAAGGCACATGCATGTTCATTTGTTTGGCTCAACTTCGTCTATCTTCCATTTTTCATCAAAAGAACATGAAACAACAACCATTTCCTTCATTTTAATTCATGACCAAATGCTCACAACACAACCAAAAACCAAAATATGCTTCAAGAGTTAAGGTAGAATCAAGAAGAACTCATGAACATCAAGATAGAAGCAAACTACCATGAACTTACCTTCAATTTTCTTCCCCAAGTGACCGAACATTCAAGAGCTTTCTCCCCTCCTTTCTCTTCTCTAACTTTAGGCTATGATGAACAAAGATGGACAAAACTTTTTTCTTTTCACCCTTTTTTTTTATAAAAATTTCATATTTCATCCATTTAATTCTTTAATACAAAAGACATGAAATTCCCATCATGGAACATTTACCTAACCCATTATCATGGAACATTTACCTAACCCATTATCATGGAATATTTACCTAATCCATTATCATGGAACATTTACCTAACCCATTATCAATTTGTACCATGAATTATGGATATCAAGTGCTCATATTGTCTACAACAACATGATGGCTGGCCACTTCATGTAAAATGGGAGGTTTGTTATGCAAATCCTTCTATTTTGCACTCCTATTTATTTGGCCACTTCAATTTAGCCTATAGCATTTTCAAACATTTTCACATAGGTTCTATTTCATAATTTCACCCCCTTTTTCTTATGGAACAAAAATTAACTAAAATTGTCGGGTTCTATCTTAAGCTTGGGCCTTCTAGAGGCCCACTAACATAATTAAACCTATGCCAACATTTACAGAATTCCCGAAAATTAGGGCGTTACACCTGTAGCTTGTATATCAGTGATATACATGAAATATATGTTAAAATGTTCTTATGATACTTTAAAATTCTAGCAATATATAAAAAAATTAAAAATTTTAAAGATGAATAACTCCACACCAAAAGAATAAAATATTAAAAAAACAAGAAATTGATTGATGAATGCCCCACAATTTGGAAAATAATGATCTCTAATCTAAATTTATTGAGCAACTATAATAAAAAACTATCAAAATTGAAAGCTTTAGTGAATTTTGGTTTAATGTGCAATGTAATATATGAATTTTGATTTTGTGTAATTTTATACATAGCATTTTGATTTGATCCACTTTCCAAACTACTGACATCATAATTGATATAAGGAAATTTTGTATTTACATATTATATAAAAAATAATTATACTTATCTAATGTAAAAATAAATATATGAATTCATTTATTTAAATGTGTATAAATGAATCAAATTTAAAGTTTAATGTGTATAATTGCACAAAATCAAAGTTTATGTATCAAATTGCACATTTGATCAAAGTTCATTTATAATTTTGATATTTATTCCAAAATCTTATGATAAAAAATTTGAAAGAAATAAAATATTGGTAAAAAACTTCATGCTCAAGAATAAACTTTTCACAATGAAATAAAAGCGAAGAAAAATTAAGGTTGCTTGTGTGAGAAAGGAGAAAGTTATTTTATAAAAAGACTTTACTTGTTATTGAAGCATGTTTATAATTAATTTTTTACTTTAATTTTGTCGCCTCTCTTCTTCTATGAATTCCTTTATTTTCACCTTATTTATATATATATATATTTCAAAACAAAAGAAAATAATAAAATTATTTAACTACTTAAAAATAATTTTAAAATTTTTCATTTTTTATTTTAAATTTTTATCTCATGAAATTTCTATTTTCATAATTTAATTATTTAGATATAAAATATAATGTTATCACACTTCAAACATTTTGGAAGGTTTTTATCTTTGTTCAGTCTTTTTTCTTTTCTATTTTTCACGTTAAAATTCTTTTGGTTTTTAATATATGCATATTTAGATATCTAAAAAGAATATTTTTTTTTCCACACATACCATAACTCGAATCCACAACATGGATAATGAGAACACATATGACCAATAGGCGAACACTAGGGTCCTTAAAAATACATTTAGAGAGAGATTTTACTTTTATAATAGTTGAAAATTAAAAAACATTTTCAAATAGTTTATACTTAATACATTAACATATTTATTTATCTATTTTTTTCATCTCACCATGACATATTGATGCTATTTTTAATTATAAACATACAAAATGTAAATAAAATAATTTGTTTAAAAGAAAATATTTTTTGAGAAACTTTTAAAAGGGAGAATTTAAAATATAAAACGTTTTAATTTTTAATGATTTCATTATCTTATTTTTCATTCATTCTCTTGAGATCTAAGTGTTGGCTTGATAATAGATCGAAAAACTCAATCAAAATAGCTAAGAGGGGGGGGTGAATTGGCCTTTTAAAATTTTGATGGAAGCAAAGAAAAAAATATGAAATAATTGACACAATGATTTAGAGTGGTTTGACCCTAATTGCCTACTCCATTACCTTAACTTTCTAGAACTATGGATTTTCCTAAATTTACTAATTTGATCAACCTTTGAGGATAAGATTTAGCTTTACAACTCCCTTAAAATTTCTACACAAATCTTAAAACTCAAACCCTCTAAAAAAAAAACAAATAAGCAAACAAAGAAATAACCCTTATAAGATCAAAGTGTTTGCCAATTAAGCACAATTACAAAGTAAAACACTTGAGCTAATAGAAAAACAATGAAGTTCACAAGTGTATGTAAGAAAAGTATGGAAAATTGAGCACAAAGTTTGTTTGACTGATTTTTAAGCTTTAATAATCTACTGTTGTTATAGGACCTTTAGAAGATGGTATTTATACTCTTCAATGGTTGTTGGGATATTGAATAGAGTTGTTGGGGATGAAAATCCAGTGCATTAATTTCACCTGCAACAATAGATATCGATATTTTTCTAAAAGTATCGATATCAATAGCATTTAATGCCTAATTTAATGACTATTGGAACCAAAAATATCGATACTAATAGAGCTTTATCGATACCAAACATTAGGTATCGATACCATATCGATACTTAATGAATCCTTTGGAAGTCAGAATGTCAATTTAGTATTGATATTAAAGAATGTATCGTTAAAGGTATACTTCTATCAATACTTAAATAAATTTATTGATACCAAGAAAAATGTATTGATACTGGATCAATACTTAGTAAACAGTTTGGAAAACATAATGCCATTTTCATATTGATACCAAAAAATGTATCGATAATTTTTTGAATTTATCGATATTTATTTAAATTTATCGATACTTGACAAAAGTATTGATACTGGATCGATACTTTTTGGCCTGGAACAATTTTAACATATTTGAAAAATGCTTGAAGGTTTGTTTAACAACTTGGCCTTAAATTATTTTCTTAGTACGAGTTCAACCATTTTTCTTTTAGATGTCATTTGAAATGAAAATTTTTGCCAAGTTAAGTTTAAAAGTGATTTTTAATCAAAATATAATATTTGTTATATCAAAATTATTTGTCAAGTAAAGCTTAGTTTAACAATCTCCCCCTTTTTGATATAACTAAACATTTTGGTAAATTTGGTTTTGAATAAGTTTGCTCCCCCTTTCTAAAAGTCATTTTCAATTTAAGCCTTAGAAAAAAAAATTGGCATTTATATAATGATTGGTCATTCATTTTTAGTTAAATAAATTTTGAAAAAGAAAT
Source organism: Gossypium hirsutum (assembly GCF_007990345.1). Classification (NCBI taxonomy): domain Eukaryota; kingdom Viridiplantae; phylum Streptophyta; class Magnoliopsida; order Malvales; family Malvaceae; genus Gossypium; species Gossypium hirsutum. Next base: position 46,974,293 of record NC_053425.1, on the reverse strand, counting down.
GGTCACTAAATTTGCAATTTGGTACAATCATGATATCAATCATGAACTACAATTAAGTTTACCTTTCTCTTCTCCACTTTTTGTTATATCAAAACAAAACAAGTAAAGCTTAAGAGAGAGATAGAAATGGTTAGTTCAATAAGATGAAACAAATAGGAAATAGGAAATAGGAACTAACATAAGATAAAGCATCAAATGATCTAAATATACCAAAATGAACATTTAGATTCAAAAGACAAAGTCATAGGAAACAAATTAAAATAACCTAAGGATGCACATGAAAATATATGAATATGCAACACCTATCCTAATCCTCTTGAGGAGGAGGCGACAGTGGAGGAAAATTAGCCATAAGCTGAGCTAATTGATCCTTTAATGACAACAACTTAGAGCCCATGTTATCTTCCAACCTAGACACCCTAGAGTCTAAACCTCGAAAGTCCTCTGGTAAAGATCCAATAGCATCAAGTATAGCAAGAGTATTAGTAGAGAATGATGGTGCTTGCGGTGGAGCGAATGAGGAAGTAGGTGGCGAAGCTTGCTCGGGTGGAGGGGAAACCTTATCATGACCGCCCTCAACATCTTCATCATCCTAAGCTATTAGTGGACCATCCTTTACCCATTCGCCGAAACGAGGATCTTGCTTATAACCCGTATGATGGAAAGCACCTACACCAAGGGGAGTAGGCGAAGTAATTGGAGGGTCGCCACGGGTTGGAATTTTTAGATGTTAGAAATATGAGAAACGTACGCTCCAAAAGGTAAAGTACTGGTGTTGGTAAGGTCCTTACCAATGACCTTGGTAATATCATTGAACATGAAAAGAGCAAGGTCGAGACGCCTATTATTTTGAAAACAATCAATCCACCAATAATCGATGGATCGAAGCATAGCGTGTTTATAAATAGGACATAATATCCATGTAATTATAAAATGAAGAAAACGATCATGGATATTGAGTTCGAATGTTTGTGAGCCCAGAATGTTTAAGGTTGAATTATAGGGGCCTTTTTTATTCGATACCCCATCAGGGGGAAGTTTTAAAAATTCTTCGAAGTTTTCCATGGTGAGACGAATGTGAGTATTCATTAAAAACTATTTGATGGCAACAACACTTTCACTCGTGTCATCATGCTTGAGTAAAACGGTCAAATAGAATGCTCGAACGAGATTAGCATGGGTTGGAGAGCGAATTTTCAAAAAATCAATCTAATGCCATTATGCCAACATTGGAAGATAGGAAAAACCAAAACTAGCTAAGCAATCAAAATCGAGTGGCCGTGAAACATTGACTATTCATGTAGAAAAATAAGTGTTAAAATGGTAGCATTCGTCGAAGTTTCTAAAATAATCATTTATCGAATCGGTAGGACCACTAGGGGGTTTGATAATGAGGCATCAGTTCGAGAGTGTTTCTTAAGAGGCATGCTTGCTAACTAGACTAAAGAATGCATTAAGTTCACCTAGAAATTTTGTTTGGGAATTTTAACAAACACTTGGTGCGCAAAGGGTAAAAATAAAAATTTTCAAATATGTGGGCAATAGTAGGCAAACTACTGTACAAAAAATATATATATGTTCTAAAGAGCTCAATAACTCAATATTCAGCCAATATTTAACCAAAAATTGAAGAAAATTCAAAATGTAAAATATGAGTTTTACCTCAAAATTGGCTTTGAAAAGATGAAATGCCTTAGCAACCTTGTTGAATCCTTGTTAAAAATGACAATGTGAGTTGCTTTGTTTGAAGATTTCAAGTAAAGATGGAAAACTTTGAAGTTTTGAAGAGTTAGGTTGAGAGGGTTTTAAAATTGCTGAAGATGAAAAATTTTGGGAAAACAAGTTTTGAATTAAAAACACAGGGCAGAGTCTTTAAAAGCTGATGTGTATCGATACTTTTGATCAAGTATCATTAATTTTGAAGTAGTATCGATAAGTTTTTTTTTTGGTATCAATAATTTTGAAGAGGTATTGATAAATTTGGCTGGTATTAATACCAAATGACTAATCTATTTTTCAAAGTGCAGAAAATTTGTTCGCAACATAGCTTCTAAGTCCTAAGACATTCTATACTAGCCTAAAATGATTTCATATACTTAGAAATGCCACATTTAAGTATGATGCACATGAAACATAGAACATTATAACATATGCAAAAATTGAGCATTTTTATTTAATATAGTTTAATTTTGCATACTTAAAGACATTAAAAATGTAACGCCCTGAATAATTTATTTATGTTTTTGTAAATATTTGACACAAATGAGTATTTTCTTCAGTGGTTAAGTGTTCTAGGTGTGTGTGTGAGGTCTTGGGTTCAAGTCTCACCTTTTGTAAATTTTGTTATTTTTCTTAATCCAAGCTTTACCCTTGTTGAGTGGGCTTATATTAAATTTTCTGTCAATTCTTATCAGAATGAGCTTGCTGGCTTGAGTGGTAAGGGAGTTAGTGTGTTGGTGGTCCTGTATTCGAATCTCTGCGCGAGCGTGAATGTTAATCTTTTTGCTCGGTCTCTTGATATAGTCTTGATGGAGTTGGATTTTGAGAAGTGGGATGTTTGTAACGCCCCAAAATTCTTATTTTTGCTTTTGTGAAAATGTGACAATACTGTATCTGTTTCAGTGGTTAAGTGTTCTGGGTGTATGTGAGAGGTCCCAAGTTCAAGCCTTAACTCGGGCAATTTTTATTATTTTTGGAATTAAACCTTATCTCTGTTCAACGAGCTTATATTAAGTTGTTTGTAAAATCTTAACAGAATAGGCCTGCTGGTCTGATGGATAAGTGGAGTGTTAGTTTCCTAAAGGTTAGGTGTTTGTGTCCCCACGCAAGCATAAGAATTTATTTTTGCCCGTTAATGCGCAAGTGTTTCAGTGCAGTTGGAATTTTGAGGAGAGGGTTAGTGGAGATAATTGAGGGATTCCCGATAACCTCTGGATTTTATTTTAATTTTATCATTTTTTCAAATTTTCTCTCTCTGGCAAGAAGAATCACATCAATTCTGTTCACCATCATTTTGTCAAATTTTCCCTTTCTTGTCTTCCCCTTTTGCGTTTACCAGATTAAGTTTTTGGGTATTTTCGGCTTGTGGGGTAGTTATTGTGGTAAGTTTTACTTCTCAATTTAAGTATGAATTTCGTGTAGTGCCATTCATAAGATAATGCTTTGTTGTCGTTAGACTGATTGCTGGGTTTAGGCAGCATTGAATCGTGAAGAACGGGGCTCTTCCCTCGCGTTGTTGTAATCAAATCATTCGGGGTGATAGAGTAAGTGTCGAATGTATTTTGGTTTTGTAGTTTTGATTTAACCGGATATGAAGTCTAATTTCGAGTGTTGTTGTGTCAATTTTAGGCTTTGGGAAGGCTTGAGAGTGGTTTTGCATTAAATCGATACCAGAAGTGTAGTCGAAAATACAAAAAATGGGATTCAGCGAAAGCTGAAATTGCAAACTGTGGATGCCACATGGGCGTGTGGTCGCCCATGTGGTAGGCCGTGTGTGAATGACACAACCGTGTGGTCGATGAAAGCAAGGTCACGCGCTAGACACGATCGTGTGATGGCCAGGTAGGCTGTGTGTGCGACACACGGGCTTGATCGAATTGAGCTGTTTGGGTCCACACGGGCGTGTGGGAATTTGGGTCAGGCCATGTGATCCACACGGGTCAAGACCAGTCGGGCGTGTGCCCCACACGGGCAAGCCACATGGGCGTATGAGCCCATTTAGCTACAATATTTTTAGGGTTACATGGGTCACCCAAGTCGAGTATGAACCTATGATAGGGTCGTTAAGCGCTACTTAGACCCTAAATCGTGTGACTTGAGTATATAATGTATAGTGACGTCTGAATATGGGAGATGTGTCCATTTTGAGGACGACCTTAGGGATAATCTGAGGGTGCTGATAGCTCCACATAGGGAGCGAGGGTTCTCCGTTCTGGTAGAGAAAGGTAAGAACAAGAGGAATTTAGAACCCTCGAGTTCGGTACAGAGGCCTAAGAAAAAGGCCAGGACTGATGGGCCGATTAGAGTTGGCCCTCGGTTGCTCCTATTAGATTGTAGCCGTGTGGAGATTGTGGTAGACGCCATCAGGGTGAGTGTTAGAGGAGAATTGGGACATGTTTAAGGTGTGGGTCATTAGAGCATTGCATTCGAGAGTGTCGGCTGAGGGTTGATTAGGTGTGTAACACCCCCCAACCCGGCCTAGAAGTCTAGACCGAATTTGGAACGCTACACTGACCATCGAAGTGATCGTAGGAAAGAAAAAATTGCAAAATAATTTATCTTATCAAACCAAATCATTTAAAACATTTATTAACAAATCAGTACAAATCTTAAAATAAAGTTCAATATAAAACCAGTTCAAATTGTACGAATATAAACACAACTCAAAATTGTACCACAATAAATCCTTACAGTTTAAACTTTAACTGAATAATGAATGAAATTGAAATTAAAAAAAAACCATAGTTTATCCACCAAGACTGTCCGAGACCTCCGCGTTCTGAGTCCAGTGTCTAGAATCTAGAACTGTACCTGAAAGGAGAAACAGAAGAGGGGGTGAGCTACTCGAGCTCAGTGTGAGATCAAACAGATATTCCATCGTGAGAAAAACCAAAAAACTAGAAGCAGTTCGAAAATAGAACATACTTATAAACCGACTAAATCAAATACAGACCATATGTAAGTTTACATTCATATGGCTTTGTCAAACACAAAAACGGTAGTTCTCAACAGTCACTATCTGGGCTTACGCCCTTTTTCAGAGTCGGTATCAGTCTCAGTTTGGGGCTTTAGCCTAACTTAGTATAGTAACAGTCAAATACACAGATTACTATCAGGCACGTGCGCCTTTCAAGCAAATAGTCAAATACATTCTATCACACACGCATTCAGTCAATCAGATCAACCAGACATTGCAGTCAATAGTAACAGTAACATTCAATCAAACAAATTCAGTCAGATGCATATGAGTGTGAATGAGTTATAAAACAACCCACCCACCCAACCAACACACCATCTCCGTCCAACCTTACAACTCATGTGGGGATATAGTTGACCCACCCATCCCTGCACTCCAATTAGGACCTCAAAAAGCCCATCCAACCTTATACCCCCTATTGGGATTTAATCAACCCATCCATACGATGTCATCTCGGTTTGCCCGGCAATGATAATCATCTACATTGTCCATGACCCTCAAGGAATTGGGACCACCCTTGACCCTCTGGGAATTAGGGCTATCAGAATGCAGATAGACTACTAGTCACATATATTACGCAGCAAAGCTAGCGTATAAGCTATACCGTGTAATGCGGTGAACCGCGATACAGTCGTGTAGTATGTTTTGCCAGATCAGATAAAGGTACGTAGCGTGGCTAACGTACATGTGGTACGGTGCAATGCTGTAAACTGCTATACCGATGGGTTGTATTAAAACTGCCAGATCAGATAATAACAATACACAGTGATACTGACGTATCTGCTGTACAGTATAGTGTGAAAATCCGCAGTACAGTCAAATCATCCACGACCCTCTGGGAATTGGGACTGTAGAATGCAGTTAAACTGCCAAATCGTAAATCTCCCTTCTCTTCAAAATCCCACCCAAAAAGGTTTATGCAGATGAATGTATGCAAATGTATAAATGCCGATGCACCAGTTCAGAACACAATCTCAGACAGACATTCAGAAACAATCACTTGCAATCAGTCAATCAGTTACAGAAACATGCACACTTGTGCACTCAGATTCGGTACCTAACATGTCACACTTCAATCACAAAAATTACATTAATCGAGGTCAGAACAGAGTCGTCATCACCCTAAGTAATCTTAGTTGAGAGGTTGGAACAAATCGATTTGCATTTCATATCAAGTTGACGTACATGTAGTATTTGGCAAGTTAGGGCCACACGCTCGTGTGCTCCGACCTTATGGAGCAGTCCAGGCCGTGTGGGGGTCCAAACGCTCGTGTAAGGAGTAGCACACGGTCGTGTGACATCGACACACGCCCATGTGGTGCAGAGGCACGACCGTGGGAGTAGGCCGTGTAACTCACTGTCCAAATCCACTAATTTCAAAAACAGAGCAGACACGACCATGTGAAGGTGTCACACGCTCATGTTGTAATCAGACACGACTGTGTGTCCCATAACACACGACCGTGTGGAATCCCTAGGCCCCAAATCAGCTATACGGTTGTGTGTCCCGAAACACACGCCCGTGTGAGAATCCTAAAATCCCCAAATCAATCACACGATCGAGTGGCTAAGCCGTGTGACCTCAAAACTCAAAATCCCTAATTACCGAACCCACACGCCCATGTGCCCATGAGACATGCCCGTTTGGTTTCCGAAATAAATCCCCAAATCGGCCACACGGCCGTGTGGCACCCAATTTGGCCTGGAACTTTAATTTCTCAACACACGCCTGTGTGGTCGTCGAGGAGGCCACAAAACCACCTCGAGTCAGCTTTTTTTTGCTGTTTTCGCCACCAAAATGATCCCAAAACCTCACTCTATCGAAAAAGAGTGATTTCTCAGCACTCCTATCATCTAAAGGCTCAGAAATGGAGGATTAACGCAAAAAGCCGTAGGGAAAGGGACTCGCGAATCAAGATACAATCGATTGAAGTAGGAAAAGAAATAAAAATAGAAAGTAGAAGATTAGTTTCGAATCTCACACCTGTTTATTGCGATCTAAGATGGCGACAGAGGAGCAAAAATCTTGAAACCCCAAGTCAGAACCTAAGATTCCCAAAAAAGAAAGGAAGAGGGAGAGGAGAAGAGCAAAGAAGAACGTCCAAAAATAACCAAAATAGAAATAAGAATAAAAATAATCACAATAATCTAATTTCTTAACACAAAATCTAATAATTATAATTACTTATAATTATTAACTAAAAAAGAATGGATAAAAAATAAAAAGGATCTTTAAAATGTGTACCCAAGACTTGAACCCAGAACCTCAAGGTACACTAACACCCACTTATCCACCAAACCAGCAGTCCCATTTTGTCAATAAAGCGCACAACTAATCACTTAAGTGCCACCACCTCACTGCCCCTATGCTCAAAACCCAAAACTTCTAGGCCCAAAATTTCATCCTCGAAATTTCCAACTATCAGAACAGTTGCATAATACAGTGTACAACACTACGCTCCCACTGCGCACTCTAATCCAAAACACTACCACGCTAAGCTTAAAATTGGGACCTCTCAAATATACCCAGAACACAGAACCACTGAAGCAGACAGATATCACACACATATAATTTCTATACTCAAATCAACACATCCAACATCTCCAACCATACCTGACTCAGAAGTGACGAGGACATTCTCGAACTCGATGCTCTTTAGACTCACATCTGAAACACGCTCCTGACTTTCTCCAACAATCACCTGCATGGTGCCTCTTACAGTGCACACATGACGGTACGCTTGTGCCACCACCGGTACTACCTTTACTACCAGTCAAATGTGTCCTAACGCGCTTTGCAAGACGAGGCTCCAACCTTGAAGAATTATGATTCCTCTTTTTCCCACAGTCCACGCATCTAGCCTGAGGCGCTTCACTGTTCTCCCTTATCCTAGCTTCAAACACTTCCTCTAGCACATCCCTCACTAACCAAGTTAGTGCCTCAGTACCAACCTTCGGGTTATTGCTACCCAAAGTCGGCGAACTTACAACAACTTCCGTCTTTTGGACAGTCTCACTTTCCAGAGAAGCAAAAGACTCCTTACGATCCTGCTTACCCTCAGAATCCATATCAGTAAAAATCTACACTTTAAGAAGACAAACATAGAATCAGTACAAAACCTAAATTTTTAAGTAACACAGTTTTGAATTTTTTTACCTAGACCAGTATCGGAGTCTCAGACAATTCATTTTTGTAAACTAATTTGAAAACACAAACCATTTCAACCTTCTTTGGTACCGTTTTTCAAATGTTTTTCAAAATTAATTATTTGTGCACAAGTTCACGTAGAAAACACAAGTCAAGTTTTGACAAACCTGGCTCTGATACCACTAAATGTAACACCCCTAACCCGACCTAGAAGTCTAGACCGAATTTGGAACGCTACATTGACCACTGAAGCTATCGTAGGAAAGGAAAATTTGCAAAATAGTTTATCTTATCAAACCAAATCATTTAAAACGTTTATTAACAAATCAATACAAATCTTAAAATAAAGTTCAATGTAAAACCAGTTCAAATTATACGAATGTAAACACAACTCAAAATTCTACCACAATATTATAAATCCTTACAGTTTAAACTTTAACCAAATAATGAATAAAACTGAAATTTAAAAAAAAAACATAGTTTATCCACCAAGACTGTCCGAGACCTCCGCGTTCTGAGTCCAGTGTCCAGAATCTAGAACTGTACCTGAAAGGAGAAACAAAAGAAGGGGTGAGCTACTTGAGCTCAGTGTGAGATCAAACAAATATTCAATGTGAGAAAAACCAAAAAACTAGAAGCAGTTCAAAAATAGAACATACTTATAAACAGACTAAATCAAATACAGACCATATGTAACTTTACAGTCATATGACTTTGTCAAACACAGAAACGGTAGTTCTCAACAGTCACTATTTGGGCTTATGCCCTTTTTTAGAGTCGGTATCAGTCTCAGTTTGGGGCTTTAACCTAACTTGGTATAGTAACAGTCAAATACACAGATTACTATCAGGCACGTGTACCTTTCAAGCAAATAGTCAAATACATTCTATCACACACGCATTCAGTCAATCAGATCAACCAGACATTGCAGTCAATAGTAACAGTAACATTCAATCAAACAAATTCAGTCAGATGCATATGAGTGTGAATGAGTTATAAAACAACCCACCCATCCAACCAACCCACCATCTCCGTCCAACCTTACACCTCATGTGGGGATATAATCGACCCACCCATCCCTGCATTCCAATTAGGACGTCGAAAAGCCAATCCAACCTTACACCTCATGTGGGGATATAATCGACCTACCCATCCCTGCACTTCAATTAGGACCTGGAAAAGCCTATTCCTTATACCCCCTATGGAGATTTAATCAACCCATCCATACGATGTCATCCCAGTTTGCCCTGCAATAATGATCATCTATATTATCTACGACCCTCAGGAAATTGGGACCGCCCTCGACCCTCTGGGAATTAGGGCTATCAGAACGCAAATAGACTGCTATTCACATATATTACATAGTAAAGTTATCATATAAGTTGTAGCGTGCAATACGGTGAAGCACGGTACAGTCGTGTAGTATGTTCTACCAGATCAGATAAAGGTACGTAGCGTGGCTAATGTACATACGGTATGGTGCAATGTGATAAACTGCTATACTGATAGGTTGCAGTAAAATTTCCAGATCAGATAATAACAATACATAGCGATGCTGACGTATCTGCTATACAGTACAGTGCGAAAATCCGCAGTACAGTTAAATCATCCACGACCCTCTGGGAATTGAGACTGTAGAATGCAGTTAAACTGCCAAATCGTAAATCTCCCTTCTCTTTAAAATCCTGCCCAAAAAGGTTTATGCAGATGAATGTACGCAAATGAATGAATGCTGATGCACCAGTTCAGAACATAATCTTAGACAGGCACTCAGAAACAATCGCTTGCAATCACTCAATCAGTTACAAAAACATGCATACTTGTGCACTCAGATTCAGTACCTAACATGTCACACTTCAATCACAAAAAGTACATTAATCGTGGTCAGAATAGAGTTGTAATCACCCTAAGTAATCTTAGTCGAGAGGTTGGAACAAATCGGTTTGTATTTCAATCAAGTTGATGTAAATGTAGTATTTGGCGAGTTAGGGCCACACGCCCGTATGCTCCGGCCTTGTAGAGCAGTCCAGGCCGTATGGGGGTCCGAACGCTCGTGTAAAGAGTAGCATACGACCGTGTGACGTAGGCACACGCTCGTGTGGTGCAGAGGCATCACCGTGGGAGTAGGCCGTGTAACTCACTGTCCAAATCCATTAATTTCAGAAGCAGAGTAGACACGGCCATGTGAAGGTGTCACATGCCCGTGTGGCAATCAGACACAGCCGTGTGTCCCATAACACATGCTCGTGTGGAATCCCTAGGCCCTAAATCAGCTACACGGCTATGTGCCCCGAAAAACTCACCCGTGTGAGAACCCTAAAATCCTCAAATCAGTCACATGGTCGAGTGGCCAAGTCGTGTGACCCCAAAACTCAGAATCCTTAATTACCGAACCCACACGCCCATGTGCCCATGAGATATGCCCGTGTGGTTTCCAAAAAAATCCCCAAGTCGACCATACGACCGTGTGGCACCCTATTTGGCATGGAACCCTAATGTTCTAAATCCACATGGCCATGCGCCTCAGTACACGTCCGTGTTGTAACACCCCGAACCCGAGACCGACACCGGAGTCGAACACGAGATGTTAACAGACTTTAAACCCTTTATAAAAATATTTCTCAGACACTGCCAATCTGCGTACTAGTTTCTTTAAAAATCATATCTTGAGTTTCACAACTCGAAAATCAGTTTCGTGATTTTTCCCTGAAACTAGACTCATATGCCCATCTACATATTTTTTCTAGAATTTTTGGTCGGGCCAATTAGTACAGTTTATTAGTCAAAGTCTCCCATGTTACAGGGATCGACTACACTGACCTTTGCGCATTACGACCTGGATATCTCCCTGCAAAGTGCTTCAATACTGATGCCGTTTGTTTCTATAGAAACTAGACTCAGAGAGGAATCTATCCATATATGGTATGACTCCTAATTGTCTCTGGTTAATTTATAATGAATTTCCAAAGTCGGAACAGGGAATCCAGAAACCGTTCTGGCCCTGTCTCACGAGAACCTGAATATCTCTTAACATACTGTCCATATGATCTTTTCGTTGCTTCTATATGAAAATAGACTCATCGAGCTTCGAATGAATAATTTATTCATCAATTTATTCCACTCCTACTATTTTTAGTGATTTTTCAATCTCACGTCACTGCTGCTGCCAGCATCTGTTACGAAAGCAACTATGCCCATTTCGTGATTTCTCCTTGATCTAACTAGTAATTCGTCATACATATCACAAATTATGATCATGACTAGCCATGCCAAAGGCTAATCATTGTCAAACATCCCCCTACTACACTATTGCCATATCATGAATTTTAACACCAAAATAATCAACCATGACATATGGCATAAAAAGGTCGAATTATCAAGATTTACGACCTAACGTTATGAAACCAAACCCAACCGAACATTTATGCCATTTTCGCATGGCTAAAAGTTTACATACCAAAGTTCAAACACAACACAATAGCCTATACATGCCGAAATGTTCTCCTAAGCCGACTAAGAAGAAAGTACCAAAACTTGCTAGCCGGTGTGATGACTTCGACGACGGCACGATCACGCAAAAAGAGACGAGTCCAAGAAACCTAGAATAGGTGACAAGCAAACACCGAATGAGTATATAACTCAGTAAGCCATAAGCATTCCACAACCATCCATTAATAAAATTATTACAACAGGAAACAATGAAATGAGGTTAAGTACTCCATCCATACCAAACTATACCATAGTTCCTTAAACCCTATGGTTCAATCTCATACCAAGTCCTACCTTGGCCTTTCATACATCATTTTATTTTCGTTATAATCATACAATTAAACGAACTTTCACCTATTCCACAATGAACCTTATGTACGTGACTTCAACTATAATCGTCACATAGGTTCAAAACTTACCAAGCTCAACTCCAAATATAAACATAGCGCCTATTAGCCATGAACTCAAGGTACTTACCTTTTCCGCTGTCCAAAATTGACTCGGTAAAGTCGCACCCTTCATGTAAATAATTTATAGAAAATATATATTGGGTTCGCACACATAGTGCTTAATAATCAACCGCGCACACTTAGTGCCATGCACTTTAAACTCACACACTTAGTGCTGTACAATTTAAACCCGCACACTTAGTGCCAATCTCATGACCGTGAACACTTATTGCCCGCACACTTAGTGCCGAAAACCAGCCACTCAATAGGCTTCACTTCCTTTTTACATTCGACAAATTTCATCTCTACTTACATATACATTTGTATACATTTCATCTCATTAAACACAATGGTATAGGTATTACGATCCTTTAAATCAATACCAAAGATATGCTTAATGACTTACTTGTGTTGGGTAAGATGGTTCCAACTCGGCTACTCGATGATCTTTTCTTTGCCTTTGCTCGATTCTCCTCCTTTAACTCCTTGAGCTTAATCAATAAATCAACTAGTTTAACCGCCTTGCTAAATATTTACAATCCAATGACACATGCATATGTATGTTAGTATATTCGGCAATCACCCTTACTAATCACCCACTTGATCAATTATGGAGAATCAAAGTTAATATCACAATGTGTACCCTATATGGCCCATTATACATAATCAAATTTAACATCATCTATATATATTTACTCATATGGCCGAATATACCTAATCATACATACACCTAAGCAAAAATAATTTCTAAAATCTTTATATCATTTATACACTAGTAAAGCATCCTCTCCCTTTCCATCAATTTAGCACATGCATTACTCATTAACCTACAAAAATTATATTTGGCCTTAGCACACAACTTGCTAGCCGATTCTTCCCCATCTAGCAACCAATGCACATATGTGCTCACTCAAAAATGCTAAAAAAAAAGAGATTCAAGAATCATCAATCCACCATCACATGCATCATTAACAAGCTTCATATTTAGCATGCAATGGCATTAACACAAACTCCACCTAGGCCGAATCTTAACTCATCTTCATGCCTCATCACCACAACATCAAACATCAAAATACCAACCAAGAATGTAACATGCATGGCCGAATATCATCTCCATCATTTAACAAAGTTTGAACCATGGCTAGGTAGATTTCAAACTTACAACTTAAAATATACATGAATCTCAAAGAATAATATCAAACATACCTCAATCTAGTTACATGCATGGCCAAACTTCCTCCTAATTCTCTTCCAAACCAAACATGAAGCAAGAACTCCTTCCTCCTCCCTTAGAATTTTCGGTCAAAAGAGGATGAAAAAGGATGAACAAGTTTTTCTTTTCCTTTCTTTAGCTCACGGCAATGGGGGGGGGAAACAACCACTCATTTTTTTGTTTTTCCTTTCTTTATTACCCATACTCCTTATTTTATTTTTTTCCTACATACCTCACTAGGCCAACATGTTCCCAACATGTTTCCACCCATAGCATGGCCAACCACTAGCTCAAATTTTGGGTAATTTGACATGCAAACCCATCATTTTCACAACATGCATTAATAGACCATTTTAAATTAGCCTATCATATTTTCACCATGTCTCATATCGATCCCTATTTAATAATTTCTCATACAATTGGCAAAATTGGAGAATGAAACTTCCACATACTCATGTACACACATAATAAGCATAGAATATGGAAATTAATTATTTTTATGACTCGGTTTTGTGGTCCCAAAACCACTTCCCGACTAAGGTCAATTTTGGGCTGTTACAACTCTCCCCCACTTAAGAAATTTTCGTCCCCGAAAATCTTACCGGTAAATAGGTTTGGGTATCGTTCTTTCATCGAGCTCTCGGTTTCCCAAGTAGCTTCCTCGATCCCATGTTTGAGCCATAACAGCTTCACTAACGGAACCCTTTTGTTTCGCAACTCCTTCACTTCACGAGCTAGGATACGTATCGGTTCTTCTTCATAACTCATATCGGCTTGAATTTCAACCTCTGATGGGCTAATTATATGCGATGGATCAGATCGATAGCGTCGAAGCATCGAAACATGAAAGACGTCGTGAATCTTTTCAAGCTCAGGGGGCAAAATCAATCTATACGCAACCGGACCAACTCGTTCGGAGATTTCGTACGACCCAATGAATCTCGGGCTCAACTTGCCCTTACGGCCAAACCTGAGTACCTTTTTCCAAGGCGAAACTTTAAGGAACACTTTATCTCCCACCTGATATTCAATGTCCTTTCGTTTCAAGTCCGCATACGATTTCTGACGATCTGTGGCTGCCTTCAGACTTTCACGGATTACCTTTACTTTCTGTTCGGCATCTTTAATCAAATCAACTCCGAAAATTTTACTTTCACCGAGCTCGGTCCAAAACAATGGTGTACGGCATTTACGACCGTACAAAGCCTCGTAAGGTGCCATCTTAATACTTGATTGAAAACTATTGTTGTAAGCGAATTCAATCAAAGGTACATACCGTTCCCATGAACCACTAAACTCAAGGATGCAGCATCTCAGCATATCCTCGAGTATCTGAATTATCCGCTCGGATTGACCATCGATTTGGGGATGAAAAGCGGTGCTAAAATGCAGCTTGGTACCCAAAGCTTCTTGCAATTTCTTCCAAAATCGCGAGGTGAATCTCGGATCTTTATCCGACACGATAGAAATAGGTACTCCAAGTAATCTCACAATCTGAGAAACATACAATTCGGCTAGTTTATCCAATGAAAAATCCGTACGCACGGGGATAAAGTGAGCCGACTTAGTCAGTCTATCAACAACAACCCAAATCGCATCCTTCTTACTTGTTGACAATGGTAGTCCGGACACAAAGTCTATTGTGACTCGATCCCATTTCCACTCGGGTATCATGATCGGCTGAAGTAATCCTGAAGGCACTTGATGTTCCGCTTTCACTTGTTGACATATTAAACATCTCGAAACAAAGTCGGAGATGTCCCGTTTCATACCATGCCACCAAAACCATCGTTTCAAATCGTTGTACATTTTCGTACTCCCCGGGTGAATTGACATTCGGCTACAATGAGCTTCGTTTAGAATCATCGAAATAAGTTCTGAATTTCTTGGAACACACAACCGACTTCTGAACCTCAAACAATCGTCATCATCAATTTGAAATTCGGATTCCATATTCGGAATACATTCAGCCCGTTTTGCAACCAATTCATCGTCGACTTTCTGAGCTTCACGAATTTGATGAATCAATGATGGTTTGGCCTTTAATTCAGCTACTAACACATTGTCGGGTAGAACAGACAAGTGCACATTCATCGCTCGTAAAGCAAACAGCGATTTCCGGCTTAAGGCGTCTGCAACCACATTAGCCTTTCCCGGGTGGTAATCAATGACAAGCTCGTAATCTTTCAACAACTCAAGCCAACGTCTTTGTCGCAGATTTAAGTCTCTTTGAGTCATCAAATATTTGAGACTTTTGTGATCCGAAAATACATGGCACTTTTCGCCAAACAAGTAATGTCGCCATATTTTCAAAGCGAATACGATGGCGGCTAGTTCGAGATCATGGGTTGGATAATTTCTCTCGTGTGGCTTCAATTGTCTCGACGCATAGGCCACAACTCGGCCTTCTTGCATCAATACGCAACCCAACCCGAGTAGGGATGCGTCACTATAAATGACAAACTCTTTGCCTGATTCGGGTTGCACTAAAATTGGAGCTTCAGTCAAATGAGTTTTCAGTTGATCGAAGCCTTTCTGACATTTCTCCGTCCATTCGAACTTAGCATCCTTTTGAAGTAGCTTCGTCATTGGTGTGGCTATCATCGAAAAACCTTTGACAAATCGTCGGTAATAACCGGCGAGTCCCAAAAAGCTCCGAACCTCAGTAATATTTCTCGGAGGTTTCCAGTTAAGTATGGCTGAGATTTTGTTCGGGTCAACTCGAATACCCGATGCGGATACCACATGACCCAAGAAGCTAACCTCTCTTAACCAGAACTCACACTTACTGAACTTAGCATATAACTTCTTATCCCGCAAAACTTGCAACACTAATCTCAAGTGTTCAGCATGTTCGATCTCATCTCTTGAATAGACCAAGATGTCATCAATGAACACAACTACGAACCGATCCAAATATGGTCTGAAGATCCGATTCATCAAATCCATAAATACCGCAGGGGCATTAGTGAGCCCAAACGGCATCACTAAGAACTCGTAGTGACCGTACCTCGTTCTGAAAGCAGTTTTGGGTATGTCCGAATCTCGAATTCGCAACTGATAATAGCCCGATCTCAAATCTATTTTTGAGAACACTGAGGCTCCCTTCAGTTGGTCGAACAAATCATCGATGCGCGGCAACGGATATTTGTTCTTTATCGTCACTTTATTCAGTTGACGATAGTCAATGCACAACCTCATGGTTCCGTCCTTCTTTTTCACGAACAATACTGGTGCACCCCAAGGTGAGAAACTTGGTCGAGCAAAACCTCTATCCGTCAATTCTTGCAACTGAGATTTTAACTCTTTTAACTCGGTTGGTGCCATACGATACGGAGCTATCGAAATCGGCGTAGTCCCAGGTACAAGCTCAATACCAAACTCTACCTCCCGAACAGGTGGTAAACCCAGTAATTCTTCAGGAAAAACATCCGGGTATTCACAAACCACCGGCACAAATTCGGGTTTCTTTTCTAACTCTTTGTCATCAAGTACATACGCAAGGTATGCTTCGCACCCTTTTCTTACATATTTCTTTCGAAATTCCGTCTGAAAGAAGTCCCAAGTTACTCGTTCGTTTGGGACTATGGAAATCAGGGTCCTCCACCAATAGTAGGCTGAGTCCTGCAACAAGGATATAGCACACTTTAGACATTCATCGGGTGTGCATGACAGTTCATCAAACACCCGAATGGTGTTATCAAGCCAGAACTCGGCCCTTTCAGCATCATCAGTAACTATGGCCCTGAACTCCTCAGCCCCGCGCTTCCTAATCAAGTCTACAGGTGGCTTACTCAGCCTCACAGGATCAGTAACTGATGGCATTACTGGCTCCGGGGGTGGATTATTCAAATTCGGGAATTGTTGGACAGCCGGATTGGTTCGGGCATACTGCGCGACCCACTCATTCATCATGGTAAAGAAGGCTTGTTTAGCCCCCTCACCTTGATTATTCGCAGATGACTGAGGTTCAACAGGCGGTGTCCCTTGTGCAGGAGCAGCCGCTACACTTTCAATGTCATCCGCCAAGGTTCTCTCTACACCGGGATCCATTTACTAATCAAAACATAAATTTTAACCGTCAGAAGTCATCACACAGTTAAACATTAACATTCGGCATGTATAGCTAGACTCATACGTGCTATGGTAGTCCTAGAACCGACTAAACCATAGCTCTGATACCAATCAAATGTAACACCCCGAACCCGAGACCGACACCGGAGTCACACACGAGATGTTAACAGACTTTAAACCCTTTATAAAAATATTTCTCAGACACTGCCAATCTGCGTACTAGTCGCTTTAAAAATCATATCTTGAGTTTCACAACTCGAAAAATCAGTTTCGTGATTTTTCCCTGAAACTAGACTCATATGTCCATCTACATATTTTTTTCTAGAATTTTTGGTCGGGCCAATTAGTACAGTTTATTAGTCAAAATCTCCCATGTTACAGGGATCGACTACACTGACCTTTTCGCATTACGACCTGGATATCTCCCTGCACAGTGCTTCAATACTGATGCCGTTTGTTTCTATAGAAACTAGACTCAGAGTGGAATCTATCCATATATGGTATGACTCCTAATTGTCTCTGGTTAATTTATAATGAATTTCCAAAGTCGGAACAGGGAATCCAGAAACCGTTCTGGCCCTGTCTCACGAGAACCTGAATATCTCTTAACATACTGTCCATATGATCTTTTCGTTGCTTCTATATGAAAATAGACTCATCGAGCTTCGAATAAATAATTTATTCATCAATTTATTCCACTCCTACTATTTTTAGTGATTTTTCAATCTCACGTCACTGCTGCTGCCAGCATCTGTTACGAAAGCAACTATGCCCATTTCGTGATTTCTCCTTGATCTAACTAGTAATTCGTCATACATATCACAAATTATGATCATGACTAGCCATGCCAAAGGCTAATCATTGTCAAACATCCCCCTACTACACTATTGCCATATCATGAATTTTAACACCAAAATAATCAACCATGACATATGGCATAAAAAGGTCGAATTATCAAGATTTACGACCTAACGTTATGAAACCAAACCCAACCGAACATTTATGCCATTTTCGCATGGCTAAAAGTTTACATACCAAAGTTCAAACACAACATAATAGCCTATACATGCCGAAATGTTCTCCTAAGCCGACTAAGAAGAAAGTACCAAAACTTGCTAGCCGGTGTGATGACTTCGACGACGGCACGATCACGCAAAAAGAGACGAGTCCAAGAAACCTAGAATAGGTGACAAGCAAACACCGAATGAGTATATAACTCAGTAAGCCATAAGCATTCCACAACCATCCATTAATAAAATTATTACAACAGGAAACAATGAAATGAGGTTAAGTACTCCATCCATACCAAACTATACCATAGTTCCTTAAACCCTATGGTTCAATCTCATACCAAGTCCTACCTTGGCCTTTCATACATCATTTTATTTTCGTTATAATCATACAATTAAACGAACTTTCACCTATTCCACAATGAACCTTATGTACGTGACTTCAACTATAATCGTCACATAGGTTCAAAACTTACCAAGCTCAACTCCAAATATAAACATAGCGCCTATTAGCCATGAACTCAAGGTACTTACCTTTTCCGCTGTCCAAAATTGACTCGGTAAAGTCGCACCCTTCATGTAAATAATTTATAGAAAATATATATTGGGTTCGCACACATAGTGCTTAATAATCAACCGCGCACACTTAGTGCCATGCACTTTAAACTCACACACTTAGTGCTGTACAATTTAAACCCGCACACTTAGTGCCAATCTCATGACCGTGAACACTTATTGCCCGCACACTTAGTGCCGAAAACCAGCCACTCAATAGGCTTCACTTCCTTTTTACATTCGACAAATTTCATCTCTACTTACATATACATTTGTATACATTTCATCTCATTAAACACAATGGTATAGGTATTACGATCCTTTAAATCAATACCAAAGATATGCTTAATGACTTACTTGTGTTGGGTAAGATGGTTCCAACTCGGCTACTCGATGATCTTTTCTTTGCCTTTGCTCGATTCTCCTCCTTTAACTCCTTGAGCTTAATCAATAAATCAACTAGTTTAACCGCCTTGCTAAATATTTACAATCCAATGACACATGCATATGTATGTTAGTATATTCGGCAATCACCCTTACTAATCACCCACTTGATCAATTATGGAGAATCAAAGTTAATATCACAATGTGTACCCTATATGGCCCATTATACATAATCAAATTTAACATCATCTATATATATTTACTCATATGGCCGAATATACCTAATCATACATACACCTAAGCAAAAATAATTTCTAAAATCTTTATATCATTTATACACTAGTAAAGCATCCTCTCCCTTTCCATCAATTTAGCACATGCATTACTCATTAACCTACAAAAATTATATTCGGCCTTAGCACACAACTTGCTAGCCGATTCTTCCCCATCTAGCAACCAATGCACATATGTGCTCACTCAAAAATGCTAAAAAAAAGAGATTCAAGAATCATCAATCCACCATCACATGCATCATTAACAAGCTTCATATTTAGCATGCAATGGCATTAACACAAACTCCACCTAGGCCGAATCTTAACTCATCTTCATGCCTCATCACCACAACATCAAACATCAAAATACCAACCAAGAATGTAACATGCATGGCCGAATATCATCTCCATCATTTAACAAAGTTTGAACCATGGCTAGGTAGATTTCAAACTTACAACTTAAAATATACATGAATCTCAAAGAATAATATCAAACATACCTCAATCTAGTTACATGCATGGCCAAACTTCCTCCTAATTCTCTTCCAAACCAAACATGAAGCAAGAACTCCTTCCTCCTCCCTTAGAATTTTCGGTCAAAAGAGGATGAAAAAGGATGAACAAGTTTTTCTTTTCCTTTCTTTAGCTCACGGCAATGGGGGGGGGAAACAACCACTCATTTTTTTGTTTTTCCTTTCTTTATTACCCATACTCCTTATTTTATTTTTTCCTACATACCTCACTAGGCCAACATGTTCCCAACATGTTTCCACCCATAGCATGGCCAACCACTAGCTCAAATTTTGGGTAATTTGACATGCAAACCCATCATTTTCACAACATGCATTAATAGACCATTTTAAATTAGCCTATCATATTTTCACCATGTCTCATATCGATCCCTATTTCATAATTTCTCATACAATTGGCAAAATTGGAGAATGAAACTTCCACATACTCATGTACACACATAATAAGCATAGAATATGGAAATTAATTATTTTTATGACTCGGTTTTGTGGTCCCGAAACCACTTCCCGACTAGGGTCAATTTTGGGCTGTTACACGTGTGGTCATCGAGGAGGCCACAAAACCACCTCGAGTCAGCCTCATTTTCGCTATTTTTACCACCAAAACAATCCCAAAACTTCACCCTATCGAAAAGGTGTGATTTTTCAGCACTCCTATCATCGAAAGGCTCAGAAACGGAGTATTAATGCAAAAATCCATAGGGTAAGGGACTCGCAAATCAAGATACAATCGATTGAAGTAGGAAAGGAAATAAAAACAGAAAGTAGAAGATTAGTTTCGAATCCCACACCTGTTTATTATGATCTGAGATGGTGGCAGAGGAGTGAAAATCTTGAAACCCCAAGTTAGAACCGAAAATTCGTCAAAAAGAAAGGAAAAAGGAGAGGAGAAGAGCAGAGAAGAATGTTAAAAAATAATCAAAATAGAAATAAGAATAAAAATAATAAAAATAATCTAATTTCTTAACACAAATCTATAATTATTAACTAAAAAGGAATGAATCAAAAATAAAAAGGTTCTCTAAAACGCGTACCCCAAGACTTGAACCCTGAACCTCAAGGTACACTAACACCCACTTAGCCACCAGACTAGTAGGCCCATTTTGTCAATAAAGCGCACAACTAATCACTTAAGTGCCACCACCTTACTGTTCCTGTGCTAAAAACCCAAAACTTCTAGGTCTAAAATTCGGGGCGTTACAAGGTGCAAGCTCCGGGTTCTGGTACTGCGCAGCCACAGAGGGTAGTTCAGCAGCCATAGAGGCAGAGGTACTGGATAGCCTGAGGGGAGACAGCCTGCTCTTGTTTATTTTGCTCATCAATGAGAGGACAGAGATGTTCTAGACATCATTACTAGTATGTTCTTAATTTATGATGTACCTTATTTTGCTTTGATAGACATAGGTTCCACACATTCCTATGTAGCTAGCACTGTGTCTGAAAACTTGGGGATTTTGGTTGAGAGTACTTCTAGTTAGGTGACTGTACTGAGTCCACTGGGTTAATCGGTTCGGGTTAGCAAACTGTATAGAGATATTCTGCTAGAGGTTCAAGGGTTGGTATTTCTGGCTAATTTGATGGAGCTTCCGTTTAAGGAGTTTGACCTAATTCTGGGTATAGACTGGTTGGTCAAGCACTGTGTTAGTTTAGACTGTGCGACTAAGAGGGTCGTCTTGAGAATTGAAGAGGATAATGAGGTAGTCATGATTGGAGAACATCAGAATTATTTGGCTAATGTGATCTCTGCACTGGTGGCTGAGAAACTAGTTTGTAAGGGATGTGAGGCGTTCTTGGCCTATATTAGTGTTTCCATTTCTGGTGGCTCTAGTGTAAAGGATATCAGAACTGTAAGGGATTTTTCGAACATCTTTCTTGAGGAGCTACCGAGTTTACCTACGAATTGGGAAATGGAATTTGAGATTAAGCTTCTTTTTGGTATAGCTCTAGTGTCTATCGTCCCTTATCGAATGGCATCGAAGGAGCTTATGGAGCTTCAAGCTCAACTTCAAGAGTTGCTAGACCGTGGCTTCATCAGTCCGAGTGTGTTTCCGTGGGGAGCACCAGTTTTTTTTGTTAAAAAAATGATGAGACCATGAGGATGTGCATAGATTATTAGTAATTGAATAAGTTGACCATTAAGAACAAGTATCCACTTCCGAGGATCGATGACTTATTTGATCAGTTCCGAGGGGCTTCTGTGTTCTTTAAGATCAATCTTCGTTCAAGGTATCATCAGTTGAGGGTTAAGGAGGTGGATGTGCATAAGACTGCATTTAGGACTCATTATAGACATTACAAGTTCCTAGTAATACCTTTTGTTCTGACTAATGCTCCAGCTGCATTTATGAATTTGATGAACCGAGTATTTCAGCCTTATCTGGATCAGTTCATCGTGGTCTTCATCGACGACATTCTGGTATACTCTAAGACTGAAGATGAGCATAATGAATATTTTAGAGCTGTGCTTCAGATTCTACGTGAGAAGCAATTGTACGTTAAATTTAGTAAGTGTGAGTTTTGGCTTCGTGAAGTCACTTTTCTGAGGCACGTAGTATCTGTTGAGGGGATCCGAGTCGATCCTAGGAAGATTGAGGCTGTACTGGATTGGAAATAGCCTAAGAATGTATCTGAGATCCGTAGTTTTCTGGGTTTGGCGGGTTATTATCGGCAGTTTGTAGAAGGTTTCTCACTGATTGCAGCACCCTTAACTAAGCTGCTAGTAAGGGTATTCCGTTTGTCTAGACTGATGTCCAGCAGGAGAGCTTCGAGAAGCTCAAGACTGTTCTGACTGAGGCTTCTATTCTGATACAACCTGAACCTAGAAAGGAGTTTATGGTTTACAGTGACGCCTCGCATGTGGGTTTGGGTTGTGTACTGATGCAGGATGGTAAGGTTGTGGCATATGCGTCTTGTCAGCTCAAGATGCATGAGGCAAACTATCCGAAGCATGATTTGGAATTGGCCGCTGTAGTCTTTGCTTTGAAAATCTGGAGGCACTATCTATACGGTGAGAGGTGTATTATCTACACTGATCACAAAAGCCTTAGGTACCTCCTAACTCAGAAGGAGTTGAATCTTAGGCAACGTAGATGGATTGAGCTACTTAAGGATTATGATTATACTATTGAGTATCATTCTAGCAAGGCCAATGTAGTGGCCGATGCATTGAGCCGTAGGGCAATGACTGATCTAAGAGTGATGTTCGCTGGGCTTAGTTTATTCCACGAGTGAAGGTTGTTGGTTGAGGTGTAGGTTAAACCGACTTGGATAGAACTAATTTAGGATAGGCAGTTAGAGGATGAATCATTGTGTCTTTGGTTCCGTCAGGTTGAAAGTGGCAGCACTACGGACTTTGGGCTGAATAATGATGGGGCACTCTATTTTTGTGGTCAAATTTGTGTACCGAATGATATTGATCTGAGGCAGTCTATCCTAAGAGAGGTGCATAGTAGCCCTTTTGCTATGCATCCCGGTGAGAATAAGATGTACCGAGATTTTTGAGAATTGTACTGGTGGCCGGGATTAAAATAAGAGGTTACTAATTTTGTGGCACGATGTCTGACATGCCAACAGGTTAAGGCTGAGCATCAATTACCTTCGAGTTTGCTACAGCAGGTTAAGATTTCGCTATGGAAGTGGGACCGACTGTTTTTTTTAGAAGTTGGCGAAGCTCTACATTTCTGGGATAGTGAGACTGTATGGGGTTCCAGTGTCGGTTATTTTTTACAAAAATCCTCGTTTCACCTTTTGGTTCTGGACAGAGTTACATGAACCTCTGGGTTTGAGATTGGACTTCAGTACTGCGTTCCATCCTCAAACCGATGGTCAATCTAAGTGGGTGATTCAGATACTATAGGATATGTTGAGGAGTTATGTTTTCGATTTTTAAAGCAGTTGGGAGGATTGTTTGTCGTTAGTCGAGTTCGCCTACAATAATAGTTTCCAGTCGAGTATTCAGTTGGCACCTTGTGAGGCTCTGTATGGTCGTAAGTGTCGTACTCCTTTATGTTGGACTGAGCCGAGCGAACGTCGAGTGTTGGATCTTGAGTCGATTTCTGAGACTAGGGATAAGGTTCGACTGATTAGGGATCGTCTGAATGCAGCTTCTAATAGACAGTAGTCTTATGTAGATCTGAAGAGAAGTGAGATTGAGCACTCTGTGGGAGACTCTGTGTGTTTTAAGGTCTCTCTGTGGAAGAAGATTTTGAGGTTTGGTTGTAAGGGCAAGTTGAGCCCTAGGTTTATTGCGCCGTATCTAATTCTAAAGTGTGGGGGACTGGTTGCGTATTAGTTGGAGCTACCTCTAGAGTTAGACTGAATCCATGATGTGTTTCACATCTTGATGTTGAGGCATTACCGCTCTGATCTTACTCATATTGTCCTTGTGGAGGAGATTGAGGTTAGGCTAGACTTGACATTTGAGGAGGCACCGATTCAAATCCTTGATCGAGATGTTAAGGTTCTGAGGAGGAAGTCCATTTTGTTTGTGAAGCTACTGTGGCGGAATCATAGCACTAAGGAGGCCACGTGAGAACTTGAGGACTCTATGCGTCAGCAGTATCCTTATCTATTCTGATTAGGTAAATTTCAAGGTCAAAATTTCTTTTAGGGGTTAGAGTTGTAACACCTCAAAATTCTTATTTCTGCTTTTGTGAAAATGTGACAATTCTGTATCTGCTTCAGTGGTTAAGTATTCTAGGTATGTGTGAGAGGTCCCAAGTTCAAGCCCTAGCTTGGGCAATTTTTGTTATTTTTGGAATTAAGTCTTATCTCTATTCAGCAGGCTTATATTAAGTTGTTTGTAAAATCTTAACAGAATAGGCCTGCTGGTCTGACGGATAAGTGGAGTGTTAGTGTAACACCCCTCACCTGTATCCAACACCGGGACAGGGCTCGAGGCATTACCAGACTTAAACATTCATAAACATATAAAACCGGGTCACCAAATTTCGCCCAAAATTAAAACTTTTAGAACATATGCTATCGTCCCTTATACAGGCTATCGAGGCCTATAACCTACATTAAGATGGTTCAGGACAAAACCAAAAGCATTTGGTAAACTTTGGGCAACTTAATAAATTTCTAGCTTTGGAGTGCCACACGCCCGTGTAGGTGGGCCGTGTGGACTCACACGCCTGTCTGACTTGGGGCACACCCATGCCCTTAGCTCGTGGGCAACACTGACTTTTAAACACGACCATGACACACGCCCATGCTACCTGTCCGTGTTCAATACTGACTTTGGGACACGGCTATGGGACACGCCCGTGTGACCTACCCATGTCCTATACTAACTCAAAATTTTAAATACAGGGGACACATGACCATGGCACACACCCATGGGAGGGAACCGTGTGTCACACACGACCTAGATACACGCCCATGTGTCCAACCATATGGACCTTAATAGGTTATTTTCCAAGCCTTAAGTCACCTCTTTTTACTCATTACACCATTATACTATGTTTACAAACTTATAAATTAAACATCCATGTTTAGGGTATTATCAACTTATCACCATATCACACATTTATTCCATAGCCATGACCACCTCAAATGTTCCTAAGGCATTCACCATGTACATATGTTATATAATTCTTATACATAGTGAACAAGCATAATCACATGCCCAATCACAAGACATTTACATATATCATGGACGAATAGGCTTACAAGCCAAAATCATTATAAGCCACATCTCATGGCTACATACAACAAATCATTATAAGCCAATACATTTGGCTAATCACAACGACATCGATCATAGAAAAACTAAGTCCCTATACATGCCATTCACTTGAACACGTCTAACATATACATGTCAATACTCAAAGGGTAAAGGCTCGATAGTGTGATGTTGCCTCCGACGATTTCCAACCCCAAGCTAACCTGTCAAAAATAAAAAGATGGAAATGAGGAGTAAACTTTACGCTTAGTAAGTCCATATGAAAATAATAAGCATTATAATAACATGTTTCTTTAGGTAAAACAACTATAATTATGCTTTTATTCATATTCTGGTCAAGCTGTCTACTCAAGTCATAGTTGATAAATTATTTATAACTTGAGCTACGGAACTCCAAATTAATATCCGTTAATTTTCCCAGATATTCTTATCATGAAATTTTCAGAATTTTTGGTCTAGCCAATAAGTACAGTTTATTATTCAAAGTCTCCCCTATTTCGCAAATTGACAGCTTCGACCTTTCTTCACTAAAATTTATTTATCTCCTAGTACGAGACTCGGATAATGTTTTCGTATCTTTCTCCTGAAATTAGACTCAATAAAGATTTCATTCATATGAATTTTAACTTATAATTATTTTTTAAAAATTTATAGTTATTTTTCCAAATTTGAGACAGGGGAGTCTGGAATCACTCCGACTCTGTCTCACAAGAATTCAAATATCTCATGATACAAAATTCCTTTGCTTACACCATTTCCTTTATGTGAAACTAGATTCATTAAGATTTAATTCCATATTTTATTCAGTTTTTAATTCAATTTCCAAAATTTTTAGTGTATTTTCAAAGTCAAACCAATGTTGCTGTACCAAATCTATCTTAGTGCAACAAGATAATAACCATCACAATTTGTCATAGAAATTATTCTCATAAATATCATTCATTTATTTGCACCATCGTCATAAGTCCATTTCATTTCACATGTCAAGCATGTGTTCATGGGTTTCGAGTACTTACCTGTGCTATCATTTAGCACCTCACTCGTCCAAACATGACAACTCACATGCATTATAATATTATCATATAACATACATGATGTATCATGGCAATAACCTTTTATTTCATTTCTCATATTAATCTAGTTGAATTTCTCGGAATCTCGATAGATATCCCATTCACCGTCAATTCATACAAGTGATCATTTCATATGCGCACTCCCACGAACCTCACATCTTACAGCAGGATTACCAGTCCAGGCTAAATCCCCTGTAATATAAACTCAAGGAGTGATGTCGGGATTGCCAGTCCAGGCTAAATCCCTTGTAATGGCAAGCACTCTCAATGAGCTCGGATCTGAATTACTAGTCCAGACTAAATTCAGACCCTAATCGGATTACCCGTCCGGGCTAAATCCATAATGCACACATATTCTTCGGGAGGCTTGATCATTCAAGGAACACTCGTCCGAGCTAGATCCTTTTCATAATTGAGATCAACGGATTACCCATCTGGGCTAAATCTTTTTCTGCAACACATGCAGGATCTCAAGTCACGTAAGCCATGGTTTATCCATCGAATTTCCCTTTTTATTCAACCGAGATTTTTCTCTTTTCATCAAGTAACTCATTATGCATAGCCACTTATGCCATGTACATCCAATTCAACACATTTCCATATTTATTTAGGCATTAGTCCATAAGATAAACATGGTATTACATATAATTATAATTTGGCATTTGTTACAATATATATAATCTTTATATAAACTAAATAAATATCCATCACACAATGTTAACACATCAATTTACGTTCAAGTATGAACTATAATAATATCATTGCATTATCATTGACATATGAACTTACCTCGGTTTTGAGTACGACTATTTATTTTGAGTTTGTGCTTAACCTTGTTCAACCTCGTTCTAAGTCCGAATCTTATTTTCCTTGATCTATAATATCACATTTAGCCTACCAATTAGTCATACTATTCATATGGGCTCGAAAATCATATTTTTAAAAATTTTCATTTTGACCCCTAAACTTTTGCATATTTGCACTTTTTACCCAATGCTGGAAAATTAAATTCATCCCATTTTCTTATGTTTTATGACATGCTGATCATTTTTCATAACTATGACAGCCCCAAATTTCCACTAAATCACCCATTTATGACCAATTTTACAACTTTTACAAAACGGTCCTTTCGGACGTTTTCATCGAAAACCACTTAGTAAAAGTCATTTATTAAACACCCAACACTCATTTTTTACCATTAGATATCAAAATTCATGCATATTACTCATGGGTAAATTTTTTAAACACAAACCCTAGCTCAAAATAATGGTAGAAATAGCTAGAGCATGTTACTGGGATTTTAAAAATGTAAAGAACATTAAAAATTGGGCTTAGAATCACTTACTATTGAGCTTGGAAGCTTGGCCCATGGCTGCTTTAGGTAAATTGGGCTGAAGCAAGAAGAAAGGGACACATTTGGGTTTTAAAATTTGTCTTTTAATGAATTTTACCCCTAAATGACCAAAATGCCCTTTTTGCCTTTCTTTGAAATTTTATCCATCCAAGGTCATTTTTGTCCAAAAAGTTATAAAATGGTCTAATTACCATTTAAGGACCTCCCATTTAAAATTTCATAACAATTTGATACCTCTAACATGTAGAACTCAACTTTTGCATTTTTTACAATTTAGTCCTTTTGACCAAATTGAGTGCCCAAACGTAGAAATTTTTGAATGAAATTTTCATGAAATCATTCCGTAAAATCATAGACCATAAAAATATAATAAAAATATATTTTCTTACGTCATATTTTTGGTCCCGAAGCCACTGTTCCAACTAGGCCCTAATTCGGGATGTTACAGTTAGTTTCCTAATGGTTAGGTGTTCGAGTCCCTGCGTAAGCATAGTAATTTATTTTTGCCCATTACTGTACAAGTGTTTCAGTGCAGTTGGAATTCTAATGAGTGGGTTAGTGGAGATAATTGAGGGATTCCTGATAACCTTTGGATTTTATTTTAATTTTATCATCTTTCTTTTTTCAAATTTTCTCTCTGGCAAGAAGAATCGCGTCAGTCCTGTTCACCATCATTCCGCCAAAATTTCCCTTTCTTGTCTTCCCCTTTTACGTTTATGTGATTAAGTTTTTGGGTGCTTTTGGCGCGTGGGGTGGTTATTGTGGTAAGTTTTACTTCTCAATTTAAGTGTGGATTTCATGTAGTGCCATTCTTAAAATAATGCTTTGTTTTCGTCAGACTGACTGCTGGGTTTAGGTAGTATTGAATTGCAAAGAACGGGGCTCTTCCCTCGCGTTGTTGTAATCGAATCGTTCGGGGTGATAAAGTAAGTGTCGAATGTATTTTGGTTTCATAGTTTTGATTTAATCGGATATGAAGTCTAATTTCGAGTGTTTTGTGTTGATTTTAGGCTTTGGAAAGGTTTGGGAGTGGTTTTGCATCGAATCGATACCAAGTGTGTACCCAAAAATACAGAAAACAGGATTAGACGAAAGCCAAAATTGCAAATTGTGGACGCCACAGGGCATGTGGCTATCCGTGTGGTAGGCCGTGTGTGAATGACACAACCATGTGGTCGACGAAGGCCAGGCCGTGCGCTATACACGGCCGTGTCATGGCCAGGTAGGCCGTGTGCGACACACGGGCTTGACCGAATTGGGCCATGTGGGCCACATAGGCATGTGGGTCCACACGGGTAGTCCACATGAGCGTGTGGAAATTTGGGCTAGGCTATGTGATCCACGGGCCAAGGCCAATTTGGGCGTGTGGGCCACATGAGTGTGTGGGCCTATTCAGCGACAATGTTTTCTAGGGTTACACGATAGCCCAAGTCGACTGTGAACCTACATTAGGGTCGATAAGCGCCACTTAGGCCCTAAATTATGTGACCTAAATATATAATGTACGTGTTGAGCATGTTAAATTTATGCATGTTTACTGATCCGTTTGTATGACTGATAACTGAATTCTAGCATGTAAGCATGTATTTCTGTATGTCAGCATTGAGTATGTTTAGGTGCATTGGGGTAGGATGATTGATTATTGGAGGAAGTGTACTAAAAGGCTTTCACGCCTATTATCTGGTAGCTCAGCTGCAATATTACTGATATGTACTGCATTCAGTACGACTTGGTGTGTAGGGTTGGGTGGGTGTTTAAAACCCCACATGGTGTGTAGGGATGGTCGGGGATGGTAGGTAGAGGTTGTAACACCCCAAACCCAGCCCAGACGTTATGGCCGGATCCGACGTGTCACATTGAAGTTTTTAAGAAAACCCATGCCTCTTTCAACATCCTTCTTAGTGTTTTAAAAGATAGTCTTTGCTAAGTTAATAAAGTGAATGGAAGCTGTGCACCAGGTAGGTATCCGAAACAGAGGAGGTGAGCCTAGAAGGCTGCTTAAGTACCAAGCTCTTGATTGGATCCAATCCTAGACATGCCCACAACCATTGCCACACTTTGGTGCTAGGTTAGGTTTTGAGAAAAACGAGTTGGAATTCATTTAAGTAGATATTTTTGATAAACCGATTAATTGTATCGTTGCGTTATTTTGAAAACAATTATCATTTTGGAAACGCGCCCTAGGTCTAACTCATATTGTTATCAGAAAAATATAGGGTATAAGATAAAATAATTCCAGAAAAAAAATTAAAATGGCCTTATTACAACCCAAAACCAAATAATAATATTAATAAGATAAAACTTATAAAGAAATAAATCGGCTACTTATTGCAATTAAAAGAAACAGAAACAGTAGTGTGGCCATCTCCGAGTTCCTCGCAGCTCCAAACCATCTAAGCTTAGGGATTACCTGCACAGTTAGAAACGGGGTGAGTTTACGAAAACTCAGTGTGTAACCCCAATAACAAACAAACTGTAAATAACACGGTATCAGTACAATCTGGGCCAAAGCCCTATTTAGTCTTGACATATACTGGGCCGAAGCCTTTCCATAAATCATATCACTGGGCCGAAGCCTTTTCATAAATCATATCACTGGGCCGAAGCCTTTTCATAAATCATATCATTGGGCTGAAGCCTTTACTGTAAATGGTATGGCCCTTAGGCCCATTTCAATATCACATGTAATGTCAATGGATGTATGCAAGCCCATTTCAATATCACATGTAATGTCAATGAATGCATGTAAGCCCATTTGGGGAGACTACTCGACCCATCATCCGCTACTCTCCACCCATACCAACCAAGCTCTCCATGTGGGGAATAACTCAACCCACCCAACCAAACTCTCCACTGGCAGCATAGCTGCTTTATCATATAACTGGAGGCCTAGCCTCTTTTAATAACTGGGGCAAAGCCCTTTCTGATAAACTGGGGCAAAGCCCTTTTCGGTAAACTGGGGCAGAGCCCTTTTAGCACTTCCTCCATCAATATAACTCATATCCTATGCAATATGTCATGTATGCAGAATGTCATGCCCATATTTGAATCAAACAATCACAGTCAAGTCATTCATATCACCAACATATATTCACAATTAAATCTGTCAACCACACAGTCCAAGTCAGTCACTTGCCCACAAGGGCAAAATAGTCATTTTTCATATTATAAGGGTATTTTTGTAATTTTACCAAAAATCAGGGTTTTCCATGTTCATTACAATTGTCAATATTTTCGAGTGTTTAAACAATGATCTTTAACCCACTTATCAAATTCGGGCTTTTGGGCCCAAAACCCCTAATGGGCCCTACGGATGATGATTTAGCCCACTAAGCCTGCTTAACCCAAATTTTACAACAATACTAACCGTGTTAACATGTAACTTTTCCAAATTCCATTTTCTATCAATTTTACCCAAATGCTCCCAAAAGCCCATTTGGCCCAATTCTTGCCCATTGAGGCCCAACTTACCATCGTGCACAAAATTGAGTTCTTACCCGTTCCATCGATCCAAACACCAATCTTATCGTATTTATCGTATCTATACCCACACGCAACATTACAAGTTCCCAAAATGGCGGTATTTTAGCATTTCGGCTTCTCAGCAGATATTAATCTAATCTACTACTAGGGTTAGTACACACCTGTTATGGGTTGAAGTTGAAATGTTTCCATAATCAATCACCTACGATAACCACCACCTGTCACTCAAACTTAATTAATCCAATATCAATATATGTAAATCCTAAGCACATCAGTCATACGGAACATAAGGGCATATTCGTCATTTTACCACACAAGGGTATTAAGGTCACTTTACCCTACAGGGGCTTTACGATCTTTTTACCTATTAGGGGTAATTTAGTCATTTCATCCTACAAGGGTGTTTTGGTAAATCTACAAACCAAGGGTATTTCAGTGATTTTGTAAACCAATGGTATTTCTATAATTTTTAGAAAGTTAAGGGTATTTCTATAATTTTGTAAATTAGGGGTATTTTGGTAATTTTACAAATTGAGGGTATTTCGATAATTTCACAAACCAGTGGTATTTTGGTAATTTTACAAACTAGGGGTATTTTGGTAATTCTATCCTATAGGGGTATTTCAGTAATTTCATAATCGAGGGTAAAACGGTAATTTTGTAAACTAAGGGTAAAATGGTAATTTTGTAAATCGAGGGTAAAACGATAATTTTGTAAATCGAGGGTGAAATGGTAATTCTATAAATCGAGGGTAAAATAGTAATTTTGTAAATCGAGGGTGAAACGGTAATTCTATAAATCGAGGGTAAAATGGTAATTCTACAAATCGAGGGCATTTCAATAATTTGGTAAACTAAAGTATTCTAAACAGGGATAACAATACAAATGGCCTAAAGCCTATTCTCGGCCCAAATGGGCCCACACGCTCGTGTGGCCCTTTTAGCTCAAATCTAGCCACAAATATGAGATTCACCTAGTCTAGTCCAATATTTACTACACAATCAAACAACTTATCCAATTGGGCCAATAGGCTCATTAGGCCCACATGACCCTTTTCGGCCCATCGCGGCCCGAAGTAGCCATCCTACAGCTAGAGTAGCGAAAAAAAACCTGATAGGAGACTGGAGTTAATCCACGCTCCGAGCACTCTTAGCCGACGCCCAACCCAAACGAGCACGCCATATAGCGAAAGGGATTAGCCAAGAAAAGGTACCTTTACTCTCCTTATGGTTCCCTCTATTTAAAGCCAGCTTCGCAACCACTCTTATGTTAGCTTCCTGATGTGGGATCCCTCCAACATCAGAGTTTAAATTCAACGCCAACTCTTGCAGCCATCTGTTAGCAAAATAAATGCTCCTTGCTTGCCATGGGATTCGAACCCATGCCTCCACTCGGATGCTCCACATGCTACTTGCCACTAAGCCACAAGGCTTTTTGTGTCATATTTTATCCCCAATTAATTATAAGGTCTAAAGGCCAAAGTCCAGGTTCCCTTAAAAAAAACCAAAATAAATTGCAAGAGCCAAGGCTTAAACCCAGGCTCCCATACAACCTTAATGACGCCACAACCACTAGACTATAAGCTTCCTTGTGTCATTTATTTAACACAATAATTTAAAAACCCTCATCCAAGCATCTAGGTTTTTTTTTTCACTTAATACCAAAATTTTTGCTAAAGCCCAAGTTTGAACCCAAGATTTCTCTAACACTTCTCAGGGCCATTAACTACCAAAGCAGACATTTAATTGTGTTATTTCATTGCACAATTAAATACCTATATACAACCTCCTTACGGACAGGCACTCAAGGCCCAATACTTCTAGGCCCAAATTTGGGGTGTTACAGAGGTGGTGGGTAGGATATTGATTTCTGTTACTATATGCATACTGTATCTAAGATGGGCTAAGGCCCTAATTTATATCTGAAACTGTATCTGAATGGGCTAAGGCCTCAACTATATCTAAATCTATAATGGGCTTAGTCCTCAGATTGCATTTGACTAATAACTGTTGTTTGACTGTATGCATGTCTTCTCTAAGGATTACACACTGAGTTTACATAAAATCACCCATTTCAGTTATCTGTACAGATAATCACCATACTTAGACGGATTGGTGTGACAGAGGACTCAATGGTGACCACATGTCTATTGAACTACTTTAATTTCAATTATGGTTTTTATTTCCTATTTTTGATGTAATTTGGGACTTTTGGGACTGTTTGCCTTTATTTTGGATTTTTAACTATCTTCATGGACTTTTAAACTGCAAAACTCAACAAAAACTCGGTTTAATTAAAAATAATATTTTTCCTAAACGTGAACAGCTTTCTTTAAATATCACGGTTTTAAAATCTTCTACCACGAAATATGTTTTGAACGAATCAATTTAACAAGAAAATAAATTTTGAAATTGATGAGAGATAAATAAAAGCTAATAAACAGAAACAGTTTTAACTTAATAAATTCGAATTCAAATCCCATTCCATATGACATTGCCAGATTCGGCCATAACACCTAGGCTGGGTTTGGGGTGTTACAATGTCAATTCCTTTTGTTTTCCCCATTTCTGACATTTTTCTTTCTCCTTCTCTGTGAAATCCCTGCTCTTTTTCTTTGTTAATTCAATTCGTGAATTTGTTGTTCGATCGTGCTGTTGGAATTGTTGGGTTCTCCTTTTCGGTTCGGTAAGTAGAACTCTGTTGTCATTTTCGATTGGTGTTGGAATATTAGTTGTGTGTTTTGCAACCTTTAATTGGTGTTTAATCGTTGTAATCTGGTTTAGGTGAAGGTTGTGAGGTAGAAAGTTTCACTGCTACGGTCTGATTCGAGGTTGTGGTTGTTTTTTCTAGAGGTGAGTCGATTTTTGTGCTTTTGGTTAAAACCGTATTAGACTCATAAATTGGTTGCTAAAGGTATTGGATACTCTGTTTTTTGGTGTGTACCCGAAATGTAAAAAATGAGGCTTCAGTAAAAGCTAAAAAATTGTTATGTCGGTGCCACACGGGCGTGTGGTTGGCCATGTAGGAGACACGACAGTATGATCAATGAAGGCATGGCCATGCACAGGGCAAAATCGTGTGGTGGCCAAAGTGTGGTCGTGTGGGCCATACTGGCTACCAAGTTGGGCGTGTAGGCCCACACGGGCATGCCACACGGGCGTATCGATTTTGGGCTAGGTCGTGTGGACCACAAGGTAAGGCCAAATTGGGTGTGTGCTCTACACGGGCATGTGAGCCCATATTTTTAAAATTTTCCTAGGGGTGTGGGCCTACCAGGGTCGATGAGGGCTAACCAAACCCTAAAATTGTAGATCTGATAGACTGATATTTTGTTCTGAGTATGATAATGCTATGCATGCCTGATTATTCTGTAATCTGTATATAAGCATGTTGAGCATGTTTAATATGTTATTTTTTCATTTTTTTTTCTGTATCTGTTTTGGGTGAGATTTGTATATGTGGAGGAAGTGTTTTGTATGGCGGTCATCACCTATTTTCTGGTAGCTTGGCTGCACATTATCTGATATGTGTCATAATGGCACAATATGGTGTGTAGGGTAAGGTGAGTGGTTTTAACCCCACATGGTGTAATGGGATGGTCGGAGTTAGTGTGTAAAGGATGGGGGTAGGATTCTGATTATCTGATCTGTATATCTAACTCTATTAACTGAATCGTATAAACTTTGTTAACAAAACTCATTCTTTGTGACACCTCCGAATTCGGCCATAATGTCTACGGGGAGTTTGGGGTGTTACATTTAGTGGTATCAGAGTCAGGTTACAAAACTTGGGCTGTGAATTTTGGGTTCCAAAATTGTGATTTAAAAAGAATTGGATTTCAAATATTTTGGATAATTTGAGAAAGTATATGGTATACCGAGTCTCCGGCACCGATCCGATAAGTATCTTTGTACTTAGATAGAACTGTTCTAAAAACACTGTAGTTAGTACTTTCTGAAACTATACTGAAATAGTTAGAGACTGAAACTTTTGAAAACATCTGTGAACTTCTAACAATTTATGCATAAAATGAAAAAGTTAAATTCTAGTAGCTAGAAGGATTAAATAGCTATGGAATTCAAAACTTGAGGTCCTTATATGGTAATTAGACCATTAAAGAAAAGTATGTAGATATTTTTTGGTGACTCTGTAACACCACTAACCCGTATCCGTCGCCGGATTAAGCTTTTGAGGCATTACCAAACAAAATACTACTCAGAACAAACTTTCATTTTAGTATTAATCATCTAAATAAAATTTTAATCCAAACAAACATACTTCAATTCTATAATTCATATAATTTCCAAGTTTTACATTTAATAAATACAATCAAAGAATCAAGAAACTCGAATTCATAACCAAGTATATGTGTCATTTCACATACCAAACATATATATATACACTTAACATTTAAGGCATTAGAATAATTTTTAATATAAAATAACTTATTATTTCAGTTCAATACTAAGCCAAATTAATAAACCATTTACAGAGACAAAACATACTATACATCAAACTTACCAGAAATAAGCTAAACATAGGCTATTTATGATACTTTAACAAAGCACAATAATCAAGTACTCATATAATTTTTATCTATACACGAACCATAGCCGAATCAACCAAACACATATCCAAAATTATCAGCAATTTTCAGTGCATAAAACACATAAACTTTATTAAAATTTCATATATTCACATCCCATATTAGCCAACCAATTAATACTAAAACATGCACATACTTTGCCATTCTTTACATCATTTGTACGACCAATATATATATAACATCCACACAGAATATTTATCATACTTTTATATTTATATCACATAACAAGCAATATATTAAAATTAAATATTTCTTTCAACTGATCACAAATTTATGCACATATAATTATATCAATTTGAGTCATACTCAAATAATCATATTAAATCATATCGTACATATATAACATAAACTTTTTACCAATTTACTCATATCATCTCGCATGACTATACCATCATCAATATACTAAATATACCATATACAAATAGCATGCGTAAAGCTTCCAAAATAGACTTAAACCATAACCATAATTACACAACCATTAGCAAATATGTCAAATACCTCACATACGTATATATGTACCAAAACCGAAATATGCTTAAACTTAAACTTTATACTTAGCCATTTTCGCATGGCTTAATATATATACAACTTCAAATTCAAACATATAACTAACCTATACATGCCATAGTTTCAAATTTAAACTTATCAAATACCAAAAATAGTCGATAGTGTGATGGACTTTGCTGGCGATCCCTGAGCTCGTAACTAGATCTCGAAATCTATAAAACAGAGGTAAACATAACACACAGTAAGCTATTAAAGCTTAGTAAGTCATAAGCAAATAACAACTCAATGACATTATTAACTTATTTTAACCAAACCAAGTTATATTAACATAGTCACATTTAATCTCAAGTTTAGCATTTCATTATTAACATATGCTTTAATAAATAGCTTTAACTTAACCGATTGTACATATATACATATTCCAAGTATCATTCAATTAAATAAATCAACTCATGCATTTGTAATCACATATAATTTCAAGCTTTAAATTCCATACATATATAACATATACTTTTATAGAATATTTTCTCCTTGGCCGAATATACATGTATACCTCATCAATATTTTCTCAAATTTCAAAACCATATTGTCTTATATAATCGAATATATACATATATATATTTATAGACATATATTCATCACTCAAAATTTAACATTACATCCATATACAACTATAAGGCCAAATATACTTCTCATATTAACACTTGTACTACCACAACTTCATGTATCCTTTTTCATCTCATATCAAGAAATCAATTCACCCTATTTTCAAATAGGAAATCAACTATCACGTACCTGATCATTTTAGTTTGTTTAACGTATTCAATTACCACATCAGCAATAAATCTTTTAGGCATAAACTTATAATAATTCACCGACACCTAAGCCTGTATCTCACACTGGCACAAGGCCTGCTAGACTCAAAGTCTAATTTTATGCATCGACAATAAGCCTGCTAGGCATAAGCCCGATTTAATTCACCAGCACAAGGCTTGCTAGGCTCAAAGCTAGAATATCACTATTATAAAGCTATCTCATAATAATTCATATATCAAAAATTCCAGATATTCCATATAGTTCATACGGACTTTCAAACGTTATAACTCAGTCGGATTAAACTCAAATATATTATTTCCATGCTTAATCATAACTGGCAAACTCTACTATAAATCTATGAATTCCAAATCAGCATATTAACTCATACATAATTAGAATTAACGATATCTATTTGCTTATAAACTTACCTCGGACGTTGAAAAATTGATACGGGTTGACTAGTCGACAATTTTAGTTTTCCCCCGATCTAAATCTGATTTTCTCTTTTCTTGATCTAAATTAATACAAATTAAACTTATTAAATCAAATATTCAACCAAATTCATCCAAAAACACACAAATGGGAAAATTACACTTCTACCCTGATATTTCACATTGTTCACAATTTAGTCCCTATTGCATAAAACACAAAATATGCAAAATCTCACAACATAGTTAGGCCAAATTTTCCTTATACTCATACTAGTCCATATATTTCATTTATTTCACATTTTAGTCCCTCAATTTATTTTTTTTACAATTTAGCCCTAATTACTCAAATTCATCAAAAATTCAATACAAAACATATTAATCCAAAACTTATATTTCATAATTCATCATCAAACATCATAAAACAAAAATATTCATCAATGGCATAATTCAAAATATTCATCAAAATCAGAAATTCTAGCATGGGTCGGATAGTATTCAAAGCAACGATCTCAAAAATGTAAAAATTATCAAAAATCGAGCTAGTTACATACCTTGATTGAGCTTTACTAATGACTGAACCCCAACTTGTTTCTTTCTTTTCTTATTTTGTTAATTCAGCAAGAAGAAAGATGTATGAAAGCTTATTTTATTTATCATATATATATTATAACATATATATTAACATATTATTTAATTTACCTAATTAACCTTTAAAATAAAATATGAAACAATTATAATTGTTGTCCACAACCGTCCACACTTAATATTTTTGGTCTAATTGCAACTTAAATGCCTCCACTTAAAAAGAAAACAACAATTTGGCCCTTTTTCAATTGACTATCAAATTTTCATTTTACGCGATTAAGTCCTTTTATTTAATCGGGCACCCAAACGACAAAATTAATTCACAAAAATTTAAAACATATAAATTCACACATAATAAACACAGAAAATAATTTTTAAATATTTTTCTGACTTGAATTTGTGGTCCCGAAACCACAGTTTCGATTAGGGTCTTAATCGGACTGTTATAGACACATCCATGAAAATTTAGAAAATGGGCAAGGACTAAATTGGAAATTGAATTAATTTAATTAATTAAAATATGATAGAAGAAATATCATCTTATTTTATGTCATCTTCATCCCCAAAATACATGGAAACCCTAGGAGAGAGAGAGAATAAATTTTCTTGGCTTAATTGGGTAAGTTTTCTTGTCCCGTTTTTAGTAATTTTGATATTTTTGAAATCGAGATAGCGTAATCTATCTATTTGAGGGATCAATTTGAAAATTTATCAAAGTATGGAAATTATGTCATGGATGAATAAGCTGAAAATTTGAAATTTATGGTAGAAAATGAAAGGTTGTTGATAGATAAACAACTTTTACAAAGTGATTTTTGATGAAAACATGATTTAGGGACTAAAATGTAAAGTTGTAAAAATTGAAGAAAAATTCTAAATTTTATAGAATGTATGTGCTGTAAATTTTATAGTGACATTTTGGTTAGACTTGGAATAGGGAGTAAATTGCATAAATTTCATTTTCCAATCCTAAGGACGAAATTGGAATTTATGGAAAAGTTGGGGCAAAATGGGAATTTTGCCTAGGATGTAAATTGAGTCCACTTGAATGTAAAATGTGATAAATTGATGAATAAATTCATTTATATAGATCTGGATAACACAAATTCAAAGCTAGATCAAGGAAAAGAGAAAGTTTCAGATTAATAGATTTATATAAGCGAACAAGTGTCAAGGTAAGTTCATGTAACTTAGTTGAGCTTGTAAATATGATAAATTGAATGTTGTGTTGTATGGAATGTGTTTTGTATTTATGTGAGTTAATTTGAATGTTATAACATAAGAAATGATTACATGCTTGAGATTGTTTGAAAAGGTTAAATTCCTTTTGAATATTGGATTTCGATGGATAAATGAAATTTCCTTACTAAATGAGGTCTTGATTTGTTGCTGATGGGATTTAGCCTAGACCGGTAATCCTGATATAATCCCTCTCGAGCATATATTACAATTAGGATTTAGCCTGGACTGGTAATCCTAATTGATCTCTTCTGAGCAGATATTACAAAAAGGATTTAGCCTGCACTAGTAATCCTATTATATGTTATGAGGCTCGAGAGTGTGCTTTCAGATTAAGTGCCCTAATGGGTACTTCTAAATATGAATTGGCAGGTTATTAAATTGTATACCTTGAGTGTATTGTTTTAATATCCATTAGAATTTCAATGATTCAACGGATAAAATACATGACACGATATAAGCATTATGAGACGAAATGAATGATGTCTTGAAAGAATATAGTGTGGTGAGCTCATCTATGCTTACTTGATGCATATGTGAACATTTACGTAACTAACCTGTTTGATTGAGTGTATGTGTATAGATAAAATTGCCAAATTGATGAAAAAGCATGTTATTGAGTGCTTAATGTTAATAAATGTAAATTGGTAAGTTTTATTTCTTGTTATACAAACTTACTAAGCATGTAATGCTTATTTCGTTTTATTTTCCCTGTTTTATAGTGCTCAGAAGCTCGCGAATGTTGAAGATCAGTTGGAGCATCATCACACTATCCACAAACTTATTTTGGTATAAATAGTACACTTATTTTGGTATAATGGCATGTGTAGACTAACTTGGCCATAAATGGCTTAAATATGTTATTTGTAATCTAGCCATTGGAATGGCTAATAATGGTATGTTTTGGTACTTATAAAGCATAATGTCATGATAAACACTTATGTGTTAAGCATAAATGACCAAATGATGTTCAATGTTTAGGTTAAACAAAGGTAAGAATTTAAACATGTATGGATGCTATGTTGTATCATATTAGATGTTAAAATTTGTTTAAAATCAATTCTTGGATTGGTTGGTATTTGGACGTAAGTTTTGGTGCATGATAATGGTAAAATTTTGGGTGAGAAATGAAGCTAGAAATGACTTTATTTTGTCCACAAGGACATACACGCGGGTGTGTGTCTAGACACTGTGTGACATATGGCTTGGTACATGGGCGTGTAGTTAGGCCGTTTGTCATTTTTGTCATTTGGTAAATAAAAGAATAAAAAGGGAAAATAAAGTGAAAATCTTGTCCATCTTCTTCAAGCCATAGCCGAATTTTACAAGGGTTCCATATCTAGGTTTTCAACTTTTCAAGCTTGATTGTAAGTGCTCCCTAGCCCTGTTTTTGATGTTCTTTGTATTTTTAAAGTCCTTGAAGCATGATCTATCCATTTCTACCATTATTTTGAGCTAGGGTTCATGCATGAAATTTAACCCATGTGTAACATGGTTGTATTTTGATGTTTAATGGAGGAATATAAATGTTTGATGTGTGATAAACATCTTTTGCTAAGTGATTTTTAGTGAAAACACCTGAAAAGGACTTGTTTGGAAAATGTGTAAAATTGAGTAGTAGAAATGTGGAATAAAGAAAAATATGGGCTGATATGAGATGGAATATGAATCGGCTAAGCTTGGATAACCAAGAAATTTCATGCATTTTATTTTACGAGCCTAAGCACTAAGGTGTAAATAAGTGAAAAGTTAGGGGTAAAAAGGTAATTTTACCAAAGTATGTGTTATGAGTTGATATGAGTAATGTGTGTATTGAACGAGTTAAATTTGACATTGTAGATCAAGAAAAACGTGATTCGAGTATTAATCGGGGGAAAAACAAAGTTTATGAGAATTCAGCTCGATTCTATCATTTTGTACCAAGGTAAGCTCATTTGCAAATAATGCAACATAGACCATTCTTTAAATTATTTAATATTGCATGTATGATAAGTACTTACATATTTGATATGTTGTTGTATCATGTGTTTATTGCCTAAATTTGATCATGAATTATACTTTGATTATCCCATGAGTATGTGATTGGTGCTATGAGTAATGAAATTGTCACTACGAGCAAGCTCAACGGAAAGGTGGTATCGAGGAGATCCCATTTGAACCTTAGGAATAGTTTAGGATACAATTGACATGTCACTAGGAATTATGTAATCTGAATTCATTGAGTTGTGTCTGAGTTCATGATATATGTGGCATCTGAATTCATTGAGTTGTGTTTGAGTTAGTGATATGTATGACACATGTTTTGCTGTCCGGGTACTGGTCTTATTTATGCTATTAATGGCGAGGTAGTCCGGTATGTGTTGTGGATAACTGACGGCCTGTATGAGTAGTCCCGTGAGTAGCTTGTAAGCAAGCATCATGTGGTCTGAGATATAAAGTAGCATTGGCTACATGTGAGGCACTTAGGTGCAAGCTTTCAATGTATTCGATAATATTTTGAGTGTTCAACAGGTAATTCAAGAGAAGTCCAATGAGTAATCTTGACGATCGCATCAGGACAAGAAAGTAAGTTATTATATGCAAGTGGGCACAGGTATGTATATTAAACTCATGTGAATGACATGAAATATGATGACCTCATGGTAAGAACATGTGTATATATATATATACATGAAGAGTTAAGTTATGAGATTTGATAAAATGCAAAATGGTGATTGTTATGTTAAATGCATGATTAATGTTTGTTTAAGTTGCATTCTATTTGTATGTGAACTTACTAAGCTTTAAATCTTACGCCCTTCCCTTCTTTTTCTTATAGTGTTGCCAAGTAGCTCGAGGATCGGAGAATGTCAGAGACTCAATCACACTATCAGTTGAACATTTAGGTATAACTAGTTTTAGCAGTTTGAGTATGACATGTATAGGGACTTGGTCTTTTTGTTATGTATCATATTGATTAGGCAAAAGTGTTGGCTCATGATGTTATTGAGGTTATTTTGTATATAGCCATGAGAGGTGGCTAATATTGATTATTTCGGGTTGTAACCCTATTTATTGATGCATGCATGCAAATGTGTTTATACTTGAATGTGGTTATGGTTGATTATGGTTGATGAGTGAGATGGATGGCATGTATGTTTGGAGTATAGAATATGATTAATGTGTATGCAATAAATGTGGTGCAAAGGTATAATTTGAGGATAGGTTAACAAATATGATAGACAAATATGAAATTGGTGTGGAATGCTATATAAAAGCATGATAGTTGAATAGGTGAGATGTTGACATTGTCAATTTACAATTTAACCTTGATTGTGAATGTTTGAGTAAGTAAATGTGCCATGTTGCATGCCATGAAATTAGTATAAGTATGTGAATGTTTGAGGGTGGCAAATGGCTTGGAAAATAGCCTAAAAATTGTCTACACGGTTAGACACACGGGCATGTGTCTTGGCCGTTTGTGACACATGATCTACCTCATGGGCGTGTGATCTGGCCGTGTGTCCCCTGCACCCTAATTATGCAAAACAGAATGCCCAGTAGTAAACACACGGGTAGAGACATTGCCGTGTGTCTTAGCCGTGTAAAGGATACAGCCTTAGGACATAGGCTTGTGCCCAGGCTGTGTAAAGTCTGTACTTAATTTTTGGAATTTAATTCGCCACACGGTCTAAGCACAGGGGCGTATGTCTTGGCCTTATGACTATATTTTGTTGATGTCGTCATATTCAGAGAGTTACATGGGCTGAGGACACGGGCGTGTCCCGAGCCACACAGGCGTGTGTGACCACACGGCCTTTCTACACGGGTATGTGACTCTCCAAAATAGGAAAAAAAATTTAAGTTGTTTCGAAGTTCTGGAAGTTCTTGGTTTAGTCCCGAATAGCTCCCGATGTATGATTTAGGTCTCGTAGGCCCTTATAAGGGACTATTTGCATGTGATTTAAAATTTTTTAATATGGGCGAAAGTTTATGACCCGATTTTGTATGGATGCTCAAGTTTAAGTCTGGTAATACCTTGAACCCTGTCTCGGTGTCAGATACGGGTAAGGGGTGTTACATTTAGTGGTATTAGAGCTACGGTTTAGTTAGTTCTTTGACTAATGTAGCGTGTGTACGAGTCTAGCTATACATGCCATACATATATTATGATAGTGTGACAACTCCTGACGATTTGAAAAATGTGTTTTCGTATAGTAAATGGATCCTGATAGAGCAGTGGCGGATGATGTTAAAAGTAATGCACCTGCTCCCACTGAAGGAGCAGTGTCGTCTAATAGTAAACCCACGACTATTAGTAGAGGAGAAGGAGGCAGAGAAGCCTTTCTCCACATGATGGATGCCTGGTACATGGAGTTCGTTTGAACGAACCTAAACGCACAACCTCCTCCACCCCCTCCAAATCCCCATCCCTTACCTCAAGTGCCTCAAGGTATGGAGTTTATGAGATTTCATAGAACCCAGTTGATAGGATTTGAAAGAGTCGAGGAATTTAGGGCCAATGCCGATGATGATCCCGAAAGGGAAAAATTTTGGCTTGAGAATTCCATTTGAGTATTAGATGAGCTATCCTGCACACCTGATGAATGTTTGAAGTGTGTTATTTCATTGTTGAGAGATGTGACATACCATTGGTGGAAGGCGCTAATTTCGGTGGTACCGAAAGAAAGGATCATTTGGGAATTTTTTCAAGAAGAGTTCTGAAAGAAATATATCAGTAAGCA
The DNA here is from genome assembly GCF_007990345.1 of Gossypium hirsutum. Lineage (NCBI taxonomy): Eukaryota > Viridiplantae > Streptophyta > Magnoliopsida > Malvales > Malvaceae > Gossypium > Gossypium hirsutum. The sequence goes on along the minus strand of NC_053425.1, from coordinate 46,929,968 downwards.
ATTCATCATTCAGAAACGTAAGGAATTTTTTGATTTAAAGCAAGGTCGCTTGTCAGTTATAGAATATGAAAAAGAGTTTGTCTGGCTCAAAAAATATGCTCGGGAGTGTGTATCCTCTGAGGCTAAAATGTGTAGAATTTTTAAAGATGAACTTAATGAAGACATAAGAGTGTTAGTGGGTATTCTTGAGCTGAAGGAATTTTTTGTGCTCGTTGATCAGGCCTGTAAAGCTGAGGAGCTGACCAAGGAAAGGAGAAGAGCCAAAGCTGAAGCTAGAGATATAAGGAAGAGACTGATGAGCAAGTCACTTCCATCTTAGTCTAAGAAATCCAGAGATATGTATTCTCGTTCTTACGTGTCGGCTGGGCATTCATACAGAAACTGTAAGAAGCAAAATTCAAGTTTTAGATCTCATACTACCTCTGTGGCTAGTGTGGGTAATGATAGAGCTCCCAAACCAGAGTGCCAAAAATGTGGTAAAGGTTATTTGGTAAGTGTAGGGTGAGTGATGGAGCTTGTTTCCGATATGGTTCTCAAGACCACTATATCAAGGACTGTCCTGAAATGGCCGAGAAAGAACAAATTTAGAGTACAAGGCCGGGTAGTACTGCTACAAACGGAAGACCTTCAAGAAATGTCGGTAATAGGGCTAGTAGTAAGAATGTAAAAAAAGATACAGCGGTGAGATCCGAGGCTAGAGCTCTGGTTAGGGCCTATGCCATACGTGCGCACGAGGACGCATCTTCTCCCGATGTGATTACGGGTACTTTTTCTCTCTATGACACACCTGTCATTGCCTTGATTGACCCTGGCTCTACTCATTCATATGTGTGCATGAAATTGTTATCTAGCATTAATATGCCTTTTGAGTCTACGAAATTTATGATTAAAGTGTCAAACCCGTTAGGCAAGCATGTATTAGTTGATAAGGTATGTAAGAAATGTCCTTTGATGATTAAAGATCACTGTTTTCCGGCTGACTTGATGTTATTTCCATTCGATGAATTTGATGTTATATTGGGCATGGATTGGTTGACATTTCATGATGCTATAGAGAATTGTAGACAAAAAGTTACTGAATTGAAATGTGAAAATGGTGAAATTCTCCGGGTTGAATCAGATGAGTCAGATAGGTTGTCAATCGTTATTTATTCAATGTCTACTCAGAAATGTATGAGAAAAGGATGTGAAACTTATTTGGCTTATGTGTTGAATACGAAAGAGTCTGAATCAAAGATTGAATCAGTGTCTGTTGTATGTGAGTATTCGCATGTGTTCCCGGAAGAGCTACCTGGATTACCTCCTATTAGGGAAGTTGAGTTTGGATGAGTTGGTCCCTCGCACAGCACCTAACTCGATTGCTCCATATAGAATGGCCTCGATGGAATTGAAAGAACTGAAGTCACAGTTGCAAGAATTGACCGATAAAGGTTTTGCGAGACCGAGCTTTTCTCCTTGGGGTGCTCCAGTATTATTCGTGAAAAAGAAAGATGGACCCATGAGGTTATGTATAGATTACCGATAGCTCAATAAGGTAACAATTAAGAATAAGTATCCTTTGCCAAGGATTGATGATTTGTTTGATCAGTTGAAAGGAGCGACATGGTTTTCAAAGATAGACTTGAGGTCTAGTTACTACTAGCTGAGGGTGAAAGACCCGAATGTGCCGAAAACTGCTTTTTGGACAAGGTATGGTCATTATGAATTTCTTGTCATGCCTTTTGGTTTAACAAATGCTCTTGTCGCATTTATGGACTTGATGAACCGTATTTTTCGACCGTATTTGGATAAATTTGTTGTTGTTTTCATTGATGACATATTGATTTATTCTCGTGATGAATCTGAGCACGCCGAACACTTGAGAACTATTTTGCAAACTTTGAAAGACAAGCAGTTGTATGCTAAGTTTAGTAAAATGAGTTTTGGCTTCGAAAAATTAGATTCTTGGGCCACATTGTTTCGGGTGATGGTATTAGAGTGGACCCGAGTAAGATCTCAGCTATTGTTGAATGGAAGCTGCCGAGGAATGTAACTGAGGTTAGAAGCTTTTTAGGCTTGGCTGGTTATTACAGACGGTTTGTTAAAGGATTCTCCTTGATTGCTACTCTGATGACCAAGTTGTTACAGAAAGATGTTAAGTTTGAATGGACGGAAAAGTGCCAACAGAGTTTTGAGAAATTAAAGGCATTGTTGACTGAGGCTCCGGTTTTGGTACAACCCAAGTCTGGTAAAGAATTCGTGATTTATAGTAATGCTTCCTTGAATGGTTTGGGATGTGTACTTATGCAAGAGGGTAAAGTCGTAGCTTACACTTCAAAATAGTTGAAGCCTCACGAGAGGAACTACCCGACACATGACTTAGAGTTGGCCGCCATAGTGTTTGCTTTGAAGATTTGACGACATTATTTATTTGGTGAGAAATGCCATGTCTATACCAATCACAAAATTCTTAAGTCCTTGATGACTCAAAAGGATATGAACTTGTGGCAATGAAGATGGTTGGAACTGTTAAAAGATTATGAGCTTGTGATCGATTACCATCCGGGTAAGGCGAACGTGGTCACTGACGCTTTGAGCAAGACATCATTGTTTGCCTTGAGGGCTATGGATACACGGTTGACTTGGTCCGATGATGGTTTGATTCTAGCCGAGTTGAGAGCTAGACTAACCTTTCTTCAACAGATTTGTGATGCTCAGAAAGTTGATAAAGAGTTGCAAGCTAAGAGAATTCAATATGAGTCTAGCAGTGAACCAGATTTTCTGAGTGACTCTGATGGTTGTCTGAGGTTCAGTGGTAGGATCTATGTTTTGAAGGACACTGAGTTGATTTGGAGTATTTTACATGAGCCGCACAATGGTTGTTTGTTATTTAACCCCGGCAGCACAAAGATGTATAATGATTTGAAGAAAATGTATTGGTGGAATGGTATGAAAAGAGTTATTTCAGAGTTTATATCGAGATGCTTAGTTTGTCAACAAGTAAAGGCTGAACACCAGGTACCTTCAGGTTTACTTCAGCATATCATAGTTCTCGAGTGGAAATAGGACCGAATTACTATGGATTTTGTGACAGGGTTGCCTTTAACCCTGAAGAAGAAAGATGCCATATGGGTTATTGTGGACAGATTGACTAAATCGACCCATTTTATTCTAGTGCGTACTGATTTTTCACTTGATAAGTTAGCATAATTGTACATTGTTGAGATTGTTAGACTCCATGGAGTACCCATATCAATTGTATTGGATAGAGATCTGAGGTTACATCACGGTTTTGCAAAAAGTTACAGGAAGCTTTGGGTACAAAGCTGAATTTTAGCACTGCTTTTCATCCATAGACTGATGGTCAGTCTGAGCAAGTGATTCAGATCCTAGAAGACATGCTCTGATACTGTGTATTAGAATTCCAAGGTAGTTGGGAAAAATACCTACCGCTAGTGGAGTTTGCCTATAACTACAGTTATCAATCGAGTTTGAAAATGGCGCTTTATGAGGCTTTATATGAACGTAAGTGCCGAACACCTTTGTATTGGATAGAGCTAAGAGAAAATTAGATTCACAGAGTTGATCTAGTCAAGGAAATCGAAAAGAAAGTAAAGGTGATTCGTGATTGCTTGAAAGCCACTTTAGATAGACAGAAATCCTTTGCAGATTTGAAACGAAAAGAAATTGAGTATCAAGTCAGTGACAAGGTATTCTTGAAAGTGTCACCATGGAAAAAGGTTTTAAGATTTGGCAGGAAGTGCAAGTTGAGTCCTCGTTTTATAGGGCCGTATGAGATCACTGAGAGAATAGGGCCGGTTGCTTATCGGTTGGCCTTACCATCATGGTTGGAAAAGATTCACGGTGTGTTTCATGTGTCTATGCTACATCGATATAAATCAAACCCTTCACATGTAATTTCACCGATAGAGCTTGAGATTCGATCGGATGTAACCTATGGTGAGGAACCTGTTAAGATTTTGGCTCGAGAAGTCAAACAGTTGAGAAACAAAAACATTACCTTGGTGAAAGTGTTATGGTAAAGACATGGGGTAGAAGAGGCTATTCGGAAGCCTGAGGAGGCTATGAAGAAACAATACCCAAACCTTTTCATCGGTAAGATTTTTGGGGACGAAAATCCCTAAAGGGGGGAGAGTTGTAACACCCCAAATTAGGGTCTAGTCGAAACAGTAGTTTCAGGACCACAAATTTAAAATAAAAATAATTATTTTTATGATTATTTGATGGTCTATGATATGATTGCATGCTTGTGTGAAATTTTCATGAAGAAATTCTATGCCTAAGATGCCTAATTTGACCTTAGGGACTAACTTGAATAAGTTGCAAAACTTGTGTTCTAGAAGCTTTAAGCTGAATCATTAGTTAAAGGTCCTTAAATAGCAATTAGAATAAGTTGTAAAAATTTGGACAAAAATGGGCATGAATAGGAAAATTTTGAAAGAAATGCCTTAAGGGCATTTTTGTCATTTGGTAAATAAAAGAACAAAAAGGGAAAATGAAGTGAAATCTTGTCCATCTTCTTCAAGCCATAGCAGGATTTTACAACGGTTCCATAGCTAGGGTTTTGAACATTTCAAGCTTGATTGTAAGTGCTCCCTAGCCCCGTTTTTTATTTTCTTTGCATTTTTGAAGTCCTTGAAGCATGATCTATCCATTTCTACCATTATTTTGAGTTAGGGTTCATGCCTGAAATTTGACTCATGTGTAATATGGTTGTATTTTGATTTTTAATGGAGGAATATGAATGTTTGATGTGTGATAAACATCTTTTGCTAAGTGATTTTTAGTAAAAACACCTAAAAAGGACTTGTTTGTAAAAGGTGTAAAAATGAGTAGTAGAAATGTGAAAGAAAGGAAAATATGGGCTGATTGAGATGGAATATGAATCGGCTAAGCTTGGATAACCAAGAAACTGCATGCATTTCATTTTACGAGCCTAAGGACTAAAGTTTAAATAAGTGAAAAGCTAGGGGTAAAAAGGTAATTTTATCGAAATATGTGTTATGAGTCGATATGAGTAATGTGTGTATTGAGCGAGTTAAATTTGACATTATAGATCAAGAAAAACTTGATTCAGGTCTTGATCGGGGGAAAAACAAAATTTATAAAGATTAAGCTTGATTCTATCATTTTGTACCGAGGTAAGTTCATTTGCATATAATGCAACATATACCATTCTTTAAATGCTTTAATATTGCATTTATGATAGTAATTACATATTTGGTATGTTGTTGTATCATGTGTTTATTGCCTAAATTTTATCATGAATTATACTTTGATTATCCCATGAGTATGTGATTGGTGCTATGAGTAATGAAATCGACATTACGAGCAAGCTCAACGGAAAGGTGGTATCGAGGAAATCCCGTTTGAACCTTAGGAATAGTTTAGGATACAATTGACATGTCACTAGAAATTATGTAATCTGAACTCATTGAGTTGTGTCTGAGTTCATGATATATATGTGGCATCCGAACAGATTGAGTTGTGTCTGAGTTAGTGATATGTATGACACATGTTTTAGTGTCCGGGTATTGGTCTCGTATATGCTATTAATGGCATGTATGAGCAGTCTCGTGAGTAGCTCGTAAGCGAGCAACATGTGGTCTGAGATATGAAGTAGCATTGGCTACATGTGAGGCACTTAGGTGCAAGCTTTCAATGTATCCGATAGTATTCCGAGTGTTCAACGGGTAATTCAGGAGAAGTATAATAAGTAATCTTGATGATCGCATCAGGACAAGAAAGTAAGTTATTATATGCAAGTGGGCACAAGTATGTGCATTGAGCTCATGTGAATGACATGAAATACGATGAGCTCATGGTAAGAACATGTTTATATATATATACATGAAGAATTAAGTTATGAGATTTGATAAAATGCAAGATGGTGATTGTTATGTTAAATGCATGATTAATGTTTGTTTAAGTTGCATTCTATTTGCATGTGAACTTACTAAGCTTTAAATCTTACCCCCTTCCCTTCTTTTTCTTATAATGTCGCCAAGTAGCTGGGGGATCGGAGAATGTCGGAGACTCAATCACACTATCAGTTGAAGATTTGGGTATAACTAGTTTTACCATTTTGAGTATGGCATGTATAGGGACTTGGTCTTTTTGTTACCACTCTCAATGTATGATTTGGGTCTCGTAGGCCCTTATAAGAGACAGTTTGCATGTTATTGAAATTTTTTTTAATTTGGACGAAAGTTTATGACTCGATTTTGTATGGATGCTTATGTTTAAGTCTGGTAATACCTTGAGCCCTATCTCGGCGTCGGATACGGGTAAAAGGTGTTACATATCTTGTACACCGACTGAATGCTTGAAATGTGCAGTGTCTTTACTAAAGGATACAGTTTATCATTGGTGGAATACCATAACTTCGGTGCTACCTAGAGAAAATATTTCATGGGAATTTTTCCAAACTGAATGAAGAAAGAAGTATGTTAGAGAGAGAAATCCTAGAACAAAAAAAAAAAGAATTTTTAGAGCTCAAACAGGGGAATATGACTGTATCTGAATATGAATGAGAGTTTGTTCGGTTTAGCAAGTATGCTAGGGGATGGGTTCCATCTGAAGTTGACATGTGAAAACGATTTGAAGAGGGTTTAAATGAAGATATTAAACAGTTGATTGGATTCTTGAATTGAGGGAATTTGTGGTACTAGCTGATCGGACACATAAAGCTGAAGAATTGAGTAAAGAAAAGAAACAAGCTGAAAGAGAAGCTCGGGTTTCTAGTAAAAGAATTATGAGTAAATCAAAATCATATGCTTCTAAGAAATTAAAGAAGTATTATGATCGTGTTACCAGTTCTACGAGATATTCAGGAAGAGAGCGAGGTTCTCAACGCTTCAACCCGAGATCTTCATCTCCTTCTATAACCAGTGTGGGTAGTGTCTTTAATCCCAAACCAAAATGTAAGCATTGTAGTAAATTTCATCATAGAGAATGTTGGTTTAGAAGTGGAGCTTGTTGGCTATGTGGATCCCTTGATCATTTTCTTAAAGACTATCTGGAAAGGGTTGAAAAAGAAGTTGAACTGATTCAAAAGCCGAGTAATCCTATTGTGAGAGGAAGACTACTCCGTCACCTTGGTAGTGTCAGCGGTAGCCGAGGTGCTACAAAAGATTCAACCGTTAAACCTGAGGCACGAGCATCGACAAGGACATATGCTATTCGTGCTAGAGAAAATGCTTCTGCACCAGATGTCATTATTGGTACATTTTCTCTACTTGATACTGATATTACTCCTTTGATTGATCCTGGTTCCACACATTCATACATATGCACAAACTTAGTGTCTGTTAAAAATTTACTTGTTGAATTTATTAAATTTGTGGTTAAAGTTTCAAACCCCTTGGGCCAGTGTTTTATGATGGATAAAGTCTGCAAAAAATTATTCGTTGATGGTGAAAGGTTATTGCTTTTCGGCTAACTTGATATTATTTCCTTTTGATGAATTTGATGTAATTTTGGGAATGGATTGGTTAACCCAATATGATGCAGTGTGAATTGTAAGCAGAAATATATTGTTTTGAACTGTCAGAGTGGTGAATTACTTCATGTTGAATCTGATAAACTAGATGGATTACCTAATGTGATTTCAGCAATATTAGCACAAAAGTATGTCAGAAGGGGTTATGATGCTTAACTTGTATATGTACTGGATACTAAAGTATCTGAGTCGAAGATTCAGTCAGTGCCAGTTGTTTGTGAATTTCCTGATGTATTTCCAGAAGAGTTACCTAGTTTACCAGCAGTTAGAGAAGTGGAATTCTCTATAGATCTTGTTCTGGGTACAACACCGATATCTATAGCACCTTACAGAATGGCTCTTACTGAATATAAAAGAGTTGAAAGTAGCCTCTGATCGTCAAAAGTCTTATGCTAATCTTAAACGAAAAGAAATAGAATTTCAAGTTGGTGACAAAGTATTCTTGAAAGTATCGAATTGGAAGAAAGTTCACTGGTTTAGTCGTAAAGGAAAACTAAGTCCACGGTTCATTGGGCCATATGAGATTACAGAAAGAATTGGACCTGTTGCATATCGGTTAGCCTTACCACCAGAACTTGATCGTATTGATAATGTTTTTTATGTGCCTATGTTACGACGGTATCGATTGGATCCTTCACATGTTATTTCTCTAACAGAAGATTCAGCTTGATATGACTTACAATAAAGAACCGATCTTTGACACGTGAAACAAAAGAGCTAATGAATAAAAGGTAGTATTAGTAAAAGTTCTTTGGCAATAGCACGATATAGAAGAGGCTACCTGGGAACCGGAAGACACTATGAGGAAGCAATTCCCGAATCTTTTTACTGGTAAGATTTTCGAGGACGAAATTGCTTAAGGGGGAGAGTTGTAACAACTCAATTTCAGTGAAATCGGAATAGTGGTTTCGGAACCACAAATCCGAGCCAAAAATAAAATTTATTTTAATTTTATTACAAGGTCCGTATTATGCTAGAAATGTCATGTGGAAATTCTGATAAGAAAATTTTACCGATTATGTGCTTAATCACGGGAGGGACCAAATCACATAAAATGCAAAAGTTAAATTCTAGTAGCTAGAAGGATTAAATAGTATGTAGATATTTTTTGGTGACTCATCCATGGAAATTTAGAAAAAGGGTAAGGACTAAATTGGAAATTAAATTACTTTAATTAATTAAAAGATGATAAAAGAAATATCATCTTATTTTATGTCATCTTCATCCCCAAAATACATGGAAACCCTAGGAGAGAGATAAAAACTTTCTTGGCTTAATTGGGTAAGTTTTCTTGTCCCGCTTTTAGTAATTTTGATATTTTTGAAACCAGGATAGCTTAATCAATCTATTTGAGGAATCAATTTGAAAAGTTATCAAAGTATGAAAATTATGTCATGGATGAATATACTGAAAATTTGAAATTTATGGTAGAAAATGAACTGTTGTTGACTGTTGTTGATAGATAAACAACTTTTACAATGTATGTGTTGTAAATTTTATAGTTAAATTTTGGTTAGACTAGGAATAGGGAGTAAATTACATAAATTTCATTTTCTAAGCCTAAGGACGAAATTAGAATTTATGGAAAAGTTGGGGGCAAAATGGCAATTTTGCCTAGGATGTAAATTGAGTCCACTTGGATGTGAAATGTGATAAATTGATGAATAAATTCATTTATATAGATCCGGATAACACAAATTCGAAGCTAGATCGAGGAAAAGAGAAAGTTTCAGATTAGTAGATTTATATACGCAAAAAGTGTCGAGGTAATGTAACAGCCCAATTTCAACGAAATCGGAACAGTGGTCTTGAGACCCCAAATTCGAACTGAAAAATAAAATTTATTTTATTTTATTTTTGGTTTGTATAGACATGTCATGTGAAAATTTTGAAAAGAAAATTTTATCGATTATCTGCTTAATTACGAGAAGGACCAAATCGCATAAAATGAAAAAGTTAAATTCTAGTAGCTAGAAGGATCAAATAGCTATGGAATTCAAAAATTAAGGTCCTTATATGGTAATTAGATCATTAGTAAAAGTATGTAGATATTTTGGTATGACTCATCCTTGGAAAATTTAAAAAAAGGGTAAGGACTAAATTGAAATTCAATTAATTAATTAATTAAAAAGATGATAAAAGAATTATCATCTTATTATTCTCATATTCTTCCCCAAATAATACATGGAAACCCTAGGAGAGAGAGAAGACACTTTCATGGCCAAATTGGGTAAGTATTCAAGCCTCGTTTTTAGTAATTTTGATATTTTTGAAATCGAGATAGCTTAATCTCTCTATTTGAGGGATTAATTTGAAAAGTTATCAAGGTATGAAAAATGAGTCTTGAATGTCTATGCTGGAAATTAGAAATTTATGGTAGAAAATGAAAGATTATTAATAGATAAACAACTTTTACAAAGTGATTTTTTTATGAAAACATGATTTAGGGACTAAAATGAAAATTTGCAAAATTTGATGAAAAGTTCTAAAATTTTATGAATACATGTGCTATAAAATTTGTAATGGGGCTTTGGTAAGGCTTGAAATAGGGATTAATTGGCACAAGTTTCATTTTCCAAGCCTAGGGATTAAATTAGAATTTATGGAAAAGATAGGGGCAAAATGGTAATTTTCCTAGGTTGTAAATTAAGTCCACTAGAATGTGAAATATGATAAATTGATGTTAAATTTACTCGTATAGATTCGAATAGACCAAATTCAGAGCTAAAAAGAGGAAAGAGGAAAATATCGGATTAGTAGATTTTACATGCACGAACGTTGTCGAGGTAAGTTCGTGTAACTAAATTGTGTTTATTTACATGCTTGCATTGATTGTGTTTATGTAAATTGTATAAATGTCATAAATATATGAAAATGATTACATTTCCGATCAAGCCCGATAGATAAAAATGTTTGAATTAAATGATAATGCCCGATAGATGATAAAGGATAAATGATGAGAATGTTACTTATGTGCTTGAAATGAATGTGGAATGTGTTTATTTGAATTATATTAATGTTGTGGATGCATGAAATAATCACATGCCTAATAATGCTTGAGAAAAATGTTTAATTCCCAGTTGAATAAAAAGGAAATTCGATGGATATGTGATTTACCGAAATGAATGAGGTCCTGCATTTGTTGCTTACGGCGTTTAGCTCAGACGAGTAATCCTATTGACCTTATCATTGAAAAGGATTTAGCCTGAATGGGTAATCCCGATATGAGTCTTCTCGAGCACATGTTATAGATTGGATTTAGCCCGGACTGGTAATCCAAATCAAGCTCCTTAAAGCATATATAATAAAAAAGGATTTAGATTGAATTGGTAATCCTGTTGTATACATGTGTGGCTCGAGAGTGTACTCTCTAATAAAGTACCTTATGGGTACTATTGAATATGAATTGACGAATCCTGATCTGTACACCACAAATGTACTACCTGTGTATCCATTTATATATTAGATAAATTCAACAGGTAAAAATCTTGATATGAAAATATATGAATAAGAAATGAGTTATTACATGTATTCGGCTGAAATACAAGTAAATGATGATACATGACATATGATATATGAAAACATGAGATGATGATATTTGTACATGGAATTTATTTGATAAATATATGTTCATTCTTGATTATAGACTTGCACACCTTGAGTGTACTAATCGTGACCTTGATATTCTGAGTAATGCGAGTAAAGTTTGGATATGAAATGATCTGAACTCGAGATGAACTACTATGAAATTATACGTGAAATAATGAGATGAATTATACATGTTGAATGAATACATGTTGTGGAAAGCATATGTGCTAGGAAACTTGATTGTTGTTGAGCCCATATATGTTTTGATGTTATTATGGAATATATGACTAACAAGGCCAATGAGAATGTATGTAGGGCTTGAGGTCAAGTGAATGGTAAGTTAAGTACCATGTTATATGAACTTACTAAGCATTTTATGCTTACTTAGTTTTATTTCCCTGTTTTAGAGTAAATCAGGAGCTCGTTGGATTGGAAGCTCAGCAGAGATCACTCACACTATCCATCACCCCATGTCGGTACAATATGGTAAATCAATTAGGGTTGTAATGGCATGTATAGGTTATATTGACCATATTGGCATGTAAATGTAAATGATGCTTGTAATCTAGCCATTGGAATGGCTAGTAATGGTTGTTTTGATATACTTGTAATGTCATGCTATGGTAATTAAATATATGTTAAGTAGTTAATCAAGTTATGACTAATATATGGAATGAACCAAGGTAAGATTGTAAACATGTGTGCATGCAATGATATGCTATGTTGAATGATTGAATTTTCCAAAAATGAATGCTTGAAATGGTTGGTATTGGTTGTGTGTTACAAGTGTAGGTCTTGGGTGAAATTTTGGGTGAGAAATGAAGCTGGAAATGGCTTCTTTTTGTCCACACGGGCGTGTGTCTAAACCATGTGTGACACATGTCCTGGTAACATCGGCATGTGGTTAGGCTGTGTGTCCCCTGCACCTTAATTTTGAGAAACAGAATGCTCAGAATTGGGCATATGGGTAGAGACACGAGCGTGTGTCTTAGTCGTGTGTGCCACACGACCTAAAACATGAACGTGTGTCTTGGTTGTGTGAAACCTGCACCTAATTTCGAATGGAATTAATTATCGACACGGCCTAGCACACAGGCGTGTGGCATGGTCGTGTGTGCAACTCAGATAGTTACACAGGGTCACACACGGTCTCTAGCACAGGCGTGTCCCAAGGTCACACGAGCGTGTCCCTTGGACCACACGGACGTGTGAGCCCTACACCTTGGAAAAATTTTGTAATTTCGCAAAAAATCCTAAAGTTTCTGATTAAGTCTTGATTCGATTCTAATGCTCGTATTGGGCCTCGAGGGCCCAATCATGGGACGTTGTGAATGATCTCGGTCAATGAAAAGTAATTTACATGAATAATATAAAAATGTTCCAAAAGTTCCCGGTAACGCTCCTAACCCTATTCTGGCGACGAATACGGGTTGGGGGTAGTACAGGTAAGTTCGTGTAACTTAATTAAGCTTGTAAATATGATAAATTGAATTTTGTGTTGTATGGAATGTGTTTTTTTATTTATGTGAGTTAATTTGAATATTATAACATAAAAAATGATTACATGCTTGAGATTGTTTGTAAAGGGTTAAATTTCGTTTGAATATTGAATTTTGATGGATAAACGAAATTTCCTTACTGAATGAGGTCCTGCATTGTTGCTGATGGGATTTAGCCTGGACTGGTAATCCTATTATAATCCCTCTCGAACATATGTTACAATTAGGATTTAGCTTGAGCTGGTAATCCTAATTGATCTCTTCTGAGCATATATTACAAAAAGGATTTATCCTGGACTGGTAATCCTATTATATGTTATGAGGCTCGAGAGTGTGCTTTCCGATTAAGTGCCCTAATGGGTACTCCTAAATATGAATTGGTAGGTTATTAAATTGTATACCTTGAGTGCACTGTTTGAATATCCATCGGAATTTCAATGATTCAACGAATAAAATACTTGACATGATATGAGAATTATGAGACAAAATGAATGATGTCTTGAAAGAATATAGTATGATGAGCTCATCTATGCTTATTTGATGCATATGTGAACATTTATGTAACTAACTTATTTGATTGAGTGTATGTGTATAGGTAAAATTTTCAAATTGATGAAAAAGCATGTTATTGAATGCTTAATGTTAATAAATGTAAATTGGTAAGTTTTAATTCCTGTTATATGAATTTACTAAGTATGTAATGCTTATTTAGTTTTATTTTCCTTGTTTTATAGTGCTCGGAAGCTCGCGAAGGTTGGAGCATCATCACACTATCCACAAACTTATTTTGGTATAAATAGTACACTTATTTTGGTATAATGGCATGTATAGGCTAACTTGGCCATAGATGGCTTAAGTATGTGATTTGTAATCTAGCCATTGGAATGGTTAGTAATGGTATGTTTTGGTACTTATAAAGCATAATGTCATGATAAACACTTATGTGTTAAGTATAAATGACCAAATGATGTTCAATGTTTAGGTTAAACAAAGGCAAGAATTTAAACATGTATGGATGCTATGTTGTATCATATTAGATGTTAAATTTTTTTAAAGTCAATGCTTGGATTGGTTGGTATTTGGATGTAAGCTTTTGTGCAAGATAATGATAAAATTTTGGGTGAGAAATGAAATTAGAAATGGCTTTATTTTGTCCACACGGGCGTGTGTCTTTACTGTGTGTAACACACGGCTTGTTACATGGGCATGTAGTTAGGCCGTGTGTCCCTTGTGTCTTAAATTTGAGAAACAGAATGCTCAGAATTGGGCACACGATAGAGACACGGGCATGTGTCTCAGCCGTGTGTGCTTCACGACCTGGAACACGAGCGTGTGTCTTAGCTGTGTGAAACTTGCACCTAATTTTAAAGAAAATTAATTAACCACAAGGCCTACCACACGGGCATGTGGTTGGCTGTGTGCACAAGTCAGAGAGTTACACGGGGTCAAACACGGCCTACAACACGGGTGTAACACCCCTAACCCATATTCTTCGCCGGAATAGGGTTATGAGGCATTACTGATCAATACACATCATTCATATACATAACGTATTCATTTATGCATTCATATATAAAACTCATTCAAACCATTCACATTGTCCCTTATACGGCTCTACGAGACCTTAAAACATGCTTAGAAGTGGTTTGAGACTAAACCGATAACATTTGCAAACTTTGAGAAACTTAGAAATGTTTTCAATATTTAAAGGTCACACGCTCGTGTAAACAGGCCGTGTGCCTCACACGGTTACCAGACACGCCCGTGTCACAAGCCGTTTGAAAACAGGGCATACATACTGACTTGTCCCACAAGGCCGAAGACACGCCCGTGTGCCATGGCCGTGGGAAAATTAAAGAGGTTACTGACTTGGCCACACGCCCATGTGCTAGCCCGTGTGTCACACACAGCCAGTAGACACACCCATGTGTCTAGGCCGTGTCAAAACTGTAGGGTATACTGAATTAATTCAAAAGGGTACCCTAAGGGACATCGGTCGTGTAACATGATCGTGTGTCGCACACAGCTGAGACACACATCCGTGTCTCTGCCCATGTGGACAAAAATAGGTCATTTGTAAAACCAATTTGCCACCCTACTCTCAAGCACACAAAGTAACCAAATTTGGTACCATTTCATCACATATATAAGCATTCAAAACATGCAATTTCCTACACAAATCATGCCAACTATCCATAACCATTTCAATTATTCAATTTCATATTCAAAACATACCAAATCATTGTAATAAAATCATCAAACTCAAATAACTTCTTATGCATTTAGAATATCCTTCCATCAACTAGATCATGCTTCTCAAACATATCAATTCATCATCTATAAACCATACCATAATATACCATTCCTCAAACATTTATAACTAACCAAATGAGTAACCAATTAGTCATATCAATAACCATGGCAAGCAATTCCAAACCACAAGACATTAAATACATTACATGTAACATTTATCCAAAACATAATTTTTAAGCCAACTTAAATGGCCACACACACCAACATTTACAAGCCAAATCACATGGCTAAAATCATAACTCAAAACATACCAATATGATACTAGCCTATACATGTTATAGACCATATATACAAAGCTTCAAAAGTACCAATGAGTTGATCGATAGTGTGATGACATTTCCCAATGATCCTTGAGTCTCAGTTAGCTTTGATACTCTACAAAATGCAAACAAATATCACACAATAAGCTTCATAGCTTAGTAAGTTCATACTAAATAAACTCAACAGTTCATAATATTCAAATCATCAATTAATAAACACTTAATAAGTCTCATATCATTACACAATTCTAACCCATAACCATTTATCATATATATATAAATCCATCAAGTTTCATAAACTTAGTATCAACTACCACATAGGTATCGTACGTACTTGTACTCTCATATATTTAATTATTACATTTTCACCTCTTTGTTCAATACGTTAATCCATCCGAAAATCTTTCAATACTCAAGGAACTCGCACACTCAGTGGCTAAATGATTATCTGAAGCTATAAAGATATAGCACACTTAGTGCCATCACATTAAACTAAATTTATCTCAGTATCGCACACTTAGTGCCACATATAACCAAAGCTATTCCAGTTCACACATTAAGTGCTATATATATAGCCGAAGCTATCTCGAAACGCACATTAAGTGCCAAACATAGTCGATATGTCGTCATACGCAATCGTAGTCGTATATATGTAATTTACGCATTATTAAAGCATTAAAACATAATTGTAACAATGTTTATCACGTACGAACTTACCTCAAACATAAAAATGATGAAACTAGTCTATTAGTCGAGTACTTTATTCTTGCCTCGATTTAAGTCTGGGTTCCTCTTATCTTGATCTTAATCAAGATTCAAAGTAACTGAATGAAAACCAAATCCCTAGATTTCTTCTCCTTCAATATTCGGCTAACAAGAAAGATAAATGTCATATTTTTTTATGTTTTGTTTTATTAATATCATCATTATTTATTAAATACCAAAATTAACCTTACTAATATGACATAACAATTACTTAATGGTTGTCCAAAATTGTCCACTAACCTTAATTATGGTCTAATTACCATTTGAGGCCATCATATTATAAAGCCAAGGTCAATTAACACCTTTAACTTATAGAATACCTGTAATAGCCTGGTTTAGACCCTAGTTGGAACAGTGGTTTTGAAACCACAAATCCGAGGCCGTAAAATTATTTTAATATTATTTTTTGTATTTACAACATATTATTTGATATGTGAGAAAATTTCGTGAATTAATTTTATCGTTTGAACGGTTAATTTGGAAAAAAGAACTTAATAGTGTAAAATGTAAAAGTAGCATGCTATAAGTTAAAGTGCTTATTTGCTTTGATTAATTAAATATGAAGTCCTTAAAATGGAATTTGACCCTTGAACTAAAGCATGGACAGTAATGGACATTAGTTATATGGCTTTCTAATTAAATTTCAAAGGTTATTTTTGTAAATGGTGTATTTATATATATAAAAACAAAGTAAAACAAAATGGCCATTATCATTCATCGTTTTGTGGCCAAATGGAAGAAAGAAAGAAAACATTTGAAGGTTTTTAAGGTTTGGCCTTGCTCCAAGCTAAATTAAGGTATGAATTTTAGTCGGTTTTCAATAATTTTTACATTTTTGAGATCGTTGTTTCATCTATTACGTAGCCCGTGTTTCAATTTTTGGAATTTATGATGAATTTGAGATTTTCCATGGTTGATAATGTGATGAATTTGTTGTTTCATGATGAAAAATAAATCCTTGTTGATAGATTATTATGTTTAATTAAGTGATTTTTGATAAAAATGTGTATTAAGTACTAAATTGAGCAATTTGTAAATTTAGGGGTCAAAATGTGTAATAAATTGTATTAATGGGCTGCTAGGGACCCAAGGTGAATTCTGCCTAACATGGGCATAGTGAAATTTGAATATTTTGTGTTGTTTTGAAATAGGGATTAGATTGTGAAAATGTGAAATGTTAGAGGCTAAAATGTAAAATGACCAAATTATGTAATTTTGGATGAAATTGAATGAATATATTATTAAACAAGCCACATTTGTATTGAATTAGATCAAGAAAGTGGAAATCGGATTTGGATCGGGGAAAAATAAAAAATTGTCGAATAATAGTCCGGTTTGTTCGTGTCCGTACGAGGTAAGTTCATAAGTAAATAAATGTTGTTAAATTGAAATGTAACTTTACTATATGTGCCAAATTAATTTGTATTTATATGTATAAGGCCGAATGGAATTAAGCATTTGATAACTTATTTTGAGCATGAGTTGATTTAATTATGCAGTTGAAAGTCCCAATCAAACTTTAAGAATTGTACAGAATACTAGTGTCATAACATGTGAGCTTCCGAGATGTGAGATATCGTGTAAGACCCTTTCTAGGACAGTAGCAGCTATATATAATTTTGTGTAAGACCACGTCTGGGATATTGGCATCGATTTGAGATTTACATGTAAGACCATGTCTGGGACATTAGCATCATATTTAATTTCGTGTAAGACCCTGTCTGGGATAGTGGCATCAATATTTGATTACATGTAAGACCACGTCTAGGACGTTGGCATTGTACGAGTTTCCAGAGCTATCTGAGTATCCTTATTGATTCCGAACGGTTCAACAAGCATTCCGAGAAATAAATGAGTTTATGGATGTGCATCCCATTCAGGTATGTTGCAATGTATATGAAATTGAGCAATGAAAGTGAGTATGATTATGATCTATGTGAAAATGAGATGTGGTTAATAGCAAGTGAACTATAATCAAATGAATTATATGAGAAATGTGAAATGGTAATTGTGTTTTGCCATATATGATTCTGGTACGTTTGAATTGTATATGAAATTTAGAAATGGAAGGTGAAGATGTTTCTAATGATGATATGTGAAATATATTATCATGAATGAAAGAAATGTATACAAATGAATGTGTGTTATATGTGCTCGTTATATGACCTTGTGGTTCTATGATTCGAACATGAGAAATACGAAACAAGAAACATGATTTTGAGATATACTGTTTTGATTTGAAAATTGGATATGAAATAGATATCGAGACGGTGGTGTTATGATGTATGGTTCGTATATATGTAAATTGGCTAGTGAAGCATGACATGTTTTGGTTGGTTACATAATGAATATGTGCAAACTTGATTTATATAATTGAGCTAACGGTTATTACTCGAATTTGAAAGCATGGTTTATATGTTCATGGATAAATAAAATAAGTGAAATTTCTTAAGGTAGTGATATGTATTATATGAGAAAAGTGATTGCATATGTGTATGAAATTAACTAAATTTGGCCTATTTAGGTTGAATTATATATATTCTAGTGATGAATTATTTGCTTATGGCTTACTAAGCTATCAAAGCTTACTATTTTTTTCTATGCTCATAGATTTTCGGAGACTTGCTCAGGTTGGAAGTCATGGGAGACCTCATCATACTATCCAGTATTTGTTTTGGTAAATAAATGCTTGAGATTTGGTTATGTGGCATGTATAGGCTAGTTTTGATATATTTGGTTTTGAAATTTGTATGTGTATAGCCATGCAAAAATGGCTTGATCATGATGCTAATGTTGGTATTTATATTTGGTATTGATGTTGGTTATCTTTAGCAATGAGGAATGGTAAGTAGGATGTATATTCAGCTTATCAGTAGTTCATTTTAGAGGCATGGAAAATGGTATAATTTAGCTTAGTAATATGGTAAAATGGCGATTATATTTTGGGTATGTTTGATGGTCATTTGAATAACTATAATTGATATATTATTTTGATGTCAAGTTATGAGATATCATATGTAGCTTAAAAGATTGAGTGATGGTAATATGGTTAATGATTCGGTTATATGATAATGTTGGTATGTGTTTATATTTACTATGTAATGACTATGCTAAGCCATGTAAATTTGGATATTTGGTGTGGTTTATTATTAATCTATATTTTGATGCAAAATTTGTTTATGTATTGGTTTGGAAATGACAATTGATGATCTATTATATTCGGCTGATGATAGTTAAATAAAATCTATGCTTATGTCATGAATTTTGGGTGTTTCAACAAGTAATGGTCAAATTGCTTATATAATATTTGATTAAAAAATGTGCAATTATATGTGGTAATAAATTCAACTTTGGTATGTGGTCCATGTGTGTGGTTGAATACGACATGGATAAATATGTTATTGAGTTTGCGAATTAGGTATGGTATGACTGGACAATTGTGTTCAAAATGGTTAAATTTGATTTGGTAAAATGTGCAAAAACATTATAAGGTTAATATGCTACATTTTGGTATGTATTTAGAAATGGCTTTTGATTTTAGGGTGTTATGTGCATGGTATGACAATGTTAAAAGTTTAGTTAGTTATGATATAAAGTTACTTAAGATTATATGTGCAAATGAATATTAAGCCGTGATGATATGGTCAAATTGGTTTAACATGCATATGTATAATGTAATGACTTGACATTTATGAATGAGTGGTGAGATGTTATTTGAGCTTGAGAATTATGAGAAATGTGCTTTTGTCCGATAATGCCTCGTAACCCGAATCCAGCGATAGATTCGGGGTAAGGTGTTACAATGCCACTTTTGCATTTTACATGATTAAGTCCTTTTTCTCAAATTGAGCTATTAAATGATAAAATTAGCTCACGAAATTTTCACACATATATATTCACAATCTGTAAACACCAAAAACAATATTAAAATAATTTTATGACCTCAGATTTTTGGTTCCAAAACCACTGTTCCGATTTAGCTAAAACTGGGTTGTTACAACTCTCCCTCCTTAGGGATTTTCGTCTCTGAAAATCTTACCAGTGAATAGGTTTGGATATTGTTTTCTCATAGCATCCTCGAGTTCCCACGTAGCTTCTTCTTCAACCCCATGTCGATGCCATAATACTTTCACTAATTAAATTCTTTTATTTCTCAGCTCTTTGATCTCACGAGCTAAAATTTGGGTCATTCTTCACTCTACAATAAATCTAACTGAATCTCAACTTCAGTCGAAGAAATAACATCTGAAGGATCAAATCTGTATCTTCTTAGCATCGATACATGGAATACATTGTGAATCTTTTCTAACTCAGATGGTAATGCTAACCGATAAGCAACTGGTCCAACTCGCTCGATAATCTCATATGGTCAATGTATTTCGGACTCAACTTTCCTTTTCTACCAA
Source organism: Gossypium hirsutum (assembly GCF_007990345.1). NCBI lineage: Eukaryota > Viridiplantae > Streptophyta > Magnoliopsida > Malvales > Malvaceae > Gossypium > Gossypium hirsutum. Next base: position 46,909,636 of record NC_053425.1, on the reverse strand, counting down.
ATCTGAGTATTTTCTTCCACGGTGAAACTTTCAAAAACACCCTATCCCCAATCTGAAACTCAATATCTTTTCATTTCAAGTCTGCATAAGATTTTTTTTGATCCGATGTTGCTTTAACTGTCGTGAATCACTTTCACTTTCTCTATTGTTTCTCTAATCAAATCAACCCCGTGAATCTTATTTTCGCTAAGCTCAGTCCAGTACAACAGTGTTTGACATTTACTTCCATATAGAGCCTCGTACGGTGCCATTTTAATACTCGATTGAAAGCTATTATTATAATAAAATTCAATCAATAGTAAATATTTTTTCCACGTACCTTCGAACTCAAGAATACGACATCTCAACATATCCTCTAGTATCTGTATAACTCGCTCAGATTGACCATCTGTCTGCGAGTGAAATGCGGTACTAAAATGGGTACTAAAATGTAGTTTTGTACCTAATACATCTTGCAGTTTCTTCCAAAAACTTGATGTGAATCTCGGATCTCTATCTGAAACAATAGAAATAGGTACTCTATGTAATCTCACAACCTCAAAGATATACAATTTAGCTAACTTTTCAAGTGAATAGTCTGTTCGTACCAAAATGAAATGAGCTGATTTCGTCAATCTAGCAACTATAATCTAGATCACATCTTTCTTACTCGGAGATAGGGGTAAAGCTGAAACAAAATGCATAGTTACTCTATCCCATTTCCACTTAGGAATCATAATCGGCTCTAATAAACCAGACGATACCTGATGCTCAACTTTAACTTGCTGACAAATTAAACATTTAGAAACAAATTCTGAAATGTCATGTTTCATACCATGCCACCAATAAAGCTGTTTCAAATCGTTATACATTTTCGTACTTCCCGGATGAACAGATAAATGACTACTATGAGCTTCGTCCAAAATCTTCTGAATCAATTCTGAATTTCTCAAGACACATATTCAGCCTTTGAATTTTAAATAATCACTGGAATCAACTTCAAACTCTGAATCAAGGTCCGAATCACGTTGAACTCTTTTTGCTAACATTTCATTATCAACCTTCTGAGCTTCTTAAATCTGCTGTAAAAACAATGGTCTTGCTTTCAACTCAGCTATAATCGAGCCGTCATCAGATAGAGCCAACTAAGTATTCATTACAGGTAGAGCAAACAAAGATTTTAGGCTTAATGCATCAGCAACAACATTTGCTTTTCCCAGATGGTAGTCAATTACTATCTCTTAATCTTTTAGCAACTCTAACCATCTCCGCTCTCTTAAATTCAAATCTTTCTGAGTCATCAGATATTTCAAACTTTTGTGATCTGAATAAACATGACATTTCTCACCGAACAAATAATGACACCAAATCTTTAATGCAAATACAATGGCTGCTAACTCTAAATCATGCGTCGGATAATTCTTTACATGTTATTTCAATTGTCTCGAGGTATAAGCTATGACTTTGCCTTCTTGCATCAAAATGCAACCCAGACCATTCAACGATGCATCACTATAGATCACAAATTCTTTACCTGATTTTGGTTGTACTAACACTAGAGCTTCAGTCAAAAGAGATTTTAGCTGATCAAAACTTTTTTGACATTTCTCAGACCACTCAAACTTTACGTCTTTCTGAAGCAATCTCGTCAATGGAGTCGCAATCATTGAGAAGCCTTTTACAAACCGTCGGTAATAGCCAGCTAGTCCCAGAAAATTGCGGACTTCGGATACATTTCTCGAAGGCTTCCAATCTATTATTATAGAAATCTTGTTTGGATCAACTCGAATACCCAATGCTGACACAATATACTCTAGAAAACCAACTTCACGCAACCACAATTCACATTTACTGAACTTAGCAAATAACTACTTATCTCATAGAGTCTGCAATAAGTTTCATCTCGTGAATATATCAAAACATCATCTATGAACACAACAACAAATCGATCTAGGTACGGTCTGAAAATTCGGTCCATTAAGTCCATAAAGATAGCAGGTGCATTCGTTAATCAGAAAGACATAACTAAGAATTCATAGTGACCATACCTCGTTCTTAATGTAGTCTTCGGCACATCAAAGTCTCTAACTCGCAATTGATAATAACCTGATCTCAAATCTATCTTTGAAAACACTGTAGCCCCTTTTAACTAATCAAACAAATCATCTATTCTGGGCAGAGGATATTTATTCTTGATCGTCACTTTGTTAAGCTGTCGATAGTCTATACACATTCTCATCGTGCCGTCTTTCTTTTTTACAAACAAAACGGGAGTACCCCAAGGCGAGAAACTCGGTCTTGCAAAACCTCTATTCATCAGTTCTTGCAATTGAGCTTTCAATTCTTTTAACTCTGTCGGAGGCATTCTGTACAGAGCTATCGATATCGGCGTTGTACCCGGAATTAACTCAATGCCAAACTCAACCTCTCAGATTAGTGGTAAACCCGGTAATCTTCAAGAAATACATCTGGATACTCACACACAATTGGCACTGATTCAATCTTCTTTTCAGTCACTTTCGTATCAAGCACATAAGCTAAGTAAGCTTTCCAACACTTTCTCATGTATTTCTGAGCTAACATCGATGAAATTACCACTGGCAAACCATTCAGATCATCTCATTATTTTGACATCTCAGATCAATCGTCTTTTGTTTGCAATTCACAACAGCATCATGCAACGTTATCCAATCCATACCTAGGATTATATCAAACTTGTCAAATGGAAACAACATCAAATCAGCCAAAAAACAGAAATCTCGAATCATCAACAGACAATTCTTGCACACTTTATCAACCAACACACACTTGCCTAAGGGGTTCGATACTCTAATTACAAATTCAGTAGACTCTATAGGCAATGTGACAGCCCAAAATTGACCCTAGTCGGGAAGTGGTTTCGGGACCACAAAACTGAGTCATAAAATTTAGTTAAAATTTTATTTGCATATCTTATATGTGTGATAGTACTTGTATAAAAATTTGATGTTTTAATTTTGTATTAGGAATGTGAATTTTGCTTGAAAGGATCTAGTTGAGAGACTTAGAAAATTATGATAGGTAAATAAGTAAGGACCAAATAGTATTAAAATAGGAAAGTTTGGGTTTGCATGTCAAAGTGCCCAATTCTTGATAAGTGGCCGGCCAAGCATGGTTCCATTCCTCCAAGGTTATGTTGTTTATTATTTAATATTGGTAAGTAAATTAGAATAAATAAAAGAAGGGAATTAAAAAGAAAAAAAGGATGAATAAAATAAGGGAGGAAGAAGGAGTGTTCATCCTTTTCCTTATCACAATTGCAGTACCTAAAGAAAGAAAAAGAAGAAAGTGAAGTTAAGGCATTTGGTCATCTTCAAGTTGATTAAGAAGCTCTTGAATATTCGGTGCCTAGGGGAAAAGTTTCTAAGAAGTTTGGCCATGCATGTAACTAGATTGAGGTATGTTTGATATTATTCTTTGAGATTCATGTATATTTTAAGTTGTAAGTTTGAAATCTACCTAGCCATGGTTCAAATTTTGTTAATTGATGGAGATGATATTCGGCCATGAATGTTACATTCTTGGTTGGTATTTTGATGTCTTTGGTGATGAGGTATGAAGATGGTTGATTTTGAGTGTTTAATAAAAAGGATACATGAATTATTGTTAAATAATGGTCGAATGTAGCATGATTAAAGATGTGAATAAATTGAAGTTAAGGAGGTTGTCAATGAAAAATATGAGTTGGATGAGTTTTAAAGAATAAAAATTTAGGTGACTAGAGGTCAAGGACATTCGGTCAAAGGCTTGTGTGCTAGCAAAATCGGCCTAAATGTCGTTTTGATGTGTTGAATTGAGTAAGCTAGATGTTGGAACACATAAGGATTCGGCCTTCTAAAACAATAGAGATAAGTGTATGAAAGGCTAAGTTTAAGTAGTAAGGCCGAATAGGTTGTAGATAAGGCACTTGTGAGTTCTTGGCCAAGCAATTGACAAATTAAATTAGAGTTCTTGTGACGTATAATGTCAAGTCTAACTTGGTATATTTGGCCACCTAACTAAGTACATCGGTGGTGTTGAATGTAATCTTACACATTCGGCCATATGGGGTAAAAATGGGTCGAGTGTTCATGAGATGAAATTAGGTGTTTAAATGATGTTATAGTTGACATTGTGCATATATACATGCATTCGGCCATCTAATTGAGTATGAAGGTGGTGTTAAATCTAATTGTGATGCCCATTCCGAAGTATATATATATACATACATATGTATATATACATAAGTATGCCCATTCGTGATGTTACCTTTAATTATGTGTATAATCGACTAAATGGGTAATTAGTGAGGATGGTTGCCAAATATACAAACATACATATGCATGTGTAATTGAATTATGAATGTTTAGCAAGATGGTTAAACTAGTTGATTTATTGATTAAGCTCAAGGAGTTAAAGGAGGAGAATCAAGCAAAGGCAAAGAAAAGATCATCGAGTAGCCGAGTTGGAACCGTCCTACCCAACACAAAGTAAGTCATCAAGCATATATTTTGTATTGATCTAAATAGACATAATGTCTATGTAATTATGCCGAATGGAATGATAAATTTATATACATGTATGCATGTGGTGATGAAAGTGTTGAATGAAAAGAAAAGAGGTGAGATGTATTGAGTTGTTGATCTCGGCACTAAGTGTGCGGTACAAACATTTATGATCATGAGATTGGCACTAAGTGTGCGGGTTTAAATTGTTCAGCACTAAGTGTGCGAGTTTGGTTATATAGCACTAAGTGTGCGAGTTGATTATATAGCACTGAGTGTGCGGACTTAATATATATTTTTGAATCATATGGGCACTAAGTGTGCGACATTATTGAGTTGATCACGGACAGCGGATCGGGTAAGTACCTTGAGTTCGTGACTACTAGGCGCTATGTTTATATTTGAAGTTGAGCTTGGTAAGTTTGAACCTATGTGACAATTATAATTGAGGTCACGTACATAAGATTTATCGTGGAATAGGTGAAAGGTCGTTTAGTTGTATGATTGTAACGAAAACAAAATGATGTATGAAAATGCCTCAAATATCCTATTGATTAGTATATGGAATGTGAATGCATGACTTGGTATGAGATTGAACCGATAGGTTTGAGGAACTATGGTATGGTTCGGTATGGGTGGAGTAACTAGCCTCGTTCCATTTTGCTTCCTCTTGTGATAATGTTATTAATGGATGGTAGTGCATTGCTTATGACTTACTGAGTTATATACTCACTCGGTGTTTCCTTGTCACCTATTTTAGGTTTCTTGGACTTGTCTCTTTTTACGTGATCGGGCCGTCATCGGAGTCATCACACCGGCTAGCAAGTTTTGGTACTTTCTTCTTAGTCGGCTTAGGAGAACATTTCGGCATGTATAGGCTATTATGTTGTGTTTGAACTTTGGGATGTAAACTTTTAGCCATGCGAAAATGGCATAAATGTCGGTTGGGTTTGGTTTATAACGTTAGGTCGTAAGCCTTGGTAATTCGACCCCTTTTTTTTTATGCCATATGTCATGGTTGATTATTTTTGGTGTTAAAATTCATGATATGGCAATAGTGTAGTAGGGAGATGTTTGACAATGATTAGCCTTTGGCATGGCTAGTCATGATCATAATTTGTGATATGTATGATGAATTACTAGTTAGATCAAGGAGAAATCACGAAATGGGCATAGTTGCTTTCGTAACAGATGCCGGCAGCAGCAGTGACGTGAGATTGAAAAATCACTAAAAATAGTAGAAGTGGAATTAATTGATGAATAAATTATGTAATCGAAGCTCGATGAGTCTATTTTCATATAGAAGTAACGAAATGATCATATGGACAGTATGTTAAGAGATATTCAGGTTCTCGTGAGACAGGGCCAGAACGGTTTCTGGATTCCCTGTTCCGACTTTGGAAATTCATTATAAATTAACCAGAGATAATTAGGAGTCATTCCATATACGTACAGATTCCTCTCTGAGTCTAGTTTCTATAGAAATAAACGACATCAGTATTGAAGCTCTGTGCAGGGAGATATCCAAGTCGTAATGCACAAAGGTCAGTGTAGTCGATCCCTATAACATGGGAGACTTTGACTAATAAACTGTACTAATTGGCCCGACCAAAATTCTACAAAAATTCTACCATATAGGTATATGAGTCTAGTTCCAGGGAAAATTTACAGAACTGGATTTTGAGTTTCATAACTCAAGATATGATTTTTAAAGCGACTAGTACGCAGATTGGCAGCTTGTCTGGGAAATGTCAAATAAGTGGTTTGAAGTCTGTTAACACCTCGTGTTCGACTCCGGCGACGGTCTCGGGTTCGGGGTGTTACAGGAAAAGTCTTACTGGATACTAAATTCACACATATATACGAATGAGTTGATCCTGGATCTATCAATGCAATAAGTTTAGTATCATAAAGAGCAAAAGTACCAGTGATAACATCTGGAGATGACGCTTCTTCACGAGCGCGAATAGCGTAGGATCGTGCAGGTCTACTTCTAATTACAGTGTTACTCGGCCTTGTGTTTTCAGCATTATTTTTTTCAGCTAACTCTGGGCAATCTTTAATAAAGTGATCTTGTGAACCAAAACTATAACAAGTTCTATTATTAGTTTTCACCCAACAATCTCCAAAATGCCGTCTTCCACACTGTTGACTGTCAAGTTTAACATCTTTTACGTTGCCAACACTTGATACTGATGTTGCTTGAGCTTTAGGGTTGGTGTATTGCTTCTCACGATCTCTATTCTAATATCCCGCTGAAGCTATCGATTGGTTAAAATAGTATCTAGATTTCTTCGACGAGGAATGATAAGATTTACTCATCAATCTCTTCCTCGAATCTCTTACCTCTGAATCAGCCTTTCTCTTTTCTTTGTTGAAATCCTCGGGTTTACAAGCCCTCTCAACCAGTACTACAAATTCCTTCAATTCAAGTATCCTGACTAACAACTTTATATCTTCATTCAACCCGTTAACAAATTGTTTGCACATGATCTCTTCAGTGGAAACATATTCCCGAGCATACTTGCTCAAAAGTACAAATTCTCTTTCATATTCTGTCACAGTTATTCGACCCTGCTTCAACTCTAAAAGCTCTTTATGTTTCTGATCAACAAATCTTTGGCTTATGTACTTCTTTCGAAATTCAGATTGAAAGAACTCCAAGGTAACCCTTCTCTAGGAACCACCGATGTCAACTTTTTCTACCAATGATGTACAGGACAATTCATCAAATACTCTGATCATATTCTCGAAACAGAACTCGGCTCTCTAAGTATCATCATCAACTGTAGCCCGAAACTCTTCATCCCCGTGTTTACGAATCTTATCAATAGGTGGCTTACTCAATCGAATCAGATCTATCACTTGTGGCACAACAAGGACTTGTTGAGGAACAAGTGGGGTGGAAGTTGTTGAGCAGTCGGATTCATTCGAACGAACTCCATGAACCACTAACCCATCATTTGGAAGAAGGCTTGCTTAGCCTCTCCCCCTTGGCTACTTGAAATAGGCCTAGAATCGACTGGCACTGGCCCTTGAGTGGGAGCGAGCGCAGTACTCTCAACATCGAGCTATTGCTCGATCGGGATCCATTTTCTGTATAAAAACACATTTTAACTGTCAGGAATCATCACACATTTTAACTTTCACACACTACGTTAGTCCTAGAATTGACTAAACCGTAGCTCTAATACCAATTAAATGAAACACCCCTAACCCGTATCTGTCGTCAGAATAGGGTTACGAGGCATTACTGATCAATACACATCATCCATATACATACCAATTAAATGAAACACCCCTAACCCGTATCTGTCGTCAAAATAGGGTTACGAGGCATTACCGATCAATACACATATTCATATACATAACATATTCATTTAAGCGTTCATATATAAAACTCATTCAAATCATTCACATTGTCCCTTATAAGGCTCTACAAGACCTTAAAACAGGCTTAGAAGTGGTTCGAGACTAAACCGATAACATTTGTAAACTTTGAGAAACTTAGAAAATTTTTCAACATTTAAGGGTCAGACGCCCGTGTGAATAGGCCATGTGCCTCACAGGGTTACCAGACACGCCCATGTCATAGGCCGTGTGAAAACAGGGCATACATACTGTGGGAGAATTAGAAAGGTTACTGACTTCGCCACACAGCCGGTCACACACCCATGTGCCAGCCCGTGTGTCACACACGACCAGTGGACACGCCTATGCGTATAGACCTTGTCAAAACTGTAGGGTATACTGACTTAATTTGAAAGGTTACCCCAAGGGACACACTGTCGTGTAACATGACCGTGTGTCACACACGGCTGAGACACACGTCCGTGTCTCCGCCCATGTAGACAAAATTAGGCCATTTGTAAAGCCAATTTGTCACACTACTCTCAAGCACACAAAGTAACCAAATTTGGTACCATTTCATCCCATATATAAGCATTCAAAACATGCAATTTCCTACACAAATCATGCCAACTATCCATAACCATTTCAATTATTCAATTTCATATTCAAAACATACCAAATCATTGTACCAAAATCATCAAACTCAAATAACTTCTAATGCATATATAATATCCTTCTATCAACTAGATCATCCTTCTCAAACATATCAATTCATCATCTATAAACCATACCATAATATACCATTCCTCAAACATTTATAACTAACCAAATGAGTAACCAATTAAACATATCAATAACCATGGCAAACAATGCCAAACCACAAGACATTAAATACATAACATGTAACATTTATCCAAAACATAATTTTTAACCCAACTTAAATGGCCACACACACCAACATTTACAAGCCAAATCACATGGTTAAAATCATAACTCAAAACATACCAATATGACACTGGCCTATACATGAAATATACCATATATACAAAGCTTCAAAAGTACCAATGAGTTGATCGATAGTGTGATGACGTTTCCCGACGGTCCCTAAGTCTGAGTTAGCTTTGATACTCTATAAAACACAAACAAATATCACACAGTAAGCTTCATAGCTTATTAAGTTCGTACTAAATAAACTCAACAGTTCAAAATATTCAAATAATCAATTAATAAACACTTAATAAGTCTCATATCATTACTCAATTCTAACCCATGACCATTTATCATATATATACAAATCCATCAAGTTTCATACACTTAGTATCAACTACTACATAGGTATCATTGATGAACCGTAATATACATATTTTTATCTCATGCTTAGCACATTTATGGATGGTTTCTCCTTAGAATTGGTGAATTCGATGCTCCTAATCCTTTAATTTCATGTTTTATACTTAGGTGAACATAGGAGAGTAAAAAGAGTGAGAAACGGGCCGAAAACTGAGAAAATGGATCCACGTGGGAAATCAACACGGCCTGGACTTCCTCACACGGCCGTGTCCTTTTGGCAAGATTAAAGCACGACTTATACGGGTATACTACACGCCCATACCTGTTTAACAGCCTTGACCATGGGCTACAGTAATCGCACACGGGCGTGTCCTTGCCACGCCCAAGTATAACCCTATTCAGAAAAGGCCAATTTTGGAGGCTCTTAGGCATTCTAAAGCCTATTTAAACACCTGAGGAGGCACTTAGAAAAGAGACATAGAGTAGGAAGTAAGGAATTACTCGAGGAAAGCCGATTGATCCATCTCAGAAGTTAGATTCATCATTAAGACTGAAGATCTCCCTTCAAGTTCTTTCAGGAGTTTTGGGTTTTCTTATGTTTTGTTATCTTTATGCTTTTGAGATGTTTTCTTTCATAAGTATGAACTAAACCCCCTAAATACCTAATGGGAATGAAACCTAATATGGATCTTGTTATTATTATCTGAATTGTATGATAAATATTTGACTTGTTCTTAATTATGTGTTCTTAATTCTTGTTTTGATATTCCACTATATTGATTCAAGTTAAGCTCTTATTCAGAGGAGGAATAGACCCTGTCTAAGAGTAAATTTGTCATAATTAAGCGGAGTTGATTGCACGCCTAGAGATAGGGTGATAAGATTTTGCTGAATTAGGGTAAACCCAATAAGAGAATCCATAGATCGAGTTAATGCAATTCTAGGGTGTTAATTAGAAAGAGATTTTAATTATTCAACCTAGGGTTAGATGTTATTAGTCTCGAGAGAGATAATAATATAACTTAGAGATTTCTACGGATCAAGTCAAATGAATAAATCGTCTGATTCAGAGTCAAATAACAAGTGAAGTCTAGGTGGATTTTTCCTTAGGTATTGTCTTAATCAATCGGATTTTCCCAAAAGTATTTTCCCAAATTTTCTTTCTATGCATTCTTAGTTAGTAATTAGTTTAGATAACCAAACCTCTTAATTTTTAGGCTAGATAATAAAAAGGAAGTAAATACTAGTACTCGTAGTTCCTTTGGGTTCGACAATCCGGTCTTGCTAAATTATACTACTGTTCGATAGGTACAATTGCCTTAATCGTGATAATAAGTTAGTCTCAAGAACGATTCATTTATAAATTTTTAAAACCTGTTACGAATATCATGCATCAATCATACGTACTTGTACTCTCTTGTATTTAATTATTACATTTTCACCTCTTTGTTCAATACGTTAATCCATCCGAAAATCTTTCAATACTCAAGGAACTCGCACACTTAGTGCCAAAATGATTAGCTGAAGCTATAACAATGTCGCACACTTAGTGTCATCACATTAAACTGAAGTTATCTTAGTGTCACACACTTAGTGCCACATATAGTCAAAGCTATTCAAATTCGCACACTAAGTGCTATATATAAAGCCGAAGCTATCTCGAAACGCACACTAAGTGCCAAACATAGTCGATTTGTCATCGTACGCAATCGTATTCATATATATACAATTTACGCATTATTAAAGCATTAAAAGCATAATTGTAACAATGTTTATTACGTACAAACTTACCTCAACGTAAAAATGACGAAAATAGTCAATTAGTCGAGTACTTTGTTCTTGCCTCGATCTAAGTCTGGGTTCCTCTTATCTTGATCTTAATCAAGATTCAAAGTGACCGAATGAAAACCAAATCCCTAGTTTTCTTCTTCTTCAATATTCGGCTAATAAGAAAGAAGAATGCCATATTTTTTATGTTTTGTTTTATTAATATCATTATTATTTATTAAATACCAAAATTAACCTTACTAATATAACATAACAATTATTAATGGTTGTCCAAAATTGTCCACTAACCTTAATTATGGTCTAATTACCATTTGAGGCCATCTTATTATAAAGCCAAGGTCAATTAAACCATTAACTTATAGAATGCCACTTTTGCATTTTACGCGATTAAGTCTTTTTTCTCAAATTGAGCTATTAAACGATAAAATTAGCTTACGAAATTTTCACACATATATACTCACATCTGTAAACACCAAAAATAATATTATAATAATTTTACAACCTCGGATTTGTGGTCCCGAAACCACTGTTCCAATTTAGCTAAAACTAGGCTATTACAATGGGCGTGTCCTAGGGTCACATGGGCGTGTCCCTTAGGCCACACAGGCATGTGAGCTCTGCATCTTGGAAAATTTTTGAAATTTCACGAAATTTTTTTAGAATTCTCGATTAAGTCTCGATTCGATTCTAAAGCTCATGTAGGGCCTCGATGGTGCATTTAAGGGACGTTATGAATAATCTCAGAACATGAACAATAATTGACATTATTATCTGTAAATGTTCTGAAAACTTTGGTAACGCTTCGCAACCTTGTTCCAATGACGGATTCGAGTTTCGGGTGTTATAGTTAATAAATACTGGAACTGATGCATAAAATTTTATAATGTAGGTAAATTCAAATTATACAATGAGCACTCGTAGACGTGGTGCTCGTGACCGTGGTAGAGGCAGTAGGGGGCTCGAGCTGAGTTTTCCTCTCTGGTCAGTATGCCAAACTTAGATACGAGTGAGACACCGATTTCACCTACTACTGAGACTGGGTCTCAAAGTCGTTCAGCTAGGGATGACGCTGTAACACCCCTAACCCGTATCCGACGCTAGAATAGGGTTACGAGGAATTACCGGATAACACACCTCATTCACATACATATCTGCAATCAAAATCAAAATCCATTCATATCAAACACATTGTCCCATGTAAGGTCCTACGAGATCTTAAAACATGCTTAGAAGTGGTTCAAGACTAAACCGATAACATATGCAAACTTTAGGAAACTTAGAAAATTTTCTTTAATTTCAGGGTCACACGCCCGTGTAAACAGGCCGTCTGCCTCACACGGCTATCAGACATGCCCGTGTCACAGACCGTGTGAAAACAGGGCGTACATACTGACTTACACCACACGACCGAGGACACGCTCGTGTGCCAGGCTGTGTGAAATCTAAGAGGGGTTCTGACTTCGCCACACGGTCGACCACACACTCGTATGTCAAACTCGTGTGCCTAGGCCAAGTCGAAATTGTACGGTATACTGACGTAATTTGAAAGGGTACCCCAGGGGACACACGGCCGTGTAACATGACCGTGTGTCACACACAACTGAGACACACATCCTTGTCTCTGCCCATGTGGACAAAAATAGGCCATTTACAAAGCCAATTTACCATCCTTTTCTCATGCACACCTAGCCATCAAAACGGTATCATTTCGACACATATATATACAGCCAAAACATGCTAATTCACTCACATATCATTCCATCTATCATCAACCATTTCAATTACTAAATTCCTTATTCAAAACATACCAAATTACTAAGCCAAAATCATAATAACTTACATATCTCCTAAATGAATTTTCTCACCTTTCTATCAACCAAATCATGCTTCTCAAACATACCAATTCATCATCTATAATTCATATCAAAATATATCATTTCTCAAGCATTAATATATCAACTAATAACTAACCAAATGAGCAACCACTTAGCCATACCAACAACCATGGAAAACATGCCAAAACATATGGTAATTTTATAAACATCACATGTATCACTTATCAAACATATAATCAAGCCAACTCAAATGGACATACACATCACTATTTACAAGCCAAGTTTTATGGCTAAAATCATGACTCAAAACATACCAAAATGACATTAACCTATACATATCATATACCATATATACAAAGCTCCAAAAAATACCAACAAGTAGTTGATAGTATGAAGAAAGTTCCCGATGATCCTAGATGTCCTAGCTAGCTTCGATAATCTATAAAACATGGAAATAACACATAAAGTAAGCTTTAAAATCATAGTAAGCCATTTAAAAATAAAGCTATCATATGAACCTTTGCATATCAATTCAATTTTTCTAAACATAACTAATCACACACAAATTCACAAACCTTTCTTATTGAACACTCATTCAATATCTTAATCAAATTCCTCATTTACTTCACTTCTCAACTCTTGTATGAATCTCGCACGTACCTGAGTTACTTAGCTCATTCACATATTCTTTCTCAACTTGACTTTGCCAGTTGAACCATTTGGAATCGTTAAGGATACTTGAAAATCACATAAGCTCAAACAATGCCATATCCTAAATACGGTCTTAGATGTTATCGCATATTGACGCCACTGTCCTAGACAGGGTCTTACACAAAATCAATTAACGATGCCAATATCCTAGACATGGTCTTACATGTAATCACATCTCGGTAACCTAATTTCATGCAATTCGTATCCTATACTATTCCTAAAGTTCGTACAGGACTTTCGGATATCAAAACATCATTGTTTCTTGCTCGTATTTGCTCGACCACATTCATAAAAATTCAATGGAAAATAAACACATATAATTCAATTCCAAGACATTTATTTGCATATGAACTTACCTCGTAGTTGGAATAGAGGGACTAGATCGACTATTCGATAACTTTAGATTTTCCCCGATCTAAATCCGTTTTCTTTAGTTCTTGATCTATATACATTCAAAATTAATCCATTTAATCACCAAATTATTCAATTTCATCCACCAGCACATATTTGGGCATTTTTGCACTTTGGTCCCTAAAGTTACACATTTATTCAATTTAGTCCCTATTTAAAAATACACAAAATTTCACAACTTCTTTCAAATACATGCTAGACGAATTTTCCTAATGCTCATATTAGTCATATTTATCATTTATTCACACATTTAACCACATATTTTCACATTTTCACAAAAAAATCCCTTTTTGACATTTTTATCAAAAATCACTTAATAAAACTTGATAATCTATCAACAAATATTCATTTTGCATCATCAACTATCACAAAGCTCATAAATTTAACAATGAAACTTCACAAAATTATCAACAATTTCAGAAATTAGGGTACAGGCTAGCTAGTATTCAAAGCAACGATCACAAAAACATAGAAATCATCAAAAATCGAGCTAAAACCGTGCCTTAATCAAGCCAAATGTGTGCGGAACATCACAAGCCCTAAATGGATTTCTTCTTCTTCTTATTTTTGACTAGGATGAACTAAAATGATGATAATTTCACTTGATTTTATTTAATATAACATTAATGATCTATTTACCATTTTAACCTTATTTATAATGATGTAAAATCATTTATTTAATGGTCATTTATGTCAAATTACAATATCAATGGTCTAATAACAACATAAGGACCTCTCATTTAATAATCCATAGCAAATAGACACCTTTAACAAATAGAACGCAACTTTTTCATTTTACGCGATTAAGTCCTTTTTCTCAAATTGAGCTATTAAATGATAGAAATTAGCTCATGAAATTTTCACACATATATATTCACATGCTATTAACACTAAAAATAATATTAAAATAATTTTACGACCTCAGATTTGTGGTTCTAAAACCACTGTTCCAATTTAAGCTAAAATCGGGCTGTTATAGACGCATTGTCCTAGGCCATGTTGAGGATTTTGGAGAGGGCCGCTAGACCCCATTCTAGATCTGGGGGCCATGGATTGGTAACTGAATAACTCCAGTCTAATGGTGTTGAGTTGTTTAGGGGTGTCACTGGAGTCGCCCCTACTGTGGTCGAGTATTGGTTGGAGGCCACTAAGAGGATTATGAATGATATAGACTATACTCTCAAGCAGAAACTTAAGGGTGCAGTCTCTT
The DNA here is from genome assembly GCF_007990345.1 of Gossypium hirsutum. Taxonomy (NCBI): domain Eukaryota; kingdom Viridiplantae; phylum Streptophyta; class Magnoliopsida; order Malvales; family Malvaceae; genus Gossypium; species Gossypium hirsutum. The sequence goes on along the minus strand of NC_053425.1, from coordinate 46,894,538 downwards.
TACTTCGCAACGAGGCATACCAATGGTGGTTGACGGTCGAAGAGGGTACTCAGCCTGATCATCTGAACTGGGATTTCTTTAAGACTGCCTTCCAAGGGAAATATGTGGAGTTGAGCTATATGGATGCTCATAGACGTCAGTTCATGAATCTCACGCAAGGGGATAGATCAATGGTCACATATGAGGTCGAGTTTTTGAGGTTGAGCCATTAAGCACGAGGCATGGTGGCGCATGAGTATGAGAAGTGTGTTTATTTTGAGGATAGCTTGAGGGATAGTTTAAGGGTTCTGGTTGACAAGGCAAAGATCGTCGAAGAAGTTAAGCATGTAGAGCACCGAAATAGGGACCGTGATAGAGGTAAGAATAAGAGGGATACAGAGCCCTCTAGATCTGTTTAGAAGCCTAAGAAAAAGGCCAGACCTGATGGGCCAGTTAGAGTGAGGGTTCTTGTTGCTCCTACATGGATTCAGTTATGTGGAAATTGTGGTAGGCGCCATCTGGACGAGTGTTGGAAGATGATTGGGGCTTGTTTGAGGTGTGGGTCTTTGGAGCATCATATTAAAAAGTGTCCATAATGGGCAGATCAGATGCAAGCTTCGGTACTAGGTTCTGTACAGCCTTAGAAGGCAATTCAGCAGCCACCTAGAGACCGTGGACCGGCTAGGGGTGGTAATGGTATGGGTCGTTTGTAGAGAGCACTAGGTAGAGGTGCTAGTCAGACTGAGACGAGGCAACCAACGTTGGTTTATGCTGCTCGACACCAAGAGGATAGAGATGCTCCTAATTTTATCACTGGTATGTTATTTATTTTTATTTACCTCATACTGCTTTGGTAGACATAGGTTCTACATACACTTATGTAGCTAGTTTTGTTTCTGAAAATCTAGGAATTTCTATCGAGAACATTTCTAGTGAGATCACTGCATTGAATCTATTGGGGTAGTCTGTTTGGGTTAATAAGCTTTATAGAGATGTTCTGTTAGTGGTGAAAGGGGTTGTTTTTCTGGAAAAGCTGATGGAGCTTTCGTTTAGGGAGTTAGACTTAATTCTGGGAATGGACTGGTTGGTTGAACACGTGTTAACTTGGACTGCGCATCTAAGAGGGTCGTTCTGAGGACTGAGGATGATGAAGAAGTGGTTGTGATCGATAAGCATCGAGATTATCTGTCCAACATGATCTCTGCCCTTGTGGTTGAAAAATTATTTCAGAAAGGATGTGAGGAGTATTTGGCTTACGTTAGTGTTTCTGTTTCTAAGGACTCTTCTATCGGGGATATTAGAACAATGAGGGATTTTCTGGATTGCTTTCCTAAGGAGCTATCGGGTTTACCTCTGAATTTAGAAGTTGAGTTCAGCATTGATTTTCTATCGGGTACAGCTCTGGTGTCCATCGCTCCCTATCGAATGGCACTGAAGGAGCTTACAGAGCTTAAAGCTCAACTTCAAGAGCTTTCGAATCGTGGTTTCATCCACCCTAGTGATTCTCCGTAGGGGGCTCCTGTTTGTGAAGAAAAAGGATTGCACCATGAGGATGTGCATCAATTACCGGCAGTTGAATAAACTGACTGTGAAAAACAAGTATCCACTTCTGGGGATCAACAATCTGCTTGATCAATTCCGCGGGGCTTCTATGTTCTTGAAGATTGATCTTCATTCTGGGTATCATCAGTTGAGAGTTAAGGAAGCTGATGTTTATAAGACTGCATTTAGGACTTGTTATGGATACTACGAGTTCCTAGTTATGCCCTTTGGTCTAAGAATGCTCTGGCTGCATTCATGGATCTGATGAACCAAGTCTTTTAGCCATATCTGGATTAGTTTGTCATGGTCTTCATCGATGATATTTTAGTTTACTCTAAAACCGAGGTTCAGCATGATGAGCATCTTACAGTAGTGCTTCAGATTCTCCGTGAAAAATAGCTCTACGCTAAGTTGAGCAAGCGTAAGTTCTAGTTGTGAGAGGTAACCTTTCTGGAGCACGTGGTTTCTACTGAGGGTATCCGAGTTGATCCTAGAAATATTAAGGTTGTGCTTGATTGGAAACAACCTAAGAATTTATCTAAAATTCATAGTTTTTTGGGTCTAGCGGGTTATTATCGATGGTTTGTCGAGTTGTTCTCTCTGATTGCAGCTCCATTGACTAAGCTTCTGCGTAAAGGTGTTCCATTTTTTTGGATTGATGCGCAACAATCAAGCTTCGAGAAGCTCAAATCTGTTTTGACTCAGGCTCCTGTTCTGATACAACCAGAATCTTGTAAAAAGTTTGTGGTCTATAGTGATGCATCGCACGTAGGTTTAGGATGTGTATTGATGCAAGATCAAAAATTTGTGGCTTATGTGTCCCGTCAGCTTAAGACACATGAAGGGAACTATTCGACACATGATTTCGAGTTAGCTGCTGTGGTTTTTGCGTTGAAAATCTAGAGGCACTATCTGTATGGTGATAGGTGTATTATCTACACTAATCACAAGAGCCTCAAGTACCTCCTTACTCAGTAGGAGTTGAATCTTAGATAGCGGTAATAGATTGAGCTGCTCAAAGATTATAACTACACGATAGAGTATCATCCTGCTAAAGCCAATGTAGTGGCTGATGCTCTAAGTCGTAAAGCGATGACTAATTTAAGGGTGATGTTCGCTCATCTTAGCCTGTTTGATGATGGAAGTCTATTAGTCGAGTTACATGCTAAGTCACTTGGATTGATCAGATTCGAGATAAGCAGTTAAGGGATGAGTCTCTGGGTTTGTGGTTTTTTCAGATTGAGAGTGGCAGTACTTCGAATTTTGGGCTGACTAATGATGGTGTTCTGTGCCTTTGAGGTCGGATCTGTGTGCCGAATGATTCTGATTTGAGGCAGTCGATTCTGAGAAAGGTGCATAGTAGCCCTTATGCTATACATCCCGGCGGTAATAATATGTATCAGGATCTTCGTGTACTGTACTGGTAACGTGAGGTTACAAATTTTGTTCTAAGTATGATAATGCTATGCATGTCTGATTATTTCGTAATCTGTATATAAGCATGTTGAGAATGTTTAATCTATTATTTCTGTATCTGTTTTGGGGTGAGATTTGTATATGTGGAGGAAGTGTTCTGTATGGCAATCATCGCCTATATTCTGGCAGCTTGGCTGCACATTATCCGATATGTGTCATAATGACACGATATGGTGCGTAGGGTTGTGTGGGTGTTTTTAACCCCACATTGTGTTATGGGACGGTCGGAGTTGGTGTGTAAAGGATGGGGGTAGGATTCTGATTATCTAATCTGTATATTTGACTCTGTTAACGGTATCTAAAATGGGCATGAACCTGAAACTGTATTTGATTGTATGTGAATTTTCTGCATGTTTGCATATTTATTTCTGTTAGGTTACACACTGAGTTACATAAACTCACCTCTGTTTGTCTATTCTGTTCAGGTAATCCACAGACTTAGATGGATCGGTGCGGCGGAGTCTTGCAGTAACCACTAGTCTAAGAACTGAAGCTAATTAAAGGGTTTATTTACTTAAAGGATATTACTGGGAGTTTTGTATTAAATGGACTCTCCGGACTGTTGATTAAATTTTTGGGATTTGGATTCTTGTTTAATATCTTGTTTGGACAAACTCCCTAAAAACATGGTTTTACTAAAAAAAAGGTTTCCCAAAATACGAACTGCTTTCATGAAATACAACAATTTTCGTAAGCTTTCACTATAAAACACGTTTTAAGGCAAATTAATTAATTGAATAAACATTTTGACAATGGATAAAAGAAAATAAGAGTTGAAAAACTGAAATGGTTTTATCGTATAAACTTCGTTAACAAAACCCATTCTTTCTGACACTTCCAGATTCCGCCATAACATCTAGGCTAGGTTTGGGGTGTTACAAAAAAAATTACATACTAGACACAATAGGTCAAAATAGAACATGCAAATTTAATTCCCCCTTACTATTTGCACATAAGATTCATATAAATCATGCATATATACTTTTGCAATCAATTTTTATGTCATAAAACATTTGAAAACAACAAAGTACATAAATTTATTTGAACACAAAATCAAGGAAAGGTGGTAATACCTAGTTCTCTCTTTATTGTCCAAAATCTTTCATTATCTAATGGTTTGGTAAAAATATCAGCTAACTAGTTCAAAGTATCAACAAATTCTAAAATACATCTCTTTTTTGGACATGATCTTTAATGAAATGATGTCTAATTTCAATATGCTTTGTTTTAGAATGTTGGATGAGATTTTTAGTGAGACAAATGCACTAGTATTGGCACACTTGATAGGAATGATATCTACATCAATTCCATAGTCCATAAGTTGTTGTTTCATCCATAAAACTTAAGCACAACAACTACTGGCAGAAATGTATTACGCTTCGATGGTGGACAATGCAACACTATTCTATTTCTTTGGTGGACAATGTTACACTATTCTATTTCTTTGAAAACCATGATACGAGCATGTTGCCTAGGAATTGACAAGTACCAAAGGTGTTTTTCCTATTCAATTTTTAACCTCCAAAATCCGCATCTAAGAAGGCATGAAAGCTAAATGAAGAGTCTCTAAGATACCAAAGGCTTAAATTAGGAGTGCCTCTAAGGTATTTAAAGATTCTCTTAATGGCTTGTAAATGTGATTCCTTAGGATAAGATTGATATCTAACATACAAGCAAACACTAAATATAATATCGGGTCTACTTGTGATAAGATAAAGTACTGAGTCAATCATTGACCTATATAATTTTATATCAACACATTTACCATCTTTATCTTTGTCAAGCTTTGTAGAGGAGCTCACTGGTGTACCTTGTGGTTTGAGATTATCCATGTCAAACATCTTGAGCATTTCCTTGGTGTATTTAGCTTGATTGATGAAGATGTCATCCTTCCTTTGCTTGATTTTGAGTCCCAAAAGAAATTTATTTTTCCCATCATGCTCATCTCAAATTCACATTGCATTTGAACTACTAACAAATCCTTGTCTTTTATTTTGATAAAAAATTTTATGTCAACTTTCCTTTTACAAAAACATTTTTCAATAAGAAAATTTGATAATCTTTCATACCAAGCTCTAGAAGCTTGTTTTAAACCGTATAAGGCTTTTGAAAGTTTGAAAACATGATTTGAAAATTTTGAATCTTCAAAACTAGGTGTTTGTTCAACATATGCTTCTTCATTTATAAAACCATTTAGAAAAATACTTTATACATCCATTTGATACAATTTAAAATCATTAAAGCATGCAAAAGCTAAAAGCATCCTAATGGCTTCTATCCTAGCTACAAAAGCATAAGTTTTTTCATAATATATTCCCTTCTCTTGAGTGTAACCTTGAGCTGCAAGTCTAGCCTTGTTCCTCACAATGTTACCACTCTCATCTAGCCTGTTTCTAAAAACCTACTTAATTCCTATAGCAGATTTCTCACAGGGTATTTCTGTTATGGTCCATACATTACTTCTCTCAAATTGATTTAACTCTTCTTGCATGACCAATATCCAATATTCATCATTTAATTTTTTTATATATATTTTTAGGCTCAATGCATGAGATAGATGCAATGTAATTACAAGTATTTCTAAGAGAAGATCTAATGGTTACCCCCTTTTGATGGATCTCCCAAAATTTTACTATCCTTCACATAATTATACTCCCTTGGATGATTGATTTCTCTTTCCTTTATTATGAGTTCCTTTAGAGCTTATTGTGTTTGTTCTTAAATCTTGTCATTTGATGAATGATTAGTCTTATAATCATTGTTTAATATTCCTACATCATCATCAACATAAGTATCCTTTATAGAAAGAGGGTTAGCAACATCGAAAACAACATTTATTGACTCTTCAACTACTAAAGTTATTTTATTAAAGACTATAAGCTTTAGAATTTAAGGAATAACCAAGAAAAACTCATTCATCACTTTTTGCATCAAATTTACCAAGATTGTCTTTTTCATTTTTTTTAAACAAAACACTTGTATCCAAAAGGATGAAAATAGCTAATGTTAGGCTTTTTGTTTTTAAAAATTCCATATAAAGGTTTCGTTAAATTAGGCCTAATCATTACTCTATTAACAATATAGCAAGTGATGTTTGTGGCTTTCACCCAAAAATATTTTGGTAAATTATTTTCACAAAGCATAATTCTAGCCATTTTTTCTAAAGTTCTATTTTTCCTCTCAAAAACTCCATTTTGTTGAGGGGTTCTAGGTGTAAAAAAATTGTGGCTGATACCATTTGAGTTGCAAAAATTTTCAAAACCAAGATTTTGAAATTCAGTTCCATGGTCAGCTCTAACACTAGTGATAAAATAACCTCTTTCATTTTGATTAATTTTTGAAAATGTGATGACTTTTTCTAAAGTTTCATCTTTAGTACTTAAGAAAAAACCTAAGTAAATCTAAAGTAATAATCTATAAACACAAAAGCATGTTGTTTTCCACCCAAGCTAGTAGTCCTAATTGGTCCAAAAAGATCAATGTGAATTAATTGAAGAACTCTACTAGTAGATAGATCATTTATAGGTTTCAAAGAAACTATCTTATGTTTGCCTTTAACACATGCATCAGAAAATTTATCTAAATCAAAATCAATTTTCAAAAAGCCTCTTACTACGACATTTTTGACTAATTTATGCAATATGCTCATGCTAGCATGTCCTATTTTTCTATCCCACAATAAAGAATTATTTTCAATTTTAGCAATAAGGCATATGTTTGATTTATGCATGTCATCTAAATGCACCATGTAAATATTTCCTATTTTATATCCTACAAATGTCATCTAAACGCACCATGTAAATATTTCCTATTTTATATCCTACAAGCATAATCTTATTAGACACAATGTCAATTAATTTACATCCATTTGACTAAAATTGAAATTGAAATATTTATCACATAATTGACTAATACTCAATAGATTATGCTTAAGACTGTTGACATACAAAACATTTTCAATAAAGATCTAAGAGTTTTTTTTCCAATAGATCAAATGCCTTCAATAAGTCCTTTGGAGTTGTCACCAAATGTAACTTCTCCTCCACTTTTTTACTTCAATTTGATAAAATTGCTCTAGTCATCGGTCATGTGCCTTGAGCATCCACTATCAAGATACCATGAGTTTTTGCTTGAATTGCCCACCTGAAGCAATACTCCTTTTCCTACAAACATAGAATTAATTTTTTTATTTTTGGTCCCCAAATTCTTTTGGGTTCATAAGTATGTTTCCAAGATTTTAGTCCCTTTATGTATCCATTTAGAAATGATATCATTATCTTCAGTAGTGATGAGTCTTTTAGGGTCTTTTAGGGGCCCATGCACTTTTAGCTAATTTTCCTTTATAAGTTTTAAAATGACCTTTATGTTTATAGTATTTAAGGTTATTTTTAACAAAGTTTTGTTTTTAATTTTCTCCTCTTTCAAGCCTTGTTGGAAAAATATTGTTAGAATGAGCCTTTTCACTCTTAAGCAGCTTAAGTTGCTTTTCATGATCTTTATGAACTTTTGAAAGTAAATTATGCAAGTCTAAATTCATTTTCTCAAAATCATCAATAGTTTCTTGCATGTTGTTTACTTTCTCTTCAAGTTCATGATTGGTTTTGGAAAGTAAGTCATTTCTATTTTTCAATTTTGAAATATTTTTCTTATGCTTTGCAACCATGACTTCAAATTCCAAACCTAACTCATCATAGGCATATTGTACATAAAATGAATAAGAAATTAAAATAGACAAGTTAGAAATTACCTTAGAGTCATCAATGGCTGTAAGGTAAAGGTTTAATACTTCTTGATCTTCTTCATCGGAAGAATCTTCATCACTCCAAGTAGCCATATTGGCCTTAAGCTTTTGTTTTCTTGATCCCTTTTTCTTCCATTGAGGACAATCAAACTTGATATGTCCCGGTTTCTTGCGCTCATAGCAAATAATGATATCTTTCTCCTTGGTAGATTTAAGCTTCAATTCTTCCTTGTTTTGGAATCTTCTTCCTTTATTGGACTTCATAAACGTCTTAAATCTCTTAAAAAACATTACCATCTCTTTGTCTTCATCCACCTATTCACTTGATTCAATATCTTCAATTGTGGTGGATTTAAGAGCAAAACTAACATTTTTCTTCACAAACTTTTTCTTCTTCAACCCCTTTGTTGAGCCTCATCTCAAGTGTAAACAAAGAACCAATGAGCTCATCTAAAGTTAATGTTTCTAAATTCTTTACTTCTTCAATTGCAGTTACTTTAGCTTCCCAAGATTTAGGCAAGCTTCAAAGCATCTTCTATAACACCCCTATCATATCTCTATCGCTGAATTAGGGTTATAGAGTATTACACATATAACACAACAATTACTATCATTTAACCAATCATTTATCAAATTAAATATCAAATATTCAAATCTAATTTCATTCATAGCATAAATACATTTACGGGCCTAAAATCGAGTTTACGGGGCCCTAAAAATAGTTTGGAAACAACCAAGGACTAATTTGAATCAAAATAGAAAAACGTGAAAATTTTAAAAAAACTAGAAATAGGGATCACACAACCATGTGAAAGGGACTAGCCCGTGTGGCCTTAAACATGGTCGTGTTGCTAACCCACATGCCCATGTGTTAAGACTGTGTAACTAACTGTGGTCGTGCGAAAAATCTTGCACCTAAAATTAATACGACACACGACCATGTGGCTAGGCCGTATGTGCCACATAGTCGTGTGACAGCACGTATCCTAGGCCGTGTGCGCCTTTAAAAGCTTACAAAACAAGAAAATTTTTCACATATCACTTGGGTACCAAGACAAACCTAAAACCAACCCTTATATACCTTCAAAACACATTCAAGCAAGTTTTTAAAATATATTAAAACATAAAACCTAAGTGCCTAACTAATGTGCCCTCATTGACACCATAATTCAATTTTCAAATCAATTTGCATTCAAACTTCTTAAATTCATTCATTTCATCCATTTAAACATCAAGAGCCAACAACATTATCATAATAACTTGATACCATATATCCACCTATATACCAATTCAACATGACCTTTATCTCACCTTGCCAAAAGGACCAAACCTACAATACATGTATCAACTTTACATATAAAAGCATTTGCAACCAAAGTACCAAAACATTTTCAAACTTAACAAAACAAACACTCTATATACATGACCAAATTTAGCAAAATAAGTAGCCTACATACATGTCACATATAACCACAATTCAAGACTTCAAATGTTACTAATATCAGACGATGGTAGGTGTGAGCTTTGCTAATCCGATCGAATCACTCTATGTATTCATGATCTACAAAAAATAATAATAGAAATAAGTATAAAGAATACTCAATATGTTCATATGCCTCAATTTACTAACTTAACATACACATTTAATTGCTAAATGCATACAACCTTTCAAGTGAAAACCTTATCACAACATGAGTCAACAACTTCTTGGTCAATAAACATTTAAACATACAGATAATTAGAATTCATAATTCATTTATTTCATTGAAACAGTTTCATATCAATTAAACTTTATTCTTCTGATGGATCTTTGTAAAAGTATTCAATAAATAAGTTCAGAAACAGATATGATCTTATGAGCTAATCAGATACAAAATAATTATGTCAAGTTATCCATCCGGGCTAAACCAATGACAACATAGAAAAATAGCCTAGCTAAGGCTATGTATACATGTAAGGTTATCAGTCCAGGCTAAATCCAAGTCCACAACACATGTAGAAGCTCGGTCCAGAACATAGATTCAGTCAAAAATCTCATGTATGAAACTTTTACTCGATCCATCAAAACCACTTCAGAGATTCACGATATTTCACATAAATTAATTTCATTTCAACAGTTGTAAAAAATATAATCATCATTAACAACAATTAATAATGAATTATAACTAAAGATAATCATATGAACTTACCTGTAAGATGATTCGAATATTAAGGACTAATCGATAATTTTCCCTTTTCCTCGTACATCCCCCACCCGTTGAAATTCTTAATCTAAAGTACAGTTTAGTTTAATTAAATCAATTCAAACCAAATAAAAAAATTTAATTTATGCATTTAAGTCTTTTTTGTCACACTTACAATTTTACCCCTAAACTTTACCTTTTATACATTTTAGTCCCTAAACTCAAAACTGTCAAATTGAGCATAATTAAGCTTAAATCAAGCTAGTCGATTTTAATATATCCTATGAACTGTAACACTCCTAACCCGTATCCATCACTGGAACAAGGTTACGGAGTATTACTGGAGTTTACAGAATCATCCCAGATAAATCAAGTACAAGTACTACTCATATTCGAAAATAGTACCCATACGCCCGCATGGTCTAAGGACACACCCGTGTGGTTAGGCCGTGTGACTACACACGCCCATGTCCCTAACCCGTGTAACTCTTTGACTTATAAGGCATGAAGAAATTGAAGTCACACGCCCGTGTGCTAGGCCATGTGGCAAATTTTATTTTTTCAAAATTTAGGTGCAGTTTTCACACGACCGTGTAACACGCCGTTGTCCAAGGCCGTGTCAACCACACGGTTGAGACACACGCCCGTGTCTCTGCCCATGTGCCCAGTTCTGAGTATTCTATTTCTCATTTTTAAGATGTAGGGGACATACGGCCGGACCACATACTTATGGGATGAGCCGTGTGTCACATACGGCCAAGAAACACGCCCGTGTGTCTACCCGTGTGGACAAAATCAAGTCATTTCATAGCCTCATTTGTCACCCAAAACTTACCATTTTCTTGCACTAAAACTCACAAGCATATATCCACCAATCCAACATCATATTCACATAAAATTAGTCATCAATCATGTGGTATTATCTCATGCATCAATGGATATAAACTTATATGTTAACATAATTCCATCAAACCAACACACAATAAGCATTTTTGTAATTACCAAAACGTAACTTTTAAGATAACCAAGCTAGATCATCACCAGCGACTCCAATGGCTAGTTTACAAAACAACAATTACAAGCCATCATTGGCCAAATAAGCTTATACATGCCATTATACGAAAATGAGATTTCTATTTATACCAAAATGGGATAGTAGATAGTGTGATGATTGCTCTGACCGACTTCCAACCTTCGCGAGCTTTTGAGCACTATAAAACAGAGAAAATTAAACGGAATAAGCATTTTATGCTTAGTAAGTTCGTATAACAAAAAATAAACTTACCAAACATATTTATTAATACAAGCATACATAGTCATACTTCCCATAAATTTTGGGTGAGTTTACCTAAACACAAACACTTAATCAAACAAGTTAATCACATAACCTCATAAAAGAATCAAGTAAACATAGATAAGCTCATCATATTACCAGCATCCATTAATTTCATCTTTTCACACTTCAAGAGTCTTTTCCGTCGAACTGTTGAAATTTCGATGGATATTCAGGTAATATACTCATGTGCAAAAGTACCCATTAAGGTACATAATAAAAAGGCACACTTTTGAACCACACATTTTACAGCAGGATTACTAGTCCAAGCTAAATCCTATCCGTAGCATATGCTCTAGAGAGCTTAATTTGCAGTACCCGTTTGGGCTAAATCCAATTTATAACCTAAGCTCAAGAGGACTTACATTAAAATTACCCGTTCGGGCTAAATTTTATCTGCAACATATGCAATATTATTCTTATTCGAGAAATCACCTTAATCTATCGAAATTCAACATTCAACCGGAACATGAAAATTTTTCCATATTTCACAACTTATGACTATTTCATTATGTATATCATCTCATACATATCAACACAATCATACAATTCAATTCAACCATATTAACACACATATTTAAGTTACACGAACTTACCTTGATAATGGTTCGTATTTGAATTTCAACTAATCCGAAACCTTTTGCTTTCCTCGATCTAGTTTCGAAGTTGGTCTTTTTGGATCTATATGGATAAATTTAACTATTAATCTATCACATTTCATATACATTTTCATCCTATTACATCCTAGGAAAAATTATCATTTTGCCCCTATCTTTTTCAAAAATTCTGATTTTGTCTCTAAGCTCGAAGAATGAAATTCATGAAATTTAACCCTCTTTCCAAGCCTAGCCTAAATTTATATACTACATTTACAGCACATACATTTCACAAATTTTAGAATTTTTCATGGATTTTACCACTTTTTCATTCTAGTCCCTAAATCAAGTTTTCATCAAAAATTGCTTTGTAAAAGTTGTTTATTTATGAATAAATTTTCATTTTATTCCATAAATTTCTAATTTTCACCATATTCATCCATGACCCAAATTTCATACCTTGATAACTTTTCAAATAAATCCCCTAAATAAAAAGATTAGACTATCTCGATTCCAAAAATATAGAAATTACTAAAAACGGGACTGGATTTCATACATTTCTAAGCTTGAAAAGTTTTCTTCCTCTCTCTTAGGGTTTCCATAGAAAAATTTGGGAAGATGATATGAAAATAGATTTTTTTCTCTTTTTAATTAATTATCATCTATTAATTTTATTGATTTCCAATTCAGTCCCTACCCTTTTCTAATTTTTTCATGGGTGAGTCATTAAAATATCTACATACTTTTCTTTAATGGTCTAATTGCTATATAAGGACCTCAAGTTTTGAATTCTATAACTATTTGATACCTATGGCTACTAGAACCCAACTTTTGCATTTTACGCAATTTAGTCCTTTCCCTAATTAAACACACAATCGGTAAAATTTTTGTATCAAAATTTTCATGTGACCTTCCTATCATGATGCCAACCATAAAATAAAAATGAAATAAATTTTTATTTTTGGCTCGGATTTGTTGTCCCAAAACCACTGTTCTGATCTCACCAAAAATGGGTTGTTAAATGAACAACACATATATTTATCTATTTCACAAAATTTTCATGACACTTACAACTTTAACAAAAAAATCTTTAATCATCCAAATCAATAAAGTTTACTTTACAAACTAATGTTATTTATCTATCAATCTTACAAAACTATCATAAAACTTCAAAAATCTCATAAATTCAATAATGTCGTATGTCCGAACATTTAATAGTTTTGTAAATTAACACCCGAGTTAGTAGGGCCTAGTTGTAACGATCTCAAAAACATAAAAATTACTAAAAATAGAAGTAAAAAACCTACTATGCATGCATCCCTAAGGTTGGCCGAAATTTTCTCTATTTCATTTATGGTGTTCCGGTTTGGAAAGGGTGAAAAAAAGAAGATAATGATGAATTTTTCATCATGTTTTGTTTAAAATTCATTTATTTACTCAATTACAATTTTGCCATTTTATTTAACATCAAACATTTAACAATTTCAAGCACATACTCATCCACTATAATTAGTGATGATTTAATTGCCAATTAATCCTATCACTTTATAAATCTATTATTATTTAACATCTTTAATTATTAGAACTAGTTGTTACAGCTTTTACAATTTAGTTCTTTTTAGTAAATTAACTAATTAAACATTAAAATTTCTTAACCAAATTTAATACGACTCAATATTAACTTTATAAGTATTAAATAAATAGCATAATACTATCTCACTTTTCAAATTTGTGGTCCTGAAACCACTGTTTTTGATGCCACTGAAAAATGGGATGTTCTTCTTCCTTACCACTTCTTCATTTGGATAGATCTTTCCATAAGAGTTCAATCCATTTATGATGATTGTAAACCAATCAAACATCGCCTTAATATCCTCTTCAGGCTTCACCTTAAAGGTTTCATAGTTGAGTGTAAGGATTTCAACTTAGACTTCTTCACTTGGCTAGTACCTTCACGGGTAACTTCAAACTTGTCCTATATCTCCTTGGTGTTAGAATAAGATGAAACTTTACTATACTCATTGAGACCAAGTGCACAAAATAGAGTGTGCATAGCCTTGGCATTAAGTTCGATACTCCTTCTATCTTCCTCATTCTATTCTTTCTTGCTCTTTGGAGCTAGAAGCTCTCATTCTTGTTTGAGTGGAATAGAGGGACCATCCACGATGATATCGTAAGCTGCAAGGTCATTGGTGGAATAAATAACATCACCCTCGTTTTCTAATAAGAATAATTAGCACTATTAAAATAAGGAGGCTTGGAGATAGATTAAGATTCTCCATAGAAAATTGACCCAAAAGTAGACGTCGTTCTTGTGGATTGAATTGATGATTGAAAGAGTTTTACCAAAGATATTCTCTTGTTTGTTAAATCATCTTTTAGAGATTAGCTCTGATACCAATTGTTAGCTCGATAATGATAAAAAACTAAATTGAAATAGCTAATAGGGTGAATTGGTGGAAATTTAGAGTGGTTTGACCCCAATTGCCTACTCCACTACCTTAGATTTCCACGACTAAGGATTTGCTCAAATTTACTAATTTGGTCAACCTTTAAGGACAAGGTTTAACTTTACAACTCCCTTAAGATTTCTACACAAATCCTAATACTCAAACCCTCTCAAAGAAAAATAAATAAGCAAACAAAGAAATAACCTTTACAAGATCAAAGTGTTTTCCAATTAAGCACAATTACAAAGTGAAATACTTGAGTTGATAGAAAAGGCAATGAAGCTCACAAGTGTATGTAAGAAAAGTATGGAAAAATTGAGCACAAAGGTTGTTTGATTGATCTTTAAGCTTTAATAATCTCTCTTGTTGTTGTAGGACCTTTAGAAAATGGTATTTATACCCTTCAATTGATTTCCAACCATTGTGGTTGTTGGGATATTGAATAGAGCCATTGTGGATGAAAATACCAGTGCATTAATCAATACCAATAGCATCTAATGCCTAATTTAGTACCCGTTGGAACCAAACTATTGATGCCAAAAGAGTTTTATCGTATTGATACTATATCGATACTTAATGAATCCTTTGGAAGTTAAAATGTCAATTTAGTATCGATATTAAAGAATGTATCGATAAATGTTTACTTCTATTGATACTTAAATAAGTTTATCGATACCAAAAAAATAGGTATCGATACTGGATCAAACTTGGTAAACATTTTGAAAAACAAAATGTCATTTTTGTATCGATACCAAAAAATGTATCGATAAATTTGTGACGCTATTGATACTCATTTAAACTTATTGATACTTGACAAGGTTGTGAGCAATTTTAACATGTTTTAAAAATGTTTGAATGTTTGTTTAACAACTTGGCCTTAAAATCTTTTCTAAGTATGAGTTCAATCATTTTCTTTTTAGATGTCATTTGAAATGGAATTTTTGCCTGCTAAGTTTAAAAGTGATTTTTATTCAAAACAAAATATTTATTATATCAAAATTATTTGTCAAGTAAAGCTTAGTTTAACATTATGACTTGTAATTTTAGGAATCTAATAGCTCCCATTTATCCATCATTCAATAAAATATAAGATAAAAGATCTCAATAATTGAAAAACATTTAAAGAAGGTAGAGTAGAAAAAAATGTAAGACTTTTTTTGCATCTCCCCATCATATGTTGATGTTATTTTTTAGATAAATATACAAAATGTAAACAAATAATTTTTATTCATTAACTTATAATTAACATAATTTAAAATATAATACTTTCCGTAATTTCTTAAACATTACATATATTTTAATGATTTTATTCTCATAATTTTTATTCATTTTCTTCAGTTTCAAGATTTCACATTTTTTTCTTAGACATCTAATTGTTCCTATATATCCAATCATTCATTTAATAAAAAATTAAAATAAAAATGAAGTTGCAATTACTTTTTAAAAAATAAGAAATAAATTGTTAATAGCAAAATCATTCTAAACACCAAAAGTTCAATAATTTACATGTAAAAAACTTACATTTTCAACATAACATTCTTAACTTGTCTCTATCGCCAGATTTGGGTTACGGAACGTTACAGTACAAATGAGGACATTTATCATCAAACAAAAACAAAAATATAAAATAAATGATAACATTCAATATCTTATAAAAATCAAGGTAAAAATACACTTATGAGCCTTGAATTGAGCTTATGGGGCCTTAAAAATAGCTTGGGAACAATCCAAGACTAATTTAAATCAAAATAGAAAATTATGCAAAATTTTGAAAATTTAAAAAAAAGGGTTGTGGATTCTTCGTGTTTCTAAGGCTTCTTAGGACTTCTACATACCACGTTTTATCTTTCCATCTATCTTCTTTATTTTCTTCCTTATTGTTCTAATTGTAGATTTATTATTCTATTTTAATTATCTTAGTTATTTATTTTAATTGTTTTATTTGACTTGGATTTGATTGCGTTTCAGGTTGTGTCAAAATCCAAGTTTTTTTCCCAATGTCTAAAGCCCTAAGTCAAATTCGTGACTTGAAAAAAATTTTACGATTCGTTTCCGCATTCATCTGCCTCATTCCATGACATTTGGTATTAGATTTGGGCATTTTAGGTATTATTTTTGTTCTTATAAACTGATTTTCAGCAAATAGCCTCAAAAAAAATTTTACCGAGAAAGTTTTCAAAAAATTTATTTTTCAGTGGGAAAATTTTTTTCAAAAGATTTGAAACTTTACATGTTGTTTCTTGTCACTATTTTAGAATATAAAAAATATTTACCACAAAAAGTGATAAAAAAGTACAGAAAAAAAAAAGAAAATACAAAAAAATAAAAATAAATATTATGTGGGTTGAATTTTGACCAAAAAATTTCCAGATCAAATCAGGAGGCTCTAGTTTAAATTTCGTGATTTTTGAAAATTAGGAACACCTCGAATGAAGTTTATCAAATTGCTTCACAATTTTTTGGGTTTATGGGTTTAAAACATTTTCATTGACTCTTACCCTTAGGTTTTCTTTTTTTTTTGTTTTTTATTGTTTCTTTACGCATTCTAACACTCTATTGTTTCTTGTCCTAGTAGGTTAAAGGACATTGCACATTGCACATTCCTTCCTCCGTGCAACATGGTTCTTTGATGTCTAGCCGATTTTGGACCCTTAGTGCTACCAAGTTTGCTTTGCTAGTTTGATTCTAATACATTCTGGTTAGTTGATATAAACACATTTAAAAGACTTACAAGATTAATTCTTACCTTATTTAGAATTTGATTTTTATTTCTGAGTGCATAACAGTTAGATTTGCTTAATTTTTCTTTTCTTGAGTGTTGTGTTCTTTTCAGGCTTTCATAATGATTTGCGATACTATGATTGGAAAGTTGCAAAGGGATCAAGAAGTTCAAGTTGCTTAATATCAACAATGGGACACTATTCTAGACACAATCAACAAAAATTTGGAATGTTTAACTACCAAAATTGAACGTCTGAATCGTAATTGGGGAGATAAGGTTGATCAGCGTTATCTTCATGCAAATAATGCTCGACGTTCTCTTGTGCAAATGATGTGATTTTGGTTAAAAATGATTGTGGGAAATATTTTTTTAGTTAAATCAAAGTTCTCAATTCCCCAATTTCATGGAAAGAATGATCATGAGGCATATTGTGAGTGGGAATAAAAAATTGAACTTATTTTTTGTTACTATAAATGTTGGGAAAAGGGAAAAGTCACATTGGCGACCCGTGGATTTTCAGATTATGCGTTGAGTTGGTGGATTCAACTAGGAATTAATCATCAAAGAAATGATGAAAGGGTAATTGAAACATGGGAAGAGTTAAAGCAAGTGATGAGAAAGCATTATGTTTCTTCTCATTACTATAGAGAGGTCAAAACGAAACTTCGACGCTTTATTCAAGGTAATGAATCTGTTGATGTGTAATACCCCTCACCTGTATCCAACTCCGGGACAGGGTTCGAGGCGTTACCGGACTTAAACATTCACAAACATACAAAATCGAGTCACCAAATTTTTCCCAAAATTGAAACTTTTCAAACACATGCATATCGTCCCTTATACAGGCCTTCGAAGCCTATAACATACATTGGGTGGTTCGGGACTAAACCGAGAACTTTGAAAATCTTTGGGCAACTTAACCAATTTTCATGCTTTGGAGAGTCACACGCCCGTGTGGCTTGGGACACGCCCGTGTAACTCTCTGTTTATGACGTTAGCAACCATTTAAGGGCACACGGCCAAGGCACGCGCTCGTGGCCAGAGGCCGTGTCCTCTACACGGCTGAGACACATGGCCCTGTCTCTACCTGTGTGGTCAAAAGTTAGACTAATTTCCAAGCCTTTTTGTCATTTTTGCATGCACACACATACATTTGACCTTGTCATCTTATTAATCACTTATACCATTATGTTATGGTTATTAACTTATACATCAACATCCATGTTCAGGACATTAACAACTTATTACCATATCACACAATCATCCCATGACCATGACCGCCTCGAACGGTCCTAAGGCATTCATCGTGTACATATGCCATATAATTCTCATACATAGTGAACAAGCACAATCACATAACCATATCACAAAACATTAACATATATCATGGATAAATAGGCTTACAAGCCAAAATCATTAGAAATCACATCTTTGGCTAATCACAACAATAGTCATCATAGAAAAACTAAGTTCCTATACATGCCACTCACTTGAAAACATTTATCTTACGCATGTCAATACCCCAAGGGTAATGGCTCGGTAGTGTGATGCTGCCTTTGACGATCTCCAACCCCGAGCTGACCTGACAAACTAAAAGAAATGGAAAGGAGGGAGTAAGCTTTACGCTTAGTAAGCTCGCATGAAAGTAATAAACAATGTGATAACATGCTATTTTCATATTCTTTCTATTTATTCAAATTCCAGCTAAGCTGTTTTCCCGAGTCACAGTCATTAAATTATTTATATCTGGAGCTACGGAACTCAAAATTAAGATCTGTTAATTTTCCCTGAAACTTATCTTCTTACCATAAAATTTTTAGAATTTTTGGTCTAGCCAAAAAGTACATTTTATTATTTGAAGTCTCTCATGTTTCGTTGTTTGACAGCTTCGACCTTTCTTCACTAAAATTTATTTATCTCATAGTACGAGACTTGGATAATGTTCCGTCCCTTTCTCTTGAAAGTAGACTCATTAAGGATTTCATTCATATGATTCCTAACTCATTATTATTTTTTTACAATTTCTAGTGATTTTTTTCAAAGTTGAGATAGGGGAGTCCAAGATCACTCTGAACTTGTTTCACAAAAATTCCAATATCTTATCATATGAGATTCATTTACTTACACCGTTTCCTTTATTAGAGACAAGATTTGATAAGATTTAATTTCATATTTTACTCAAATCCTAAATCAGTTTCCACTATTTTTGGTGGATTTTCAAAGTAGGACCAATGATGCTATCCAATGCTGTTTTGGTACAATAGAATGGTCACTATTATAAAATCATTTCCAACTAATCAGGAACTTACCATTTCATGGATCCCTTACTCATTTTTCACAATAGAGCTCAATATAAAAGTTATTATTTCTCATGGGCATACTTAGTCTTGCATTCCAAGTATAGGATAATTCCCTATCACATGCCCTCAATCATCAAATTAGTCTCATGACAAAACATCATAGCATTAATCTTAGTTGAGCTCAATGATTCAAGAATTTCCATTTCCATTTCTCATTTTGATTCCGTTGAATTTCTCAAGAATCTTGATGGATAGCCCATTTACCGTCAAATCATACACGTGATCATTTTCAAGCACGCACTCTCGCGAACCTCACATCTTACAGCGGGATTACCAGTCCAGGCTAAATCCCCCGAAATATAAACTCATAGAGTAATGTCGGGATTACCAGTCCAAGCTAAATCCCTTATAACGACAAACACTCTCAATGAGCTCGGATTTGAATTACCAGTCCAGGCTAAATTCAGACCCTAATCGGATTACCCGTCCGAGCTAAATCTATAATGTACACATATTCTTCAGAAGGCTAGATCACTTTAAGAACACCCATCCGGGCTAGATCCTTTTTATTCTGAGATCAACAGATTACCCGTCCAGGCTAAATCTTTTTTTGCAACACATTCAGGATCTCATATCAATTAAGAATGGCGTATCCATCAGATATCTCTTATTCATTCAACCAAGACATTTATCATTTTGTCATATTTATTACTTACAAATGAGCTTGGAAGCTTGAACCAAACCCTAGCCATGACTTCCATAGGGGTTTCGGCTGGTACATGGAGAAGATGACCAAATTTTGGCTATTTTGGCTTTTTAATTCTTTTAATTATTAGATTACCAAAATACCCCTAACTTAAAAATATTTTATTACACCTATTTCATGTCTATTTTTGTCCAAAAATTAACCAATGGTCTAATTACCATTTAAGGACCTCCAATTTAAAAACTCATAACAATTAGACACCTCTAACATGTAGAACTCAACTTTTACACTTTTTACAATTTAGTCCTTTTGACCAAATTGAGTGCCCAAACGTCAAAATTTTTAAACGAAATTTTCACGAAATCATTCAGTGAAATCGTAGACCATAAAAATATAATGAAAATAAAATTTTCCTCATCAAATTTGTGGTCCCGAAACCACTGTTCCGACTAGGCCCAAAATCGGGATGTTACATGATGAGTACTTTAAAGAGATGTAGATGTTTATGCAAAGAGCAAATGTACAAGAAGATGAAGAAACTACTATGGTGTGGTTTGTAGATAGTTTGAACGTTTCGATAGTTATTGCTCGTAATCTTCAAACTTACATTGATCTTTAGGAGGTGATATACAAGGCAGTTGAGATTGAGCAGGAATATTAACAACGTCAATCTCGTCCATTTGGTGCATCACAATATTATAGAGGTACAAGTTCTAATTCTAATTTTTTGAAACCTCCTTATGCTACTAATACGTTGCTGCCAAAACATGATGAGATTAAACCTTTTGAGTGGAAAATGGGGCTCTTACACAACCTTCTTCTACATCTTCTAAGCAGCCCACTTTTACTAATTTTTCACCAAAACAACAAAGAGCTCGTGACATTGAATGTTTTACATGCAAAGGGCGTGGGCACTATAGTTGTGATTTTGCCAACACAAGATTTTTGTTGATAAAAAAAGATGATAGTGAAATTTTTTTCCTCGAATCTAGAGAGCTAGATGAGATAGAAATGTCATGTTCTCCTACTGAGATGTATTATACTAAATTGAATATTCATAATACTTGTAAAGGGGATATGGGAAGTGAGGAAGTAAAAATTGAAAAGATAGAGAGAAAAGAGACCTTGAGTGATAAAAGTCTACTTAATGGTCCACTTTTTGTGAGTGAAAATACATATGAGGTAAAATTGAAGAATTCTCAAGTGGGAAAAGAAAATGAAAAAAAATATATTCATGCAAAAGTGAGAAATAATTATGTTTTAACTAACCATAACTCGAATTTGTTTAATGGTGTTTCCTTGTTACAGGATTTCAAGAATCGATTGACAGACTTCCAATTACATCACTCCACCATCGATAAATTATTTTACTTGTGGGAAAGAGGTAAGTTGGTCATTGATAATTCTACATAAGTGTTACAAGGTAAGAATGGTGAGGAAACATTAGAAATTGAATTAAGAAGGCATACCTTGTTGTGTTCGATAAGTATGCTATTGATTTTTTTTTCTTACGACATGTTTTCTCATTGGTCAAGTTTCAATAAATAATGGTCTGAAGGTTCAATTGATTTTATGGATTTATCTAAGTATTTCAAGCTTACTTTTGTTACATTCGATAGTTTTATTAGAGAACCTCATGCATTTGATCTTACAACAAAACTTTCTACCTTAGACTTTAAATATGAACTTTACATAATAATATTAAACTTCTTGGTTTTTATAATTATGTGAAATTCTTGACTCATCGTTGGAAATTCTTATGGATGACCATGCATATTCAAAGAAAGTAACAAGTTATTTTTTACTTAACCACTCATGTGCCTAATATTTCTTTACTTGGTGTTGATGGTTTTTTTTTTGAAAGAGAGGTACTTGATCCATGTTGATTTGAGAGATCAAAATCATATCTTTGATCCTAGAAATAGTTTTGGTGAACAAGAAGATTTAGGTAAGTACTTTTTTTCATTTTATTGTTATTAATTCTAATCCATTTTCTTTTTATGCAGCTAAAGATTCGGGGACGAATCTTCTTGAGGAAAGGGGGAATGATGCGAATTTCAAGGCCTAATTTCAAACCCATGGTTGTAATGGGCTCACACTTCCTCAAGGCCCAACAACAATGTCAAAGGTCAAGTAAATCAAGCCAAGATTCGATCAAAGACAAGATTTGAGGACAAATTTTTTCGAGGAAAGGGGCAATGATACATGCACAAATGGAGTAAAATTTATTAAATTCCATTCACTGAAGCTGCCAATTTTCAAGCTTGGAAAACCAGCAGACTTGCAATAACTTTTTGGATGGGATCCTGGCATTTTTGGGTTGAGATGTCTCCATGGCGTTCGAAGATCTATCTCTTAGCTCTGAAAAGCACTTTGAATCACTTGACTTTGAGTTTGGGAGCTCAAGTTATTATCGCTTTAGTGAAGATTGGGCGAGTAGAATTTTTGGACTGGATTATGATGGAAATTACAAGTTTTGGGCTTTTAATTCGAGTTTAAATCATATTGGGTTTCAAGTTTTAAGCTTAACTTTTATTAAATATGAGTCCAATATTATATTTATCAACTCTTATTATTTTATTATTTTATTATTCCAATTTTTATTAATTATTAAGTAGTTTAAGTTATTTAGGAGTTTTATGTCAACAAGAAA
Organism: Gossypium hirsutum; assembly: GCF_007990345.1. NCBI lineage: Eukaryota > Viridiplantae > Streptophyta > Magnoliopsida > Malvales > Malvaceae > Gossypium > Gossypium hirsutum. The sequence continues at coordinate 46,871,857 of NC_053425.1, read as the reverse complement.
GTATAGTTAAAAACTACTTCTTATTTAGATTAATTAGAGTTCTAATATAGTTAAGAGTTTTATTTAGATTTATTTAGCTAGCCTATATGTAGACCTTTGCATTGTACACAAATCATACAATTCACTATTATTCAACTTCTTTTTTGAATTAATAAATTCTCTTTTGAGTTTTCTTTTCAAGAATTTTTCTTGAGTTTTTTTAGAAGAGTTTTAACAATCTTTTCAGATTGTGAGGATTATCTTCCAACTTTTTCTTGCCAAGTTCTTTCTTGGAGGGGAAATTAGAGTTGCTTGAAGGGGGTTGTGGATTCTTCATGTTTCCAAAGCTTCTTAGGACCTCTACATACCACGTTCTATCTTTCCATCTATCTTCTTTATTTTCTTCCTTATTGTTCTAATCGTAGATTTATTATTCTATTTTAATTATCTTAGTTATTTATTTTAATTGTTTTATCTGACTTTGATTTGATTGCGTTTTAGGTTGTGTCAAAATCCAAGTTTCTTTCCCAACATCTAGCGCCCTAAGTCAAATCCGCGACTTGAACAAACTTTACAATCTGCTTCTGCATTCATCTGCCTCATTCCGTATCACTTCTCTTTGAAAACAAATCTCAATCCCAAATGTAGATGCAAACTATATAAAAATGCACACGGATTACATAATCGACATACTCATATTTAGTTTCCATATTAAATAACCATATTTGCAAATCAGTTTAGTTTAATAGAAACAGAATAGGACTTACTCATACACAGTTTTCAAATTACAGAATAATAGCAAACAATTTCCATACATCGCATGCAAACATTTTTTCATACCAGGTTTAGCATATCGCATTACAATAAACTTGAACGAACATCATGTAAAGATAGCTTAGAGGTTCATGAAGTAAACAATAATGATTTTGCAACTATTTTGGATATTAGAATTTGATTCAAAGTAGCATAATTACATAAGCATATATTTCCTTTCAAAAAAAAGAAAAGAAATGAAATGAACTGCTTCTTTTCCACCAAAAATAGTTAACTAAATTAAAATGGTGAAAATTCAAAAGGCACAAAGAACTCCTAAAGCAACACAACATTTACAAATTTAAGAAAATTAAATAATTGATTTCTTATCCATATTTTTTTGAATATTTTCAATATATCCCATAATTATCGATCTTTTTTTATAATTATTAATTCTAGACGGCACAAGTAAATTATGCATACCTTTGTCGTCAAAAATTTAAAATACATTTTTATGTGCTGACAAAATTCTAACTACTGCAGCTATACATGTTTTCAGGCTATTTTCAAGTTTCTACACTAGATCAGGTAGTACAAGAAACAACACATATATTTCACAATAGAAAAAGAGAAAATAAAACCTACATCAAATCGACCCCTAATTGCAGTAGTTTCAGAAACACACTTTAGAAAGTGATTCCAAGCACCCACGAACAATTGATTCACCTTAACCTTACTATCCTGAAACTCAAAATTTCAATTATACTTAACCTATAAGAATTCCAATTTAAACCATGAATAAAGAAATCACGAACCAATGTAAAATCCAACAAAACAACACTTGCCTGATTCGACACTTAACTTTAATTGAAATCCAGAGAACAACCAAACCTTACTGAGCGAAAATTAATAATAATGTGGACCCAAAAAGGAAGAAAAGAAAATCAAAGGAGAAAGAGAGAGAGAGAGAGAGAGAGAGAGAGAGAAATCAAAATCTGAAACCTTGAAAGAGAAGGGGAGAAACTGACATAAGAGGGAGAGCGTGAGGCAAAAATATGTGAGAGTTAATTTGGGGTTTTGTTATTAACTTTTTAAAACAAAAAATTAAATGGAAAAATTAAGACCTAAGGAAAAACTAACACTTAATCACTGAACCACTAGACTCAACGTTGCCCCTAAAACGTGAAGAAAAACATAAGAGTCTATACGGTACCACTGACTCATCTATAAACGTTAATCCTTCTAACCCCATTTTCGAGATTTTAGATATACAATCAATCAAAACAACATAAATGAGTGTGCCAAAGGATTGAAATAAACATTATACCAAATAAAAAAATTTATACCTAAAATATGAAAAACAAAATATAATAACTCACTAAAATATATACACTACACAAAAAACCCAAATGAGATAATAAAAAATTGCCATGAGAAAAAAAAGTTGGTATGAAGGAGAGACTTTTTTTTAATATTCAAAAGGCAATGTTATATAAGAATTCCCAAAGAAAAATGATAAAAGAAAAAGTGAATTACTCTTTTACATATACCATAATTCCATGATAAATTCATCAGTTATAAAATGCATTACATAGTACTTAAATAAAAAGTGGAGAAATAACAAATCAAAGGGTTTTTTATACCAAAGAAAATTGGAATTTTAACTTACTGTCACCACAAACAAATGAATAAGAATTTATACCTCTAGAAAACTTGAAATTGAAATTGAAATTGATATTGAATACAAAGTAACTGAAAAATATTTAACATTTTTTTTAAAAATTTTATATAAAGGATATAAATTTTGTAACTTAAGCAAGTGAAAATTGAAACTGAAAGCGATATTTAATATACAAAATTAGATTTTTTTTTTCAAAATAAGGGAACTTTGCTAAAAATAAATATTAATTTATTGTTAGCCCAACTAATAAAATATACGTTGCGTTTGTTTTAATGATTTTTATTGTAGATAATACAATTATCAGATGTGGTTATACTTAGATGATAGGGATGTAAATGTAATTGAAATTTACTTTTGTAGTAATATATGGTAACAATAAGTGAGTAGATAGAAGAGAATAGTGGATCCCAAGTCTCTAAAGTTTTTGGGTATCGTCCTTGGTTAGCAGCTGATGATTTTAACATCACAACTCGTCCAAGTGAGTTCAGATTTTTATTCTATCCATCTTTCAGGAGAGGTAGGGTATTGATGATTGGTAGGAGAAATTCTTGGCTCCTCATATTTCCCTGAGTTGATGAAGTTTAGGGTAGATGATTTTTCTCCCAACAAGTTTCATTATTTTAGAGCATCATGCAGCAGTCGTTGGGTGGGTAATCCTATGACCAATTTATTCTAGAAGCTGAGAAGATTAAACACAGGATTAAATAAAGCTAATCTTATTAATATTTCAGAGCAGGTGAACAAGATGTATGGAGATTGACCAACACCCTATTCAATCCATATTAGGAACCATTGGTCCAAATGTAGATTTGGGAGGGACGGATTAAATTTATTGTATTTTTTAGAATTTTAACTAAAATAATAAATTTTATTAAATATTGAAGATTATTTGTTGATTTTTAGGATAAATTGTAAATATTAGAGGGTTAAATTTGTAATTAGACCAATAAAAAAACCTACTCATCTAAAGGGTGACTACAATATTTAATTTGGAAAAGTTTAGTGACCAAAATAGAGTAAAGTCAATAGTTTACCAACCATTTTTGTATTTTAACCTTAATATTATTATGACGACACTATCTTTTCATATTTTTATATCAAGTATTAAACTATTATTCAATAGTGAATTCTAAGTTGTAGCCTAATAATCGGATGTTCACCTTCCCAACATTAATTTGGGTTCAAAATTATTCAATAGTATTAAGTGACTGTGTGATTTTAATATAAATTTTATAATTCTTTTACATAGATCGTGAATTAATACTGCTGCTTTATCTCAAGGGGTTTAAGTTTCACCTAAGATGTAAAATAAGTGAGGCTAACCCATTTGATGATTTGTTAGTATTTACCAAGGGCACAATACTGGAATTAACTCAACCTCTCTGCTTTGTTACATATATTTTCATTTAAATATATTTGGTACCACTGCAAGGAAATTGCAGCTCATATGTTGTTTTATACTACTCAAAGCTTCTGGTCAAGGAATTTTTCATTGTAGGTGAAATAACAGTAGGCAATGGAGTATGGAGGCCCTTGAGAAGTTTATTCTTAGAGCTAATAGGGCTCATGATCAACATCATCTATCATTCGTCTTGCATTATGATTTGGTAAAAGCCCGGTAAAAGGATGTAAGAATGAGCATTCGATAGAATTGAGTGAAAAAATTTTAAGTTAATCAAGTTGATGACTTCTATTTTATCATCTTAACTCGATTTATATTTTTTTAATCGATGTGAGTGAAATTAAATTCAAATCGAGTGAAATTGTTCGAGTTAAATTAAAAAAATTAAACATGTTCAATTAAAATCTTGTTACAATATAATTAATTCCATATTAGAGCACATAAATTTGAAATAATATATATTTGAAAACATTTTCAAAGCAAATAAGAAAAAATTATACTTTAGTACGATAAACTTCCATTAATTAATTTATTTAGGTTCCAAATTTTTTTTAAATTTTAATTTTAAATTTTTTATATATTCTTTAGAATTTTTTTTAAAACGTTTTTTATAATTTTTTGAAAAATATAACTTTTGGAATTTTTATAAATATTTTGAAATTTTAAAAATTATTTTATTTTTTTTAATTTTTGTTAAGAGAGACCAATTCACTCATTTTCAAAATTAGACCAAAAGGGTATTTATACTAATCTGTTATTCGAATTATTTAAATTATTTATATTGTAAATTTGAACTCGACTTAAACTCGAAACTCGAATTACTTATTCGAGAATTCGAGTTGACTCGAAAAGATTGAATAACTTAATTCAATTAACTCAAAATTTAATATTTTTATTTTTTTAAATTAAATCGAATTTTGTTCACCCTAAAAGATGCATAATAAAACCCTCAAATCAGCAATGAAAATCTATAATATAATTACTGATACAATTAGATGCAAATCGTCCCTTTTTTTTTTAAAGAAAGCATTGAGACTAATTAAATATCTTGTTCATTGAGGGATTAGAACTTGAGCAAAACTGTCCTTTTTTTTTTCTTTTTTTTTTTTTGTGGGGGGGTTGGGGGGGTTGCAAAAACTGTTTTTTTAAGTGATTAAAGGGCGGATTTGATACCATTGTCATCTTGCATTTTTATTTGGAGTACTTTTGGATAAGAAAAAATTTATTTCATCCCCAAAATTAAATATATTTTTAAAGTGGAAAAAATATTTCTTTTATAAAGTAAATCTCTATCACGATAAAAAGAAATTGGTTTTACTTAAGAGGAGTAGAAATTTATTTAATTTATATTTCTTATATCTGTAAATAAAAATTTTAAAAAAACATAGTAAATATCCAATTAATAAATAAAATACACATTTATTTTTCTTCTCTTTTTTAAAAAAAAATCATAATCAATAACTCCATAAATAGTTGTCTTGAAAACCGGATCATAAGTAATTTTGGAACTTTTAACATTTGGGTCATTAAACAACTTACCAAGTAATATTATTCCCAAAGTTGTGTCAAAGGGAATTTGGTTTTTGGTAAACAAATTCTGATGATGAAGGAACTACATGTACAGTCCAAACTACCAAAGAATACACAAGTTTTAACTCCATATCATCTAACATATCACCGACGCCTTTGGAAGCATTTTATCAAGCATTTGGTTTGTTTGCACTCTTGTACATCTCATCGATTACACTCTGCATGCATCCAAAGGGTTTTACTCAGTGATCCCGCATGTACTCGTTATGAAACCAAAATGAAAAACCAAGAAAAACGTAAGCTAACCTGATAATATTTAAGCAACTGAGGCCTCTTCTTCTTATATGTTGGAGTGAGAAGGTCGCGTTCCATGTCGAATGGCATTGGGTCAAGATGGACAGCTTTTATGAATTCAAAACCTTTCAGCTGTGTAAAGATTATAATATTTCAGTATGAATTGATAAACCCATATTTCATGGATTTTGAAAAATAAAAAAGGGGGCAAAAAGCATGAATAACTAACCTTTTTCTCTTTGCCAGTCTTTGCGAGCTCCCCAAGTATGAACTCTTTGGCCTTGGGGTTTTGACAGAGGGACTCGAAGTCACCACTTACGTTATTGTCGGCACCCCAGCTTTCAAGTGCTTCCTTATTGGGGTTAACAACCGCAACAAGGAACGACTCAAAGCTGTTTCCGTAAATCCATATCTGAAATTGATAAAGACATGAAACTGAAAAGTTTAAAAGAATGCCAATCTCCAGCAAGTAAATTACAAATCTGACATAAACTATAGTTTATTTTACATCACTTCCATGACATATATGTATGACAAATTTAGATACCATATGATGCGCTTAAGCATGATTTAACATATTTAGTACATTTGTCATATTTCTGTTAAAGGATTTTGACACATGTTTACACAACTGATACGATAAAAACACTGTAACATGACATGCATATTTCGATTATTATGTTTATTTTTGTTCAATCAAGCAACCATCAATGGCAATGGGTTGAAACCTAGTGCTAAAAAAGGAATGCAATCATAAGGTAACATAAGAAAGAAAATGTTTAATTTGCCAATCATTTCAAAATCAATTTTACGTTTGACCAACATTCAGTGCATGGCTACATATCGAGAAGCAGTGTATGTTAATGTATCAAAGAGAGCATAAGAGATGTACCGAATCAATAGCTGACACGAGACCGTAAATGTTCTCCAGGTTCTCAACAGCAACATATTCACCTTGTGAAAGCTTAAAAATGTTCTTCTTTCGATCAATAATCTTCATGCTTCCATTAGGTTGCCACTCTCCAATATCCCCTAATGCACAAAGATTCAAGGTCTTCAACTTATAGATAAAAACTAATAATGCATAGAACCTTAAAAGAAACAAAAGTTGGAAGACCTGTGTGGAACCATCCATCAATCAATACTTCACGGGTGAGGTCTTCACGTTTGTAGTATCCTGAGAATAATGTATTTCCTTTGATACAAATTTCCCCCCGTGGTGTGCTAGCAAGGGCATCATAATTCATTTCGGGAACAGATTCCAGGCGTACATCTATGTTTGGTACTGGAGGCCCCACAGTACCAAGCATTGACAATTCATTAGGTAAAGAGACAAAACTCCCCGCACAACTCTCCGTCAGACCTACATTTGGATCAACATAATAATAAATGTTCATGTTGCAGCCAGTGTGCACAGCTGGTAAAGGGAAAAAAAGAACTTATCACAAGCACAAAGGCTGACTTCAACTATACCATATCCTTGCAGAACATGACAACATGCCACAACTCGCAAGAACTCTTCCACATGAGTTGAAAGAGGTGCTGCACCAGATAGAATAAGCCGCACATTCCCTCCCAATCCTTGCTTTACCTGAGAAAAATTACAACAACATGAGATTTGAGTAGTCAAGAGGATTATGTTGCAGGTAAATGCGATTTAATGGGCTTTTGACCAATATTCAAGGAGCCTCGTGCTTATAATGTATCAATGAAGACTTTCATCACCTTACTAAATACAATTTTGTCACAAATTGGAGATGCTTCTCCATGTTTGCGGCCCTTCTTCATGTTGTAGTATTTGCTGTAGGGTTATCATAGATGTCAGATATTAGAAAAATCAAAGCCAAGAAACCATAATCCTGATTCAGTAACTCTGTTAAACATATTCACAAAAAATGCAATCACAGACTGCAAATGAATCTCTACCAATGCAAAAGCTCATAAACCCAAAGGGATTGAGACAATTCTGTGAAAAATGAACCTCGATAACAACAATGAATCGTAAAGAGAGAGAGTAAAAATAGAACACACAAAACCATGGGCAGAGAGAGACGACTACGTCTATTTATAGGTTTAAAAATCTTACTCTAATCAAAATCTAATAGAAGCAATGCAGTATGGTTGAAACACCTTATTCAAATCAATATCAAATAGAAAAGTGTACTTCTATACGAATTCCACTTGTGCCATCTGTCCCGTACCGTGGGGGCCTCAGATACCCCCATAGATCCCCCTATCTTGCCACTTTTTTTTAACAAGAATTTGGGTCACACAACTCTAACAAATTCTATATTTGGCTACAAGGAAAAATATGCCTTTGACCCTGTTTCTTGTTAGAGAATGCCCAAATATCTTTTATTTTCCTTTATTCCAGTGGGTCTGCAGTGGCAAAACTAATAGAGCAATTTAACTCTATTTCCAATCAATATTTTTGGGCGGCCAGCAGATAAAATGAACAGCTTCACATAAGAAACTGAAAATATGAAAGTAACTTACTATGTGTATGCTAAATCAAACATCTTCTTTTTCAATAAGCCGCCCGCAGAAATCTTCTGTAGTAAACCTGATAATGTACAAAGGTTATGACAATCTCACAGCTGAGAACATGCATCTTCTGAAAAAAGCTGAGTATATATTCATTGTATTTAACAGAAAAGTGAATCAATCTAGTTTTGTTTCATTTATAAATACTAAAAATAAGTAAATTAAGACAAGTTTTCCAGCTAGTACATGTTCCAGGTTGCTTAGTATAACCTCCACAAACAACCCAAAAATGACATTGCCTAATCCACGAATATAAGAAAGTTTACCTGAATAAATTCTATCTAAGACACGAGGAACAGCACAGAAGATACTTGGCTTTAGCTCTCCAATATCTTCGACCAATAGTTTCACATCCTGAAGATGAAACAAATAAGCACTTGCTGATTTAAATGAACCCGTATTTGTTGTCAGAGTACTAACTAATCATGCTTACCCCACGCCAAAATCCTATTGAAGCACCATGCGAAATAAATAATTCCTCAATCACCCGGTCAAAGATATGAGCAAGAGGAAGATAAGAAATATATACATCCTTCATAGTCAACTGTAAATTTCACAAGAAACAAACAAATGAGAAAGGGAAAACAAGGAAGGGAACAATCATGTCAAAATTTGGTCGAGGGAAGAAAAGAAAAGACAGATCAAACTAAGTGACAGATGAAATGGTCAAAAATAAAATGAAACGGTCACCTGTTCATTTACACTCCCCAGCAGGCGTTTCACCCCTGCTATAAGAGTAACAATACTATCATTTGAAATCAATACTCCCTTTGGATCACCAGTTGTTCCACTAGTATACATTATCGTGCAGATATCAGTTTTCTTCTTCACCGGAAGATCATAATTCTTATTTTCTCCCTGCAAGAAACAGACATAAGAGCTCAAATCTGAATCATAAGTCATCTACAAGTTAAAATCCATCAATCCAGTAATGGTTAGCTAAGGAAAAAAGATATAGGCGCATGCATGAAAATGTAATGAACCCTAGTTCATATTAAGCACTGCCAGAAGCATGTTTTCTAAAGCCATATGGCTTCATCTGAACTCGTAACTAGCAGGATGGCAGTCTGCTAAATAGACACAATTAGGTCAGCAGAATAATTTTTTTTTCTGATAAATTGAAGTGGAAAATAACAGAGCAAAGAGCTTACCAGTTGCAAAAATTCCTCCCAAGGATATATCTTCAAACCATGCTTCTCAGCATCTGCCTTCTGCTCAGGTGTTACCTTCCCAAAGCTAACAATTGCTGCATAGCAAAAATACATGGACATAAATAATTTGTAACGTACTATAACAAGACTTCCCCTAAATAATCAGATGGCTCACTTTTCAAGTGTTCTGTTGAGGCCGGAAATGTTTTGAACAGCTAAAAGGGAAAAGAAAAACCTTACATGAGAAACCCAAAAGAAAAAAGAACAGAAATTTTGTGAAATTACAGATTCTTGTATCAATATCAACTATGCAAAAGTGAGCAGAAAGCATAGAAGCAAATGCTGATAATAAAAATAAAACATCGAATCTATTTTGTAGATAGATATCTTATTTTTGCAAGTATCTAGAAATATCTTTCCCAGTAGTTGCCATATCACTACTAGGGTTTCAAATATAGATGTAAACAGGCATACCTCATTAATCTTCTTTTCCTCTACAAAAGCAATAGATATTTCTGCATGGCATATGATAAACTCCACAGCACCAGCACCTACAAATATGTAGCAACGGATCAAGCATTCAAAAAGAGTAGCAGGCGTGTTGGAATGCAAGCATAATTTAAAGAGTTTTAAGGATATTATGATGACAGACTATATGAAGAGTACATAATACACATAAGATGGCTGTTTGAGAAAGGTAGTTGTTTGGCAAAAACTGAAAGAATGCTTTTGTTGGATCTCAAGAAGAAATACCTAAAGTGTCATATAAAGGAACACAATAGAGTCCATGAGCGTTGCAGGCCTGTATCAACCTTGCAACATTAGTAAACATTTCGGGCAACAAGCAATCTGGTAGCAAATAGTATGATCCAAAGAAACAAGTTATAGCGACATCTAAGTAACTTGAGATGTCCACTGTGCAAATCAGATGAAACATGCCAGAATGATCATACCTCCATGCTTATTATCCATTCTGGGCAATTGGCACCATAAATACCACACTTTCCTCCCTGTAAGCAAGAATAGAAAGCTTAACATTATTTTTTTTAAAAACGCATCAATTGTGGGTGGATATTGACCCCAGAAATAGTATATTTGTTATAAAAAAAATTGACAATAATTTTACAATTAAAAAGAGAAAAAGAAGTTAAAGCATTACTTCCACAACATCACAACTTCGGATGGAATTCCCAACTTTTATTACAATGTCATAAACTTCTCTGTAAGTTTGCCACACGTATTTTCCAGCCTGCAATCAAAGCAGGTCAATTTAGATACATGAACTAAAAGTCAAAGGCAGCACTACAAACAGAACGCAAAAGTAACAAGAAAAAAGGAAACTGCAGCAGCAACATACTTTCCCATCCACAATCTGTCGGCGACCAAGCATACGGTTGTCAGGATATTTCTCAACTGACATACTGCAAGGAGAAAATGAAATCGAAATCATCATCCTCAAATAAAACATTACTTTTTCGTAAATAGGAGTTGTCATACAGTTAGTTAGCAAGTTCAATCAGCCCGTATCTACGATTCAGCTAAGTTATAAGGAGGCAATATTTTAATCTCCACATGACAGAAGCATCAAAACCAAAATAATTACTACTATTAAACAATTTATTTCACAGTTTTACATTGAGTTGAATGAAAGCCATCGATCTTTCAGCTATAAGAATGGAAATACCAGTAACTCGATTCTTGCTCTGTGTGAGCGTTAAAATTCAATAGTTTCAAATATTAGGCGTTTCGATCTGCATATAATTTTCTCATAGGATCCTTAAAAATACGTTTCTCGATTTCATCGCCACTTCGGCGCGAAATAAAAAAATAACACAGCCAACAAATTAAAAGAAAAATCTACTCAACTTAAAAAAGGGGAAGTAAAAATTCAAAAAAAATGGCAACTATTTCGAAAGCCATCTGAAATCAAAGCAAAGAATAGAAGAAGTCAAATCTTCTCCTAGTTTCCTTATTTTCTTAGCAGCCAAGCAAGAAGCTTAAAGTAAAAAAGAGAAAGCTAAAAACGAACCGGAAAATGTCCCAGCAACTCTCCATTCCAGGAATCGGAGCAGGGAATCCATTAGCAGCGAAAGAACTGCGATAAACAGGACCGATCGACGGCTGTCCATCGCTGGCGTCTTTACCTTTCTCTACCTCTATTACAAAATTATTTCCAGCCATTTGATCAAAATGTCCAAAATCAAACGATCCTTAGCTAGCTTTCCCTTTTATATATTCTCTCTTACAGCTCTCAATATATATGGAGGGCTCTGAGAGTGAAATGTGGAGAAGAATCTTGAGAAAATATATAGCGCCTAATTATTAGGTGGCTGTAGGTGACCGGTAAGAACGCTGTTTCTTTTTTATTATTAATTTTTATTTTTTTTTTAAGCTTGGGCAAGTATTTATACTGTAATATTAATAAAATATATATATTACTCAAATTTTGTATGAATTAAAGTAATATGTACTAAATAAATCAATTTATTTTTAATTTTTATTTATTATCCAGTTAAATTTATTTAATAAAATTAAAATATTTATATAATTTTCTGCTAATAAAATATTTAGGGCTTTGAAAATCACATAATTTAACATTTCATTTATTTTCAAATAATTTAAGTCAAAGTTTATAATTATAAATTAAGTAAATTTTATTAATAATAAAAATAAATTTAAAATTTTTAAAAATAATAATAACCAATTCTTTATTTAAATTATAATTATTAGGGTTCTACTTTTAAAACTAGTTCCAACTTTGTACAGGAGAAGAGCAAAATTAAAAGGTCAAAGAAGGACCACTTTGGATCTGTGGTGTGTCAGACAGTTCAGTTCGTATTAGATTTTAGTTTTTGATAAGCTGGGCTCACGATTGGAGGTTTTTTCTCAAATATTACTTTTTTTATTTTATTATTTATCAAAATATTTTTTTGTAATTTTTTCTTATTTCTCAATTTTTTTTTTATATTTGGACTTCGGCACTTATTGAAGATAGTATTATATTTGAATTGATTTTTTTATCCATTCAATGGAATGTATTAATTTAATTTTTGTTATATTATATTTATTTACTAAGAAATAGTTCAAATTTTACATATATTGAAAAGTTAAAAGATAAATAATAATTGTATAAGTTAAGAATGCATAATATTTAATATATATTAATTTTATTCGAAAAAATATTTTTAATTAACTTTTTAATTTTAATATTAATTTAAACAAAAAAATCAAATTAACTATCAATAAGAAAGATGGTAATATGGGATATAACAAATTTAAATATTTGAATTTGAATTTTTTTAATATTTTTAAAATAATCTAATTACCTTTTTTTAATATTCAAAATTAAACATTAATATGTTTTAAAATTGAAAAAATATTTTTTAGCATTTTAAATAACTTATTTTTTGAATATTTAAATGTATTTAATGTTTAAAAGTATTTATTACATTTTTATAATTAAAAAGATATATTATCAATTTCAAAATATAAATTATTTTTTTTCAATGTTCCTTATTATTTAAGTCCTTGTAACTTTTATTGTAATATCATAAAATTATCAACAGCTTTCATAAGGATTTTGTATAATTTTAACATCAATTTATAATTATTATTTTTTGTTTAGAACATTTATTTCTATAAATAATAATTTTTAATTAAATTATGAACTACATAAAATGTTGATGTGTCAAGTAAAAACATTATCCATTTATCATCATTTAAAACATGCCAACTTAAAATTATTTTTTTAAAGATGTTTATAATATTGTGGGATTGCTTGACACGAGAGTCAGTGGTGGTAAAACTGATGTGATTATTGCTAATCTGGATTTTCAATTTTCTTATCTGATTGAGGCTATTAGTTTTTTCGAGAGTATTTGAATTGGGTGGAAGGATTCTATTAGAGTTGAAGTGGTTTGCAGTCACTTTCAATTTGTTCTAATTCGGATTTTCAATAACTCCTTCCAAAGATCAATATTAGTTTATTTTGTTTATGGAAGCCCAAATAAGCAAAAGAGAAGGTCTGTATTCTATAATACCAACTTCATATGTTCCATGGATGGCAATAAGGGATTTCAATGTCATTCTTTCAATTAGTGAGAAGAAGGGAGGGCGGAGAGAAGGGAAAAGGTGTTCTGCTTTCGACAATTTTGTAGAGACTGCATAGCTTTATGATATTGGTTTCTAAGGATCTGTTTTCACTTGGCAAAAAGGTGAGATCTTTAAGAGACTTGATAGAGCCGTTTACAATGATATGTGGCTTTTAGATTTCCCAAACTGCTCAATGAATCATCTCCCAAGGCTCAAATCGGATCATCGGCCTCTTTTCTTATCTCTTAGGCATGATTATAGTTTGAATAAAGGTAGGCCGTTCAATTTTCTAATCGATTGGGTTTAGCATGCGAGTTTTTCTAATTTTGTGCAGGACTCTTGGAGTTTCAACTGTAATATGAGGGATTCTATTCAACAACTTTCGAACAACCTGAAGCATTGGAATAGGAACATTTACAAGCATATTGGCACTCGTAAAAAAAATCCTATTATAAAAATTAATTGGTATTCAGAAAGAGTTGGACAGATTGAATTCAGAATTGTTGTTCAGTGCTGAAATGAAGGTTAGGGAAGATTTAAAAAATGTCCTCCATCATGAAGAACTTTTATGGAAGAAAAAGGCTAGGTAGGATTGGCTTCATATGGGTGATCGGAATGCTAAGTTCTCTCATAGGCACATTCTTCAGAGAAGAAAACAAAATAAGATTTTGACTTTGAAGAATGACCAAGGAGATTGGGTTTATGATGATGATACCCTTTAGATTGAGGCGATTATTTTTTTCCAACGGCTATATGGTGAACAATTACAACTTACCTCTTAATTCATTTCCTAAACTGTCTCAAGAGGACCTTCTATTTTTGGGTAAGGTAGTTACAACTGAGGAGATTAAGACTGCTTTTTTGATATGACAATCGTGATTGTCTTTCTAATTGCTCAATCTATGACTGCCTTACACAAAAAAATCTTGTTAATAGTTCATCTGTAACCAATTCCTCAATCTGTGACTGCCTTTGTAACACCCCTAACTTGTCTCTGTCGCCGAATTAGGGTTACAGAGCATTACTGATCAAATCCTAACAAATAATGACCTTTAGAAACAATTAATCAGTTTAAAGAATAAAATTCAAACTAATATTTATTCATGGCATAAATATGGTTATGGACTTTAATTCGAGCTTACGAGGTCATAAAAATAGGTTGGGAATATCCAGGGACTAATTTGAAACAAATCAGGAAATTTTGAAAAAATTTAAAAAATTTGGAAACAATGGCCACACAGCTATATGACATAGCACAGGTCGTGTGAGTATTCGATGTTTGAGACACACAGTCGTGTCCCAGCTCATGTGTCTACCCATGTGGGTATTCGAAATAAAGTCACACGATAGTGTTGCCAGATCGTGTAACTCTCTATAACTGTGTGGTTCATCTTAAAGCTAAAATTTAAATGACACACGACTATGTGGGGTGGCCGTGTGCCACACATGGCTGTGTGACAGCTCGTGTCCCAAGCCATATGTTTCATAAATTGCCCCTAAAACAAGCCAAATCAAGCACCATTTCTTGAACACCAAGACACGCCATACCTAGCTTATTTTACATGGTTAAAAACACATTCAAAGAACTAAGAACATGCCAAATATTCATCCATCCTATGTTTAACCAATATGCCATCAAAAAGCAACACAATTTACACATCAATTCAATTTATTCAAAGCCACATTCCATAGTTAAAGCATACATCACACACTAACACACCATTGAACTACTTTATTTACAATTCAACAAGTCATAAGACATATATTTACAAGGCATTCAAAAGTAACCAAAAGACATATATTTACCTATGCATTTATAAGCCAAAAACAAAGCATATACATATGTAAATTTGAACCACATCACATTGGCCAAATAGCATAATTGAAACTCCTGTTACATGCCATTTATAACCATTACACAAAATAACCAAAAACTACCAATATGGTGATTGGATAGTGTGATCATGCTCTGACACGATTCCAACCGATCAAGTTTTCAATGATCTACAAAACAAGGAAAATCAATGATATAAGCAACTAGTGCTTAGTAAGCTCGTATAAAGGAAACTTAAACTTACCAAACTTAAAACGATTAAATCATTCAAACATTGTTCATTAGATCATAAGCATATTTTCCTTTCCTATCCACAACACTTCACATAGTTAGTAGATATACTTAAGAACATATCAAACAATGAAACATAGAACATATCATGAAATGAATTTCAATATATAAATCATCCATCACATATTCAATTTGTTCCCTTTTAAATCTAATTACACATATCATACTTTCCATTTCTTATGCTCAATAACATAGCTCATTTCATATACGCACCTTTTCATTTTAAACCTTAATTACTCGTTGAACCAAATAGAATAAAATTGGTTACTAAGGAAATACTCACACAAAATGTGCCTTTACATGTAACTATAACTGTATATATAATGCTCACACGAGTTGTGAAATGGGCCAGCTCACACGAGCTGTGGGTCAGGATATTAGTTACACAATGTTGCTCACACGAGCTGTGGAGAATCCACAACAAATACAGGACCTCAACCATCAGTATGACATCCGAGACCAGCACCCAAAACCGTATAAGCCCTAATGACATGTCATTTGTATCTTATGTATTCACAAGGTTCAAATGAGGCCATTAAACCGTCCAATTTAATTAGCATCGCAATTATCAAATTAAATTATACATAGCATAACATTAATTAACATACAACCGAAACATAAATTAATAAGTTTAATACTTATATGAACTTACCTCGACAAAAACAGATGTAAAAACAAAGCTGGCAACTAATCTGACACTTTAGTCTTTCCTCGGTTTAGATTCGTTTGGTTCGTTTCTTGATCTAAACAATCATTTCATTCAATTAAACAATTAAAATAGCTTAAAATAACTAATTCAAGCCTATAACCTATTTTAATATGAATTTACAAAATTACCCTTAACATTTTAACTTTTATGTAATTTAGTCCCCAAACTCGAAACTTGCAAATTAACCACTTTTAATAGGTTCACAAACAACCCATAACTTTCACCAATTCACCCTATATTTATTGAATTTTACTATTTCAACAACTTAATCCCTAAACCTTAAAATCACTAAAAATCACTTAACAAAATGAGATAATTCATCAACCAAGCTTAATATTCTATCAACCAAATTCAAAACATATTCACATCATTCATGGTAAGTCCCTATAATTTTAACAATTTTATGAATTAACCCCTAGGCTAACTAAATTAAGTTAATAGAAGCTCAAAAACACAAAATTCATTAAAAATATGCTAAGATAAAATACCATGCAAGCCAACAATGCTTGATTGAAAGCTTTTTTACTTCTCTAATGGTGGTTTTAGTTAGAACAAAGAGAACTAGAGAAGGTGATGAAATTTTGGTTTATTTGTTTAGGCATTTATTTCTTTAATTACTAATTTAGCCTTAAGATTTCTTTTAACAAAAAGCAAAACAAAGCCTATAACCGTCCAACATGCATTCTCATGGTATAATTACCATATAAAGCCCTTAAATTTTAATTCCATGACCAATTAACTATTATTACTAACTTTTTCTTTTACGATTTAGTCCTTTTTACTTATTTAACTATTTAAACCTTAAAATTTCTTTAAAAAAATTCAATAAGACCTATGCTAACTAGGTAATCATTAAATAAATAATAAAATAATAACTCGCTTGTCAAAATCGTGGTCCTGAAACTATTGTTTCCAACACCACTGAAAATGGGTTGTTACAGCCTTCCTCAAAAAGAGCTTGTTAAGAGGGGAAAAGAGTTAAGAGGTAATTCTTAACATAGGTAATTATACTAATAGTTCATTTCGGGATCATCGAGAGGGGAAAAGAAGATGGTGGTTGTTAGTTGGGAGTCTATTTGTCAGCCACGATCTTGTGGAGGCATTGGTTTTAGGCGTTTGGAAGATCAAAATAGATCTTTCTTGATGAATCTTGGTTTCAATGTAGTATCCAACTCCAATGATTTATGGTTCGGGTGCTCAAGACGAAGTATAGAGTTCCTAATAAAAAACTGCAACCTCTTCCACTTGGTACGCCATCCACAAAAAATTGCAAAAAGAATAAAAAATGCATTAAAATTCCAGTATAAGGTGATTTTAATTACGGTAAAAAAAATATCATTATAATACAAAAAATTACTGAATTGTTTGATTCAGTATCAATAGTTGCTTAAATTGCTACGATATCATTTTTCTAGTAAGTTGTATGTTCATGATGCTTAGACCATTATTAAAATATCAAATGTTAATATAAATATAAAGCATTTAGAATGTAATGGATTTTTTAAAATATGCTTATACTTTTACCTTCTAACAAGAGGGAAGCTGAGATTCTCGAAGGGGATATGTACAATCCACAGTAGTCAATACCACCCAATGATTGTAAAATCATAAGGCAATTATTTATTTCCTTGTTTCCCACTCTACACGCCTTATGTAGTGCCTTGTATAAGCATGAATAAATGGAAAATCCCCAACTATATGTATCAATAGTTTCAAATTTTAATAACAATGGGAGGTAGATGGTATGAACTAAGTTGTCAACTTTTCTAGCATAAACACATCTCCGATCAAATGAAGAATGTACACTTTAGCATGATGTGGAATATATGTTTGAGTGTTGGATTCTCTGGGAGATGTTTGAAATAACTCTTCAACCATTTTAACTTAATCTGAAACCCATTGAAATTAGACTTTATGGTCGATACTTTTTCCAAATGCTAGAAGATGTAGTGTAGGATTCTCTAGAAGATGCTCAAAGCAACTCTTCATCCATTTTAACTTAATTCAAAGCCCATAAAAATCAAACTCATGGCCGATACCTATTCCAAACAAGTCGAAAAAGGCCTCATTAGGATTAAAGTCAGAATTTTCTGTTATTAAACGCTCATCCACAATAAAGCCTATTAGCAACACTACATCATCTAGTGTTATTGTCGCTTTGCCGCATGGGAGATAAAATGTTTAACTCTTGAGTCACCGTCGTTCAATCAAAGCAAATACGGATGCTGGAATGAAAATGAATTTCTTGATTTGGCTAACGTGATAGAAACTAGCTTATTTTAAGTGAGGAACGATTCTATTGTTAGACAAATTTATTATCATATTACTGCAATATTGAGCCACTAGAGACTCCAGTGTTGTTGCATTTAGAGCCACATGTCCTTATTTCGATCTCAATAAGGGGGAACCTTAACAGAATGATATGAGATTTGAATTTCGAAAATCTTAGATATATAGGATAGTATAGAATGTATAGAATTAATGTTTTGGGGTTTTATGTGAAAAACTAAAAACTTCAATGAATTATTTATAGGTTTTAGAATTAGGAGTTTGTTAGGGTTAATAAGGGTGGCGAAGTCAATTAAAATTTTTGTTTCCCCTTTAAACAATTAGTTACAAATTACAATATATGTTTTTTTTTAAATTTTTTACAAAAAAAAAGTTTTATATATGTGTTGAGTTTTGTTCAAATATTATCCATCATCATTAGAAAATTAAATTATAATGTTATAATTTAAATTTTAAATAGAACTCTACACTCATGGATTCCAAGGTGTTGTAATCATTCAAAACTAATTATCTTGATTTTAAAATGACACATAAAACTTAACGACGCAATAAACATCATTAAACTCAACAGTTGTAAGTATTATGTTACATTAAGCATACTTATTTAAATAATAATTTCTTTTACAATATTACCTTACAAAAACCTTTATGGGTAGTTTTAATTTTTCTTTTCACTTAACTCTGAAAAATAGAGAGATTAAATTCTTAAAAATAAAAGTAGGGGATTACATTCTAAATGTACAAAGTGTATAGAAATTTAAAGTCATGATTGTTTGAAATCGAATCGAACCAGTCAATCAGACCAATAAGATCGAGAATTGACCAGGATACCAATTTAGAGAGAAGCATCAAATTGGTGACTTACAAACTAGTACAAACTGATTGAACTAGACTAAAAAATAAGTTGAATTAAATTTTACCTTTTAATACTTTTTTATATTTTATGAATATTTAATAATTTATTTAATCAAACCCATAACTTGATCGATCCAATTTTAAAAACTTATATTTTACTATTCAATTTCTCACTTTATAATTTAATATAAATAAATAATCAACTCATCAGTGAACATATATCATACTACTCCATACATTGATCTAAATTTTAACTATAATATTAATTTTTTTAAATCTATGTCAGAGCACCAAACTCTAACGCAATATTTAATGAGTACAGTCAACTTCCCTGCAAGTAATAAAAAAAAAAGATTTGATTATAATAATAGGAACTTAATTTTTACCTTACTGTCGCTTTTAAATCAGTTTTCCTTTTAATATTAAAATACTAATATGATGTTACCGTTATTACAGCCTATCAATAGGGGCGATGAATCATCCACCAGATAATCTAACAAAAAGACATTTAAATCATTTCTTAATATTTTATTTCCTACCTTAATTTTTTATCTACCATTATGAATGACCATTCAAAAAATTTTAATAATATTAATAATTTGAATATAAAAGAACCAAATAATTAAACTTTAAAATTCTTATAATTAAATTTGTTAAATTGCGCTGAATTTTATGCTTTTTATTTTCTGTTTGACTATTCTAGATATAACGAAGAAGAAATAAAAAAATTACAGGTCAAGTTAAGATAATACGCTGCCTTGCTCTTTAAGCCAAAGTCTTGGAATTTAAAGTTTCCTATCATTCTAGATAGAATTCCTGCTTTCGGAAAATACACTAAAAATTGATTTTAAAAGTTTGTAATATTGTAAAAATATTTTTGAAAAATAATATATTTGCTTTATATTATTGTAAAACAAAATATATGTATTTAAATAATGTTGAAATTTATTAAGATTATGATATTTCATATAAAAATATATATAAAAAATTAATTGTAACTCATTATTAATATTTCAACATATAAAATATAAATATTATATATTAGAAAAAATTAATAAAGAAATAATTGTATACCCCGTATAAATATTACATAAAATATATTAAATTATAAATGAAGGTTTAAAATGTAATTTGACTCTAAAAATGGTTTTTTTTAAATATGCGTTTAGGTTTAAAAATATTTTTAATTCTAAAAGTCATTTGATTAATATAACTTGTGACCCTAAAAGTGTTTTTTAAAATAAACATGAATGAAATCTTGGCATTAAATAGACATTAACACCTATAGACATTAAGGTTTGTTTTAATACCCAGATTCCTTTCATAATCCCCTACCTAATTTCAATAAGCCAAAATCATGATTTTTTTAAAATTCAAATAAACTAGATTCATTCCTTTCAAAATTTGGAAAACTCTAACCTTAACCATTAATTTCTTTAAAACAGAGAAAATCACATAAAATTAAAATGGACCTCGACATTTGTGGATGTTGATGTCTATTTAAAAACCCTAACAAAATCCTAATCTTAAATGATCTTTTTAATATAAGAGAAAATCTATAGAAATCAGATGGACCTTAACATCTTTAAGTATTGAAGTTTATTTAATAACCCTAATTGGACCACATCCTTAAATGACCTTTAAAATAATAGAATTTTGAGAGTCCTAATATTGTTTTCAATGAAGACTCTTAAGGCTTCAGTGCCTCAAGTGACGTTTCCGTCGTAGGCCTTTCAAAGGCATTAATAGCACTTTCGATGAAGCCTTTTAAGGCTTTAATGTCCTTGTTGGGTGTGGCCTCTCAAGGCCTTAGCTTGCTAAAAAGCTTAATGTTTTCCTTGTTAGGCATAGCCTTTTCAAGGATTTAATGGAAAACACTACAACTCCTAATGTGAGAAAGAAATATTTTTGAACAAGTCATAATATTGACATAAGTCTATCTACGTAGGTAGGAGCACTAATATATAAATGAAAATCAGTAATAAAGCAAAGATAAGCAAAAGGCATTGAAGACAATGTTGAAATATACAAACTTTTATTCATTTTATAAAAAGTAGACAATATAAAAAATAAATATACAATAAAAATAAAGTAGCATTAAGAAGCAGGAAGATCTATCAAATGTGAGACAATTAGGGCATTGGTAGCACTAGCAACAATAAGATTCACTATAACATCATATCTGGTGCCATTATCAAAAAGAGGGTCCTCAGCAATAGGCATAAGTCAATGAGCAAGACTGAGTATGCTAGAATCTAGTATTTCTTTTCTTCCAAGCCTCTCATTCTTCATCGATGAGATTCCTTATAGAAACGAATTCCAGGTTAGCTTTGATTGTAGACAAACGAATGCTAAAAAGGTCTAAAGGGCTAGGGTAACACTTAAATGCAAGCCAAAGTTGTACTTTATGTAACACCCCATACCCATAACCCACGCCGGAGCGGAATATTAGGCATTACCTAACTCGATCTCTTGCACACAAACATTCCCCAAGTTACCTAGACTTGGTCCCATTTTAGAACTTTTTCAATTTCTACTTTAAACTTCTTTTTATGGGTTTACGAGCCCCAAATCGACTATTGAAAACTATTCTGGATTAGCCCGGGTCCTTAAACCATCTATAAAAAAATTGACTTTGAAACAGGGTACACACCAGTGTAGAAGGGCAACACACCCGTGTGGCCATTTCAATATGGTCGTGTTGATTGCCCGTGTGGCTCACATGGCCTAAGCAATACATGGACACGCCCGTGTCCTCCACCCGTGTAGAATTAATTCTAAATGCACACCTGCAGGGGTTTTCACACGGCCTGGCACATGCCCATGTCCTAGCCCGTGTGCAAAAACATGGACATTCTGTTTCTGACATCAACATCCCTAAAATGTCACATAGCCAAGGCACACGCCCTTATGCTAGGCCGTGTCCATCACACGGCTAAGACACACGGTCGTGTCTCTGCCCGTGTATTTATTATCATGTATACTGACTTGAAAATTTTATGTGCAGGGGACACACGGTCGAACCACACACCCATAGGGCAGACCGTGCGTCACACATAGCCTAGACACACGCCGGTGTGTCTACTCGTGTGGACAATATAAGGCTATTTACCAAGCCTATTTGCCACCCTTACTTACACAACCTACATAATAGCAACTACACCAATACAAGAATAATTTATTTAAACCAATCAGCCACAATAGACTACATATCAATTAAGCAATTACTCATTCATGAGAGTAACTTCATTTGCATTTATCAAAATGGATATTAGCCATCATTCAAGCTTAATACAAAATAAAGGGTTTCCAACCCAACCCAACATATTTGGCCAATTCTCAATGACACAAAAATAGTAAAGTCGAAGCCCTATACGTGCCATATTCAAAAATATAAATCAAACTATGCCGAATGCTTCGATTGATAGTGTGATCGATATCTCGGACTTCCTTTGGTCCTTGAGCTAGATAGGCAGCACTATAAGAAAATGAAAAAGGAGAGGGAGTAAGCATAAAGCTTAGTAAGTTACACATAAATAAATATTCAACATAACTTTACCATTCATCAACAAGTATCATAATACACAAGTGGCATAAGAAAAAATTACTCATCAATATTTAATACACCTCATATAGCATATATTGAGCTCACATTTCATACATACCATATAGGTACCTGTACCACTCACAACACGGTTATACTTTCCTTGTTAACTTGAAATCATACTTTCACTGTTGAACCATTTGGAACATTATCGGATATTCATTTAGCCTCAAACATGGGGTCAGGTGTCGATGCCATGTCCCAGACATGGTCTTACACTGACACATCTCGTAGCCGATGCATGTCCCAGACATGTCTTAAACTGGCTTATGTCTCCAGGCCCAAGCATGTCCCAAACATGTCTTGCACTAGCACTCGTCTCAATGCCGATGCCATGCCCCAAACATGGTCTTACACTGGCTCTCATAATGTGGTTGATGCATGTCCCAGACATGTCTTACACTAGCTCACACAAGTGACCCAAATGTCATGGCATGAATATCCGATTTATTTCCTAAGGTTCAATCGGGAATTCTACTATCTCTATTCTTATCACATTTTCTCATTTCCACAATCAAGAAATTTATGCTATAATAATTTAAATACAAATAAAATACATATAGTATTAATGTAGTTGTACTATTTACAAGCAACTTACCTCGGATTACAGAATGTGGCAACTAGTCGATTTAGTCGATTTGCTTGGCTTTCCCCCAGTCTAAATTTGGATTAGGTATTTCTTGATCTATAATAGCAAAACGCACTTATTTAGACTCTAAATAAAATTAGGCAATCAAAATTTCACTTCTTCGGTGAAATGACCATTTTGCCCCTAGACTTTGACAAAATAACCATTTTACCCCTAGGTTCGAAAATCTATTTTTATCAAATTTCTTCGCATCTTAAGCTTATCCGAACCCTTTTTACTCTTATAGAAACTCCAAATTCCCATTATTTCACATATTTAACATCTATTTTACAACTTATGCAAAATGGTCCTTTTAGGTGTTTTCATGAAAAATCCTTTCACAAAAGTTGTTTATCACCCAACTAAGCTTCATATTCTTCCATAAAATTTCAGAAAACACCCTAAATTATCTCATGGAAAAACCCTATACTTCCAACCATTTTTCAAAATAGTCCCCTCATTTGAAAGCTTATGATATAAGGGTTCTAAAAATGCAAAAATCATCAACAAAGGGTATAAAAATCACTTACTTGTGAGAGGAATAAGTTGCTGAAATTTTTGAAGCTTAAAACCCTTAACAATGGCTGAAAAATAAATGGAAATGAAGAGAGAATAAAAGAAAAAGATGATAGCTAGGCTTAGGTATTATTATATTACACCTTATGTCATAAAAATTACCTAATATTGACTTTTCCACATTTTATCTCCATGGCCGGCCAAGCTATCACAATAGGGTCTAATTGCCCTTTAAAGACCCCCAATATTTATTCTCTAGCTATTTGACACCTTTAGCTATCAATATAGGACTTTTGCATTTTATGCGATTTAGTCCTTTCTCGCAATTGGACTCGCAAACGTTAAAATTACTTCACCAAATTTTTCATGCACTATTAAAAACATGCTGTAACATCTAAATAATTATAAAATAATTTATTCGGCTCTGGATTTGTGGTCCCGAGACCACTATTCTGACTAGCCCCAAATTCGGGCTGTTACACCTTATATATTAACAATATTATGAAAAATTCTTCTTGGGCATCATTGTACATTGTATTGATGACTTGGTGATAATCCTTCACTTGCTTGGTGATTTCCACCTATTGGGCCATTTTAACACTATCAAGCTTACTAAGAGGGCCTTCTACCTTATCTAAGGCTTCATTTATCTTCTTTAACCCCTCAACTTCTTAGCAAAATGTAGCCGTTTCCCCTTTAATGTTGTCACCTTCTATTTAGTAGTTTTTTCTCCCCCCTAAAAAAAACTTTGACCTTTTTTTGTTAAGTAGCCAGCTCTATCCCCAACTCCACCATGATCATATTCTCTGTTGCTAGTTTCCCAATGAGATCAACAAAAAAAGCTAATTTGGCCTTTAAGATCTTTGCAGTCATAAGGTCTTCCTAAAGCTTGGCATAGGATTTCACTTGTTCTTTAAAAATTAGTTTTAACTTTTAGATGATGGTTATCAAATGCAAAAAGTACTATCAAAGCCTTAGACAATAAAAAACTCTCACTCGTACCAAGGTTCTGTCGGGCTAGCGACCAAAGTTCCTCAATCTCAATTTTTCTATCATTATTCACCAGATTTTAATTATGATGATAGGATCCAAAGGAAACTTATTAGTAGAAAAATTCCTATATTAGGGAAAAGGCACCTTAAAATCCTTCTTTCTTAACTTCTTCTTCTTCTTCTTTTGGCCTTGTAAACTTCCAACTACTATCAAAGTCTTTATGGCACTTTTAATGTAATTGGACCCTGGGATAACTACAAGGAGCAAAAATTGAGGAGAGAGGAGAAGAAATTTGAGCAGTTGATATAGTGAAGCTAGAAAGAGAGTTTTCAGACACGGAAGTCAATGTTCCTATGTTGGTGTAGTAATGTAATAACCTTAACAAACTTTTTTTCCTCTTCAAGGATCTAGCCCTTTAATCATCCAATTATGCCAAAATTTTATGCTAGTTAAACCTACAAGAAGCCATTCCTACAAAGAGAGTATAAAAGGGATGAGTTCATCATAGATAAAAGCTACTATTGTAGTTTAAACATTAGATTTCCCAATTTTTAAGGATTCCTTCAAAATATTAGTAGTTAAAGAACCCATGCCCTTCACTAGCATGTAAAGAGTCACCTCTAGATCTGTATAATTATAAATTTCCTAGTATGAATCATTTTACCCATCAATAAGAGGACATATCTAAGACATTAACTTAATTTTAGCTAACCTATTTGTTTTGGGGATGCCAGTGGCAATAACCGAAAGTGCCAAGCTAGCCACATTTTTTTAAGGTCTTTTGCAAACTAAGGTCAAACATTTTACTTTTAAAGGAAGCTTATATTGGGACGTTTACAATTCCCCTTTGCTTTTTGGAGGCCTTCCTTTGTAGACCTTTAGGCTCTTCCTCTCTATCTATTAGCATCCTACCCAACTCATTAGTAACTCCCAAGAGCCAACCTTTAGTTTTTGCGGGCCACACCATTAAGTTTATTTGGTATCTGAAACATTTAACATTAGTAGGAACTACGTTGTTGTGACTCTTTCCCTCAAAACAATGAACCTAAATGAGGTTTAGACCCAATAGCTAGGAAACAGAAAAATAATAACCCTATTTATAGTGATTAAACTAATATATGGAAACCTCATCCTCTAGGTTTGGTCTCTAGGTTAGCTTCTAAGTACTGGACTTCTTCCACACCATTGGGTAGGGGAAGACACCTAGTTAGTCTTCTACATAAATGTATTAGCCTTTCTCTTAGTGCTAGTTATTTGCGTACCAATAATGGATGCACCAATGCCTTTATTTTTTTTAAATAGTAGTCTCTACTGGCTCTACTTATGGGAGAATTGCTCAAAATAAAGATTCTTAAAGCCACTAAAGCGTGGCTTGTAACACCCCTTACCCGTATCCGACGATGGGACAGATTTCATGGCGTTACTGGACTTAAACATAAATATTCATACAAAATCGGGTCATAATATTTTTCATTCAAATTGATTTCATTCATACATATACAAATTGTCCCTTATATGGGCCTACGAGGCCCAAATCGTAGGTGGGAGTGGTTCGGGACTAAATCAAAAACTTTTGGAACCTTTTCAACACTTAGAAAATTTTCTTGTTTTGGATAGTCAAACGCTCGTGTGGGTATGCCATGTGGTCACACATGCCCGTGTGGCTTGAGACACACCTGTGCCCTTAGCCCGTGTAAGTCTCTAACTATGACATCATCAAGCAAATAAGGTCAAACAGCCAAGTCACATGCCAGTTTACTTAGGCCGTGTGGTGGATTAAATTCCAAAAATTAAGTGCAGACTTTACATGGCCTAGGCACACGCTCATGTCCTAAGGCCGTGTCATTCACACGCCTGTGTCTCTGCCCATGTGTTTACTACTGCGCATTCTGTTTTGCATAATTAGGGTGCAGGGGACACACGGCCGAATCACATGCCCATGGGGCAGACCATGTGTCACATACGGCCTAGACACATGCCCGTGTGTCTAACTGTATGGACAATTTCTAGGCTATTTTCCAAGCCATTTGCCACCCTTAAGCACTCACATACTTAAATCCACTTCATAACATACAATATGGGACATTTAGTCACTTAAGCACACACACTCATGGCTAAATTATGACTTAAAAATGGCAACATATCATCTATCCCAACTATCCTGCTTTCATTTGGCATTCTACACCAATTTCATATTTGTTTGTCATCCTTGCTAACTTATTATCAAGTTATACATTTGTACCACATCTATTGCTTACACATTAACCATATTTCATACACTTAACATACATGCCATCCATCACACTCATTAACCATAAGCAACTATAGCCACATTAAAGCATAAACACATTTGCATGCATGCATCAATATATACAAAACAATCATAATACCATCATGAGCCAACATATTTGGCTTATTAATATGACACAAAACAAAAAGACCAAGTTTCTATACATGACATATCCAAAATAATGAAACTAACTATACCTAAATGTTTAATTGATAGTGTGATTGTGTCTCCGACGTCCTCTAATTCCCGAGCTGACTTGGTGGAACTATAAGAGATGGAAAGGAAAGGGGGTAAGCATAAAGCTTAGTAAGTTCACATGCAAATAAAATGCAACTTACACAAGTAATAATCATATATATATCATATAATGAACATAATCTTGCATTTTATCAATTTTTATAAACTTATTCTTCTCATATACATATACACATGTTCTTAACACGAGCTTATCGTATTTCATGTCATTCACATGAGTTCGATGTACATACCGGTGCCCACTTACACATAATAACTTACTTTCTTGTCATAATGCAATTGTCAAGATTACTCATTGAATTTCTCTTGAACCACCTGTTGGACACTCGGAATACTATTGGATACATCGGAAGCTTGCACCTAAGTGCCTCATATGTAGCCATTGCTACTTCATATCTCAGATCACATGTTGCTCGTTTACGAGCTACTTACGGGTCTGCTCGTGCAAGCTGTCAGGTATCCACAACACATGCCGGACGACCTCGCCATTAATAGCATATACAAGACTAGTACCCAGACTCCAAAACATGTGTCATACATATTATGAACTCAGACCATAACTCAATGAGTTCGGATATCACATATATCATGAACTCAGACACAACTCAATGAGTTCAGATTGCATAATTCCTGTTACATGCCACTTGTATCCCAAACTATTCCTAAGGTTCAAACGGGTTTCTTCGATACCACATTTCCATTGAGCTTGCTCATAATATCAATTCCAATACTCATAGCAATAGTCACATACTCATGGAATAATCAAAGCATCAATCATGATAATATTTAGGCAATAAACACGTGATACAACATCATATCAATTATGTAAGTACTTACCATACATAAAATATTAAAGCATTTAAAGTATGGTACATGTTGCATAATTTTGCAAATGAACTTACCTCGATATAGAATGATAGAAACGAGCCTAATCCTCGTAAATTTTGTTTTTCCTTCGATCAAGACCCAAATCATGTTTTTCTTGATCTATAATGTCAAATTTAACTCGTTCAATACACACATTAATCATATCGACTCATAACACAAGCTTAGGTAAAATTACCTTTTTACCCCTAACTTTTCACTTATTTACACTTTAGGCCCTAGGCTCGTAAAATGAAATGCATGCAATTTCTTGGTTACCCAAGCCTAATCGATTCATATTCCATCTCATATCACCCCATATTTTCCTTTATTTCACATTTCTACTACTCATTTTCACACTTTTACGAATTCCTTTTTAGGTGTTTTCACTAAAAATCACTTAGCAAAAGATTTTTATCACACATCAAACATTCATATTCCTCCATTAAACATCAAAATACAACCATTTCACACATGGGTAAATTTTCATACATGAACCCTAGCTCAAAATAATGGTAGAAATAGCTAGATCGATTGATGACAACTTCAAAAATGTAAAGAACATTAAAAACGGGGCTAGTGAACACTTATAATTGAGCTTGAAAAATGAACAAAACCCTAGCTACGACTCCTTAAAAATTTCAGCTAAGGTGGGAGAAGATGGACAAGATTTTTGCTGGAATTTTCCCTTTTTATTCTTTTATTAACCAAATGACCAAAATGCCCTTAAGACATTTTTTCCTATTTTTCCTATACATGCCCATTGTTCTCCAAAATTTTAGAACTTGGTCTAATTGCTATTCAAGGACCTCTAATTAATAATCCAATACAATTTTATGCTTAAAGCTTCTAGAACACAAGTTTTGCAACTTATTCAATTTAGTCCCTAAAGTCAAATTGGGCATCTTAGGCATAGAATTTCTTCATGAAAATCTTACACAAGTATGCAATCATATCATGGACCATCAAATAATCATAAAATAATTATTTCTATTTCAAATTTATGGTCTCGAAACCAATGTTTCGAATAGATCGTAATTCGGGATGTTACATGGCTTCTCCCCATTGATGCAATAGTCCAAAAAGAAAGCCACTAGTTGGAACCAAGAACCTCAAACCAATTACCCTGATGATATATTGAATGAAGCCAAGACCCTTGTAAACCGAGGATGTAAGGGCAAGTAAAAACCCAACTCAAAAATATAGAAGGGCAAAAATATACCCATTCTATTACCCATCACATCACTTAATTAGTTTTCACTATTTCTGTTTGAGAATCTATATTAGAATTTAGGACCCTTGATCTCCCTCAACCTGAAAATTTGTGGAATGTCCTTTTCCATGGTAAAACAGAGAACTCGATCACTAACAATAGAAAAGATTCAAAGGATGACATATGTGTTGAGATCTAGTGCCCTACTAGTATTTTCGTTCATATGTACTCATATTTTTTTTGAACTAATTGGTTTAATACATGTTTTTTAATTTCCAAAAATAAATTTTATTTATTAAATTAATTAAAATTAATTAAAATTTCCAATTAAATAAATTTCTCAACCCAATTGTAATTTTGTTAAAATAATGACAACTTTACTGTAAAAGAATCTATGAGAAAATATATTTAATTTCTACATTCAATGAATTTCATAATGACCAATTAATTTAATTTCATTTTTGAACTTCAATTATTTAATTAAATAATGATTCAAAAAAAACTTAAATTAATTCTTAGGTCTTTTCCATACTTAGTGAGAAACCACATTCATTTTCGAATGTAACCCATTTCTCTAACTTTATTATTTCTATCCATTTCTGTTCATTTGATTCAACATGCAATTCATTTATGGTTTCAAAAAGTTAGAAGAGGGATTGATTGGACATATGTGATTAGAGCTCAAATGATTTATAATTAAGGTTGTTATAATACTTTAATGGGATGACTTTTTGACTAAATAATGTTGAAATTAATAGGTGAAAAGTCGAAACTTAATTACAAATTATTTGAGCCCTAATTATATATATCTAATCGATCCCTCCATTAGCTCGAGATAACCAGAAACGAATTGCATGTAAGAACCAATAATATGAAATGAATGAAAATGATGAAGTAAGAGGAATATATCACATGTATAGCTATCCGTAGTGAATGTGTTTTCTCACTAAGTTCAAGAGATGACTTAGTAATTATTTTAAGGTTTTTTGAATTATTATTTAATTAATTATAATTAAATAATTGAAGTTCTAATATGGAATTAAATTCATTAGTCATTATGAATATGTTGAATAAGGAAATTGAATATATTTCCTTATAGATTCTATTATAAAATTATTTTGAATTTAACGGAACTAAAATTAGATTAAGAAAATTATTTAATTAAAAAATTAATTAATTGATTAAATAAATAATATTTTGGGTAATAGAAAATAAAAATTAGGTTGGATAAATTTTAAGTGTTGGATAAAAATCCAGAAAATACATATAATTGGATATAATACAAGAATGACCATATCAAAATTAAATAATGACCATATCAAAATTAGCAATCATATCTTTAAGATTTCATTTTTGAAATTTTTGAATTTATTGAAAAAGTTATCATTAAACCTGTAACATCCCCAATCCGTATCCCTCGCCAGAATCAGGTTAAGGGTGTTACATTTAATGGTATCAGAGCCAGGTTTAGTCGATTCTCAGACTAAATCAAGCTCGAAATTGAGCCTAGAGGTACATGTCATAATTGAGTCGAATTAAGTCAGGATTTGGATGCTGATATATTTGCTTTTGTTTTATAGTTGAAAATGTCGAATTGTAACAGCTCGATTTTGAGGCTAGTCAGAAAGTGGTTTTGGGACTACGAATCTGACATAGTAAAACTTATTTTTATTAGATTTTTATGGTCTGCAGTTTCACGAAATGATTTCGTTAAAATTCCGTTCGAAAATTTTGACGTTTGGGCACTCAATTTAGTTAAAAGGACTAAATCCTAAAAGTGCAAAACTTGAGTTCTACATGGTAGAGGTGTCCAATTGATATGATATTTTTAAATTAGAGGTCCTTCGATGGTAATTAGACCATTTTTTAAGTTAGTGGACAAAAATGGACATGTAGAGATAAAATTTTAAAGAAAGGTAAAAATGACATTTTGATTATTTAGTAAATAAAAGAATAAAAACGGAAAATAAAGTCAAAATTGTGCCCATCTTCTTCTTCCTTGGCTGAAATTCCTAAGGACACCATAGCTAGGGTTTCTTCAACTTTCAAGCTTGATAGTAAGTGCATCCTAGCCCCGTTTTTAATGTTCTTTGCATTTTTGAAGTCCTAGTAACCCGATTTACCTATTTCTACCATTATTTTGAAGTAGGGTTCATGTTCAAAAATTTACCCATGTGTGACATGCATGTATTTTGATGTTTAATGGTAGAAAATTAAAGTTTGATGTGTAAGTGATTTTTCATGAAAACACCTAAAAGGGGCTTATTTGTAAAAAATTGTAAAATGTGTAGTAAAAATCTGATTTGATGAAAAATGTGGGCTGATATGAACATATATATGGGTTGGCTAGGCTTGGGTAACAAAGAAAGTGAATGCATCTCATTTTACGAGCCTAAGGATAAAAATGTAAATATGTTAAAGTTTAGGGGCAAAGACATAAATTTACCATAGTATGATTTTTCGATTGAATTGAGCAATGTGATAATTAAATAAGCTAAATTTTCTATTATAGATAAAGAAAAACGAAGTACGAACCTTGACCGGGGGAAAAACAAAGTATACTACAATTAGGTCCTTTTCGTCACTTTTTGCACCGAGGTAAGTTCGTGTGTAAATAGATGCAATGTTATACTTGTATTTTTTTATGTTTTATAATTGCATGAATTGTATAAATGTCAATATGGATACGATCGACGATGATGTGACAAGCGAAGAAATCCCGTTTAAACATTAGGAATAGAATAGGATAATAGTGACATGTCACTAGGGGCCCATGTGTTAAATATGTGATTATGTGATCCAGGTGCTGGTCTCATATGTCTGCCAGTGGCTAGGTAGTCTGACATGTGTTGCGAATACCTGACAGCTTGTGTGAGCAACATTGTGTAATGACGTCTTGACTGACAGCTTGTGTGAGCAGGCCCGTGATTAGCTCGAGAGCGAGCCCCTTTGTATTATGAGATATGAGGTAGCAATGACTACGTATATGACACTTATGTGAAAAACTTTCCAAGTATCTGATTAGTATTCCAAGTGTTCAACGAGTATGCTAAGATGATAAAGTATGTGACTATGTTACGAGTATCATTTGGTAAGGGTACAAATGAGTAAGTTATGCTTGTAAGACTTTGATGATAATTAAGTTGAATTGCATGATGTTAATTGTATGATACATGTATGTTAATGTTTCCATTTTATTTACATGTGAACTTACTAAGCTATCAAGCTTACTCCCTTTCCTTTCCCTTATTTTATAGTGTACCAAGCCAGTTCGGGATCGGGAATTCGTCGGAGATCCATTCAAAGTATCTACAACAATTATTTTGGTACCAATGATTTTAAGTACTTTGAGTTATAGCATGTATAGGGGACTTGGTTATTTTGTTATGTGTCATAAGTGATTTGGTCAAAAGAAATAGTTGTAATAGTTGATAATTCATTTTATAAGGCCATGAAAATTGGCTTATATTTGGTCATATTGGCCATTGATATATTCATTTTGATAATGTCTATCATGAATGTGAAGATGGCATGAATGGAAAAGAAAGCTATGTGATGTATATGCATGATAGATGTTAGTACTTGTGTGATGTGATAATGTCTTAGTTGTGATGGTTTTGATGCTTGTATATGCTTGTATTAGTGTGGAGTGATGTTGTGTAGGTTGGTACAGGTAAGGATGACAAAATGGCTTGGTAAATAGCCTTATTATTGTCTACACGTGTAGATATACCTGCATGTGTCTAGGCCGTGTGTGACACACAGTCAACCCTTTTGGGCGTATGTTCCGACCGTGTGTCCCCTGCACCTTAGTTTTTCAACAGAATGTTCAGTATTGAGCACACGGGCATGAGACACAGTCGTGTGTCTCGGCTGTAAGAAGGACATGACCCCAGGACATGGGCGTGTGAAGTCTGCACATATTTTGTGAAAAATTATGAGAATAAATCGACTACATGGCCTAAGCACAAAAGCGTGTGCCATGGCCATGTGACCACATTCTGTGCATGACATCATAAAGAGAGAGTTACAAGGGCTAGGGACATGGACGTGTCCCTTACCACACGATCGTGTGCCTTGGTTTACACGAGCGTGAGAACTTGTTTTCATGAAAAAATTTCTAAGTCTTCTAAATGTTTCCAAAGTTCTCGGTTTAGTCCCGAACCACTCCCAATGTATGTTTTAGGCCTCGCAGGCTCGTTTTAGGGACGATATGAATATATTAGAAAGGTTTTAATTTTTGATAGAAATTTATGTCTCGATTTTGTATGATTACTTGTGTATAAGTCTGGTAATGCCTCGAACCTTATTCTGGCATCGAATACGGGTAAGGGGGTGTTACATTTAGTGGTATCGGAGCTACAATCTAGTAGATTCTTGGACTAACGTAGCGTGTATGCGAGTCTGGCTATACATGCCATAAATAAACTGTGATAGTGTGATGACTCTTGACAATTTTAAAATGTGTTTTCATATAGTAATGGATCCCGATCGAATGATGGCTGATGATATGGAAAGTAATGCATCAGCTCTCGCTCAAGGGGCAGTGCAGTCTAAAAATAGACCTCCCATGGTTAGTCAGGGAGGAGGAGAAGGAGCTAGGGAAGCTTTCCTACACATGATGAATGAATGGTATACGAAGTTCGTTCGAACGAATCCGAATGCTTAACCCCCTCCACCCCGACCTATTCCTCAACCAGTTCTAGTAGTATCTCAAGGTATGGACTTCATGAGATTGAATAGGCCTCCGGTTGATAAAATCTGAAAGCACGAAGCCGAAGAATTCCGAGCCAATGCTGATGATGATGCTGAAAAAGCTGAGTTCTGGCTAGAGAATACTATAAGGGTATTTGATGAACTATTTTGTACACCTGATGAATGTCTGAAATGTATTATATCTTTATTGAGAGATACAGCTTATCACTGGTGGAATACACTTGTATTTGTGGTACCGCGATATAGGGTCACGTGAGAATTCTTTCAAAAGAAGTTCAATAAGAAATATATTAGCCTGAGATTTATTGATCAGAAGCGTAAGAAATTCCTTGAGCTGAAGCAGGGTCGAATGTCAATTACTAAGTACGAAAGAGAGTTCATTAGACTCAGCAAGTATGCTAGAGAGTGTGTATACTCTAAGGCTATTATGTGTAAAAGATTTAGAGATGGGCTGAATGAGGATATTCGGCTATTGGTTAGAATCTTAGAACTGAAAGAATTTGTGATATTAGTTGATCGGGCCTGTAAAGCCGAAGAACTAAGCAAAGAGAAAAGAAAAGCCGAGTCTGAGGCTAGAGACACAAGAAAGAGGCTGATGAGTAAATCATTTCAATCCCAGTCAAAGAAATTTAGAGAAACGCATTCCCGCTCAAATGTATTAGTTGAGTATTTGTATGGAAATCGAGGAAAGTAATATTCAAGTTCTAAAGCCCCAGCTACATTCATTGCTAGTGTGGAAAATGTTCGATCTAATAGACCTGAGTGTTAGCATTGTGGCAGACGTCACCCCAGTAAGTGCTGGATGAATGATCGTGCATGTTTCAAGTGTGGTTCTCAAGAACATTTTATCCGAGATTGCCTTGAGATGGTTGAAAAAGAAAAGTTTCAGAGTACGAAGACGAGTAATACTGCTTCTAGAGGGAGGCCACCAAGAAATACTGGGAATGAACTAGCAGTAAAGGTGTGACGAAAGATACAACAGTGAGATCCGAGGGTAGGGCTTCTGCTAGAGCCTATGCCATTCGTACTCACGAAAAGGTGACATCTCCTGATGTGATTACTGGTACTTTTTCTTTCTATGATACTAATGTTATTACATTGATTGATCCTGGATCTACCCATTCTTATGTATGTGTACATTTGGTATCTAGTAAGAATATGCCTATTGAGTCCACCCAGTTTATGATTAAAGTGTCAAACCCCTTAGGCAAGCATGTGTTAGTTGACAGGGTATGTAAGAATTGTCCTTTGATGATCAAAGGTCACTATTTTCCAGCTGAGTTGATGTTGTTGCCATTAGATGAGTTTGATGTTGTATTGGGTATGAACTGGTTGACAGTGCACGATGCTATAGTGAATTGCAGATTGAAAATTATTGAATTGAAATGTGAAAATGGTGAAATTCTTCGGATTGATTCAAATGATCTGGGTAAATTACCAGTTATAATTTCTTTGATGTCTGCTCAGAGATAGGTGAGGAAATGTTGTGAGGCCTATCTTGCTTATGTTTTGAATATGAAATTGTCTAAAATGGAAATTGAATCAGTGCCTGTAGTTTGTGAATATCCGGATGTTTTTCTTGAAGAGTTACCAGGGTTACCTCCGATTAGAGAGGTTGAGTTAAGTATTGATTTAGTTCCCGAAACTACACCGATCTCGATAGCTCCTTATAGGATGGCTCTTACTGAATTAAAAGAATTGAAAGCTCAGTTGCAAGAATTGACAAATAAGAGTTTTGCAAGACCGAGTTATTCTCCCTAGGCTGCATCGGTATTATTTGTAAAGAAGAAAGGTGGTTCTATGAGACTTTGTATAGATTACCGGCAGCTCAATAAAGTAACCATAAAGAACAAGTATCCATTGCTGAGAATAGATGACTTGTTTGATCAATTGAAAGGGGCAACCATATTTTCCAAGATTGATTTGAGATTTAGGTATTATCAGTTGAGAGTTAAAGAGTCAGATGTGCCAAAAACTACTTTTAGAACAAGGTACGGACACTATGAATTCCTTGTTATGCCATTCGGATTAACTAATGCTCCTATTGTTTTTATAGACTTGATGAATCGGATCTTTAGACAATATTTGAACAAGTTTGTAGTTGTTTTCATTGATGATATTCTGATTTATTCTCGTGATGAGTCCGAGCATGCCGAGCATTTGAGAACTATTTTGCAAACTTTGAGAGACAAACGATTGTATGCTAAGTCTAGTAAAAGTGAGTTGGCTTTGAGAAGTCAGATTTTTGGGACACATTGTTTTAGGTGATGGTATTCGAATGGATCCAAGTAAGATTTCAGCTATTGTTGAATGGAAACCGTCGAGGAATGTGTCTGAGGGTAAAAGTTTTTTGGACTTAGCCAGATATTACCGACAGTTTGTTAAAGGATTTTCGATGATTGCTACTCCGATAACCAAATTGTTGCAAAAAGATGTCAAGTTTGAATTGTTTGAAAAATGTCAGCAAAGTTTTGAGCAGTTGAAAGCTTTATTGACCAAGGCACCGGTTTTAGTGCAACCTGAATCGGAAAAAGAGGTTGTGGTTTACAGTGACGCATCTTTGAATGTATTAGGATGTGTATTAATGCAAGAGGGCAAAGTGATAGCCTATGCCTCGAGGTAGTTGAAATCGCATGAGAAGAATTATCCGACTCATGTTTTAAAATTGACTATCATTGTGTTTGCTTTGAATATTTGGATACACCATTTGTACGGTGAAAAGTGTCATGTTTTTACTGATTACAAAAGCTTGAAGTATTTGATGACTCAAAAGGATCTGAACTTACGACAACAGAGATGGCTTGAGCTATTGAAAGATTACGAGTTGGTGATTGACTACCATCCTTAAAAGGCGAATGTAGTCGCTAATGTTTTGATTAGAAAATCTCTGTTTTCTTGTACAGCTATGAATACGAGATTGACTTTATCCGAGAATTGTTCAATTTTAACTAAGTTGAGAGGTAGACCGATGTTTCATCAACAAATTTGTGAAGCTCAGAAATGTGACAGTGAATTGCAAGCAAAAGGAGTTCAAAGTGAATCAGATGGTGATTCAGATTTTGAGATTGGTTCAGATGGTTATTTGATATTTCGGGATAAAAGCTGTGTACTGAAGAATGATGGGCTTATTCAGAAAATTTTTTATAAGGCACATAATGGTTGTTTGTCTATTCATCCGGGCAGTACGAAAATGTGTCATGATTTGAAGAGGTTGTATTGGTTCATCTGGGCAGTACGAAAATGTGTCATGATTTGAAGAGGTTGTATTGGTGGTCGGGCATGAAAAGAGATATTGCTGAGTTTGTGTCGAAATATCTAATTTGTCAGTAAGTGAAAGCCGAACACCAAGTACCCTCGGGCTTACTTTAACCTGTGATGGTTCCCGAGTGGAAATGGGATAGAATCACGATGGATTTTGTGATGGGATTGTCTTTGACTCCGAAAAAGAAAGATGTCATTTGGGTTGTTGTTGATAGATTGACGAAGTCAGCTCATTTTATACCGGTACGTACCGATTATTTACTTAATAAGTTAGTTGAGTTATACATTGCAGAGATTGTGAAACTACATGGGGTGCCTATTTTGATTATTTTGGATAAAGATCCGAGGTTTACGTCGAGATTTCAAAAAGAGTTGCAAGAAGTTTTAGGTACAAAATTGAATTTTAGTACTGCTTTCCATCCGTAAACCGACAGTCAATCCGAGAGGGTAATTCAGATTCTTGATGACATGCTTCGATGTTGTGTGTTAGAATTTGAAGGTAGTTGGGAAAAGTACCTACCGTTGGTTGAATTTACCTACAACAATAGCTTTCAGTCGAGTATTAAGATGCACTTTATGAAGCACTGTATGGCCGCAAGTGCCGAATGCCTTTGTATTGGACCGAGCTTAGTGAGAAACTGATTCACGGGTTGATTTGATTAGAGAAACCGAAGAAGAAGTGAAGGTAATCCGTGACTGCTTGAAATCAGCTTCAGATCGACAAAAGTCATATGCGGATTTGAAAATAAAAGAGATTGAGCTTCAAGTTGGGGATAAAGTATTACTGAAAGTATCTCCGTGGAAGAAAGTACTCAAATTTGGTCGTAAGGGCAAGTTGAGTCCACGTTTCATTAGGCCATATGAGGTTATTGAAAGAATAGGGCTAGTGGCTTATCGATTGGCTTTACCGAAAGAGTTGGAAATGATTCATAATGTGTTTTACATGTCAATGTTGCACCATTATCGGTCTAATCCTTCACATGTGATTTCTTCGACTGAGATTGAGATTCGACAAGATATGACATACGGAGAGGAACTGATCAAAGTGTTAGCCCGGGAAGTAAAGCAATTGAGGAATAAAAGTATTGCCCTTGTGAAAGTTATGTGGAAAAAACATAGAATTGAAGAGGCTACGTGGGAACCTGAGGAAGCCATGAGAAAACAGTACCCAAATCTATTTATCTGTAAGATTTCCGGGGACGAAAATCCCTAAGGGGGAGAGTTGTAACAGCCTGATTTTAGAGCTAATCGAAATAGTGGTTTCGGGACCATGAATCTGACATAGTAAAACTTGTTTTTATTAGATTTTCATGGTCTACAATTTCACAGAATGACTTCGTGAAAATTTCATTTGAAAATTTTGACATTTGGGCACTCAATTTAGTCAAAAAGACTAAATCGTAAAAAGTGTAAAAGTTGAGTTCTACATGTTAAAGGTGTCCAATTGATATGAGAATTTAAATTAAAGGTCCTTAGATGGTAATTAGACCATTTGTTAAGTTAGTGGAGAAAAATGGACATGAAGAGATAAAATTTCAAAGAAAGGTAAAAGTGGCATTTTGGTCATTTGGTAAATAAATTAATAAAAATGAAAAATAAAGTCAAATTTGTGTCCATCTTCTTCTTTCTTGGTTGAAATTTCTAAGGTCACCCTAGCTAGGGTTTCTTCAACTTTCAAACTTGATAGTAAGTGCATCCTAGCCCCATTTTTAATGTTCTTTGCATTTTTGAAGTACTCGTAACCCGATTTACCTATTTCTACCATTATTTTGAAGTAAGGTTCATATTCAGAAATTTACCCATGTGTGACATACATGTATTTTGATGTTTAATGGTAGAAAATGAAAGTTTGATGTGTAATAAACAACTTTTACTAAATGTTTTCCATGAAAACACCTAAAAGGGACTTATTTGTAAAAAGTTGTAAAATCTTTAGTAAAAATATGATTTGATGAAAAATGTGGGCTGATATGAACATATATATAGGTGGGCTAGGCTTGGGTAACAAAAAAAGTGAATGCATTTCATTTTATGAGCTTAAGGACAAAAATGTAAATATGTCAAAGTTTAGGAGCAAAGACGTAAATTTACCATAGTATGATTTTTGGGCTGATTTGAGCAATGTGATAATTAAATAAGCTAAATTTTCTATTATAGATAAAGAAAAACGAAGTACGGACCTTGATCGGGGGAAAACAAAGTATACAACAATTAGGTCATTTTCGTCACTTTTTGCATCGAGGTAAGTTCGTGTGTAAATAGATGCAATGTTATACTTGTATTTTTATATGTTTTATATTTGCATGAATTGTATAAATGTCAATATGGATACGATCGACGATGATGTGACAAGCGAAGAAATCCTGTTTGAACATTAGGAATAGAATAGGATAATAGTGACATGTCACTAGGGACCCATGTGTTAAATATGTGATTATGTAATCCGGGTGTTGGTCCCGTACGTCTACCAGTGGCTGGGTAGTCCGGGATGTGTTGCGGATACCTGACAACTTGTGTGAGCAGCATTGTGTAGTAACGTCTTGACCTACAGCTTGTGTGAGTAGACCCTTGATTAGCTCGAGAGCGAGCCCTTTTGTATTATGAGATATGAGGTAGCAATGGCTACGTACATGACACTTATGTGCAAAACGTTCTGAGTATCCGATTAGTATTCCAAGTGTTCAACGGGTATGCTAAGATGAGAAAGTATGTGACTATGTTACGAGTAGTACAGGTATGTACGTAAAATTCTAAGGTAATGAGCTCAGTATATGATGATCATTTGGTAAGGGTATAAATGAGTAAGTTATGCTTGTAAGACTTTGATGATAATTAGTTGAATTGCATGATGTTAATTGTATGATACATGTATGTTAATGTTGCCATTTTATTTACATGTGAACTTATTAAGCTATCAAGCTTACTCCCTTTCTTTTCCCTTATTTTATAGTGTACCAAGCCAGCTCAAGATCGGGGATTCGTCAGAGATCCATTCACACTATCTACAACAATTATTTTGGTACCAATAATTTTAAGTACTTTGAGTTACGGCATGTATAGGGGACTTGGTTATTTTGTTATGTGTCATAAGTGATTTGGTCAAAAGAAATAGTTGTAATGGTTGATAATTCATTTTGTAAGGCCATGGAAATTGGCTTATATTTGGTCATATTGGCTATTGATATATTCATTTTGATAATGCCTATCATGAATGTGAAGATGGCATGAATGGAAAAGAAAGCTATGTGATATTTCTGCATGATAGATG
The DNA here is from genome assembly GCF_007990345.1 of Gossypium hirsutum. Taxonomy (NCBI): domain Eukaryota; kingdom Viridiplantae; phylum Streptophyta; class Magnoliopsida; order Malvales; family Malvaceae; genus Gossypium; species Gossypium hirsutum. The sequence goes on along the minus strand of NC_053425.1, from coordinate 46,830,845 downwards.
TTGGTACTTGTGTGATGTGATAATTTCTTGGTTGTGATGGTTTTGACGCTTGTATATGCTTGTATTGGTGTGAAGTGATGTTGTGTAGGTTGGTACAGGTAAGGATGACAAAATGACTTGGTAAATATCTTTATTATTGTCTACACGGGTAGACATATGGGCGTGTGTCTAAGCCGTATGTGACACACAGTCAGCCCTTTTGGGCGTGTGTTCCGACCATGTGTCCCCTGTACCTTAGTTTTTCAGTAGAATGTTCATTATCGAGCACATGGGCATGAGACACGGCCATATGTCTCGACGTGTGAAGGACATGGCCCCGGGCATAGACGTTTGCCTAGGGCGTGTGAACTCTTCACCTATTTTGTGAAAAATTATGAAAAATAAATCGACTACACAACCTAAGCTCACGGGCGTGTGCCTTGACCGTGTGACCACTTTTTGTGCATGACGTCATAAACGGAGAGTTACATGGGCTAGGGACACGGCCGTGTGACCCTGTTTTCATGAGAAATTTTCTAAGTCTTCTAAATGTTTCTAAAGTTCTCAGTTTAGTCCCGAACCACTCCAATATATGTTTTGGGCCTCGTAGGCTTGTTTTAGGGATGATATGAATGTATTCGAAAGGTTTTAATTTTTGATAGAAATTTATGTCTCGATTTTGTATGATTGCTTGTTTATAAGTCCAGTAATGCCTCGAACCTTGTTCCGGCGTCAAATACGGGTATGGGGTGTTGCACGAATAGTTATAATATTTATGTTGATGATAAATGTTATGTTATACGTGTGTATATATGAGAGTCAAATTTTGAGGCTTTACGACCTTCACCTCCTCTCCTGTATGTCTTATACAATGGAATTCACAAGATTTATATTGATTAAGTTCACAAGTGTGAAACCGAAAAGTTCAGCAGCTGAATGATTAATAATGTGGTCAGAACTGAGAATGGATTAGCAAGTAAAGATAGTTCTAGAAGAGATATCAGATTATTCTGAAGATTATTCGGGATACGCAATGTCGATATTAAGGAAGAAGTTATTCACGAGTAATCTATTTATACAGGTATGGTATTTAAAGAATAGGTTAATCAGAATTTCTTCTGAATTTATTTCTTTAATGATTGGGATAATGTGGGATAATTGATGACTATAGTAGTCAATGGGAAAGTGTTGAAATTGCAAAGATATTTGAATGCAGCTATTATAGTTGACTATTTTTATAGTGATCTCCTATGGGTATTCTATATGTTCTTTTAACTTCAGATGTATATGTAACTGTTCATTTTCAGATGTGATTCTTATCATATGGAAAGAGAAAGGCTAGTCTGGTTAATTTATGATTAGTATTGCTCTGTATTTCTTTAGGATTCTATTCTATTATGTTAGGTAGAAGATTTAATGATAAAAATCATCTGATGCTATTTTCTACTTTTACTGGTTGAAGCTCGGAATTTCATATATGCAATTTACATTGTCTCTATCACGACTATTTCTAGCAAGTATGAACGATATTTTTCTTCTGGACTTTCTTTGGGATACCATCGATCTCTTTATCATTCAAAGTGGTTTTTATTCTCAGAATCTCAGTATAGCTTCACATTTTGGATTTCATTATCTTGGTTTTCCTCTTCTATTTTGGAGTGCACTATTGAAGTTGAGATATTGTTTTATTTATATGGTTGAAATGTCGGTCCTATTATAGCACTATGGTTTTTAATCTATTTAAAGGTTATGGTTTTGGTATATTACAAAGCTTGATGTTAATAATTGAAGTAGCTTTATTATACATAATCCCTCTCTAGCTTTCGTGAAGGGGTTAACATCGGTAAAAGTGTAGATGGTGAAAGATCGAGCTCAAACTGGTATATTGGTTTTCATTTATCAGATAATCCCAAATTATGTCAACAAGTCAATAACGGGATGTCATAATTTGTTTGAGTTAATGCAGCTTGTGGTAATTTTCGGTTGGTATTTTGAGAGAATTATGATATATGATATATCTAGATTGTCTTGACAACAAGAAGAAGGGATTTTTCTAAAAAGTTATTATCTGATAGATAAAATCGACTCAATTATTCTAATCAGAGTGGGTTATTCATTTGAAAGGCTAATTAAGTTATACGTATTTAAGTTTATCTTCAGGTTCAAGAATAAATTTTGTGCATTTATGGGTAATAGACGGACAGTCTGAATGAGAGATTCAAATTCTAGAAAACTTGATACAAAAATATATCTATTATGTCAGTTTTAATCAGGAAATGTTATTATGGGTTAAAATTGTTCTGATTATTGAAGTTATCACACTTGTGTAAAATGATATTGCTGGACACTTTTCAAGAAAACGGAAACAGATACAAATTGAAAGTTACAGATACAAATATGTTCGAAGCATTAGTCAGAGTTTGATAATTCGGGTTTCTTGGTTATGATTCGCTAGACGATCAATCACTTTGAATTTCTTGGTAATTGTACTGCTAATGATAAAGTTGTGACATGAGAATATCATAGCCGTTCAGTTAAATTTGGTATTATATCAAATTCTGATGTGACTTCTGATACGAGTTTTGGATCGAAATAAGTTATGATGGACTTATATGTGGTTTATTAGTAAGAAGATGATAGAAAGACTCAACTTGATGGCTTGTAATAGGTAACAAATTTCGAGGACGAAATTTTTTTTAGGGGGAGAGAGTTGTAACAGCCTGATTTTTAGTGATGTCGGAAATAGTAGTTCGAAGCCACCAAATCCGGAAAATAATTTTGTAAATATTATTATTTAATATTTACAGGTCAAATATGGTTTTAGAAAGGTTTTTGAATTAGTAATTTGTGTTTTATAAATATTTATTCGGTTAAGTAGTTTTAGAAAATGAGGTGTCAGGACCTTGTTTCTATAAACCGAGCCATAAATATTTTTATAAATATTTATGGAGTGTCATTAAGGTAGTATTAAAGTTTCGTTGAAAAATTTTATCATTTTGGCAGTCAATTAATTAAAAAAGACTAAATTGAAAAATGCATAAAACTTGCTGATTATAATAATAAAGCGACTAAATGACTTGATTAATAAATAAGGAGGGGCTTAACTGATAAATATGCCTAAATTAATGGATGAGGCGGCATATGAATAAAAAATGATAAAATAAAAGAAACAATGGCAAAATTGTAATTATAATGAAATCAAGTAAGACAAATTGAAATTTAAAAAGCATTCTAGGCTTTTCTTCTCCAAATTCGGTTGAAAAACAAAGAAGGGGGAGAGCTCAAGCTGGTTTTCATATTTTTTGCTGTAGGTAAGTTCAGTTTAGCCCCGTTTTCAATAATTTTTATGTTTTTGAGATTGTTACAATTAAGTCCAATTAAAACTTACCTTTGTTTTTTATTTGGTTAAAGATTTTGGATGTTGTCATTGATGAATATATATGATTCTTGATGTTAAATTATGAATTTTAGATATTAGTTGTTAATTAAAAGTATTTTATTAAGTGATTTTTGATGAATTTCCCAATTAGGGACTAAATTATTGAAATGGTAAAAATACAAGAGTTTGTTATGAATTTACTGCAAAATTGGGCTGTATTGAATGCCATAAATATTTTTCTAGCTTGAATTTGTATTAAAGATGGTTAATTTGTATGTTTTGGGCTCAGGGACTAAATTGAATAACAGTAAAAACTTTAGAGGCAATTTTGTAAAAATTTCAAAAATGAAGAAATTGCATAAAATGAATTTTTTTGTATAAATTAATATATTAAATGAAATTATTAATTTAGATTAAGATCGGGTCAAAAATTGAGGAAAATAAACAATTATCAAAATGCCCCTAAATCTTGGTGTTTCTGCAATTTAGCCAGGTAAGCTCGTATAGTTAAACGTTAATGTTTATTTATTCAATGGATGAATGGTATTATGTATTTATTCATATCTATTGTTGAAAATAAAATTATTGTTAAATCATGAAATTGAATTAAATGTTCAAAGCGAGTGGAATGCGGGATTGAGTACAATCATTTCATGGTAAAGGATGAATTGACGAATAAGACCATGGTGGGAACATGGCATTGTTTATATGTAAGACCATAGTTGGGCTATGACATTTTAATGAAAAAACCATAACTGGGTTATGACATCTTAAACGTAAGGCCATGGTTGGACTATGATAGTATTTATATGTAAAACCATAGCTGGGCTATGGCATTCTGATGATAAGACCATAACTGGGTTACGGCACTACGTATGTAAGACCATGGAAGGACCACGGCAATGCATGTGTAAGACTATAGTTGGACTATGGCACAAGGAAAACGATGTACTGATATTCGTAAGCCGTTCTCCGATTCAGAAAGACTTGGTAAATGACATGAAATTAATATTGAAAGACTTTGGTTATTTTTAGTATTGATCTAAAATAAGTGTATCCATCGATATTTAAGTGATTCAACGGGAAAAGTTCTGATATAAGATAACATGAGTTTGAAATGAATATTTTATATACGCGCCTGAAGGAATAATGGTTGTATGTGAAGATATTATATATATTTAAGGCTTGATTTTTACTTGTTTTGGATGTTATAATATAGCTTGTTTACATTTATGATGATAGCTGTAGATACACGCCTTGTTGGATGAGAAAAATGACTTGTAAAATAGTCTATTTTCATTCACACAGAAAGAGACACGGGCGTGTGTCTCAACCGAGCGTGACACACGGCCAGGTGACACAGCCGTGTGTAACATCCTAAATTAGGGTCTAGTCAGAACAGTGGTTTCGAGACCACAAATCTAAAATAGAAATAATTATTTTATGATTATTTGATGGTCTATGTTATGATTGCATGTTTGTGTTAAATTTTTATGAAGAGATTCTATGCCTAAGGTGTCCAATTTGACTTTAGGGACTAAATTGAATAAGTTGTAAAACTTGTGTTCTAGAAGCTTCAAGCATGAAATTACATTGGATCATTAATTAGAGGTCCTTAAATAGCAATTTGACTAGGTTCTAAAATTTTGGACAAAAATGGGCATGAATAGGAAAAATTAAAAAGAAAGCCCTTAAGGGCATTTTTGTCATTTGGTTAATAAAAGAATAAAATGGGAAAATCAAGTAAAAAATGGTGTCCATCTTCTCCAAGGGGTGTCAAAAATTTCATGCTCTCCATAGGTAGGGTTTTGAACATTTCAAGATTGATTGTAAGTGCTCCCTGGCCCCCTTTTTAATGTTCTTTATGTTTTTGAATTCCTTGAAGCATTATCTAGCCATTTCTACTATTATTTTAAATTAGGGTTCTTGTTCAAAAGCTTACCCACGTGTAACATGCATGTATTTTGATGTTTAATGGAAGATTATGAAAGTTTGATGTGTAATGAACATCTTTTACTAAGTGATTTTTAGTGAAAACATCTAAAAAGGACTTGTTTGTAAAAGGTGTAAAAATGAGTAGTAAAAATGTGAAATAAAGGAAAATGTGGGTCGATATGAGCATGGTATAGGTTCAAATAGGCTTGGATAACCAAGAAAATGCATGCATTTCATTCTACGAGCCTAGGGACTAAAGTGTAAATAAGTAAAAAGTTAGGGGTAAAAGATAATTTTACCAAAGTATGTGTTACGGGTCAATTTGAACAATGTATGTATTAAACAAGTTAAATTTGGCATTATAGATTAAGAAAAACGTGATTCGGGTCTTGATCGGGAGAAAAACAAAGTTTACGAGGATTAGGCTCGTTTCTATCATTTTGTACCGAGGTAAGTTCATTTGCAAATTATGCAAAATGTACCATACTTTAAATGCTTTAATATTGCATGTATGGTAAGTATATATATAATTAATGTGATGTTTTACCATGAGTTAATGCTTAAATTTTATTATGAATTATGCTTTGATTATTCCACGAGTATGTGATTGGTGGTATGGATATTGAAATCGACATTATGAGCAAGCTCAACAGAAATGTGGTATCAAAGAATCTCGTTTGAACTTTATGAATAGTTTAGGATACACGTGACATGTCACTAGGAACTATGTGATCTAAGCTTATGAGTTGTGGTCTGAGTTCATGATATATGTTACACATGTTTTGGCGTTCCGGGTACTGGTCTTGTATGTTCTACCGGTGGCTGGGTAGTCCAGCATGTGTTGCGGATACCTGAGAGCTTGTGTGAGCAGCTCGTGTAGCTACATCCTGACCGTCAGCTTGTGAGAGCAGACCTGTGAGTAGCTCGAAAGCGAGCAACATGTGATATGTGATATAAGGTAGCGTTGGCTACATATGGGGCACTTTGGCTACATATGGGGCACTTATGTGCAAGATTCCGATGTATGCGACGGTATTCCAAGTGTTCAATGGGTAGTTCAAAGAGAAGTTCCATGGGTAATCTTAATAAACACGTCAAAGACGAGAAAGTAAGTATTATGTGCAAGTTGGTACAAGCATGTACATAAATTCATGATTAAAGAACTCGGTATGCTATGAACATGTGGTAAGAATGCATATGAGAAAGTTATGCTTACGAGACTTGATGACATTTATGAAACTTTGCCTTATGTTAATTATATGATTTATGTTGCTTATTATTTGCATGTGAACTTTCTAAGCTTTAAAGCTTACCCCCCTTTCCTTTCTTTTTATAGTGTCCCCAAGCTAGCTCGGGGATCGAAGGATGTCAAAGTTTTTGATCACACAATCAATTGGAAAATTTGGTATAGTTAGATTCAACATTTTGAATATGGCATATATAGAGACTTGGTCTTTTTGTTAAGTGTCATATTGATTAGCCAAATGTGTTGGCTCTTGATGGTATTGTGATTCATTTTGTATATGGCCATGAGAGGTGGCTTATATTGATTATTTGGGTTGTAACCTTAATCATTTGTGCATGCATACAAATATGTTATGCTTGATGTGGTTGCTTGTGGTTGATTATGTTAATGAGTGTAATGGATGGCATGTATATTTAATGTATGAAATATGATTAGTGAGTATGACAATAAATGTGGTATAATGATGAATAGATATGAAATTGGTGTGGAATGCCATATGAAAGCCTAATGGTTTAAGTATGTGATATATTGACACTACCAAGATATAAATTAACCATGTATGTGAATGCTTGAGTAACTTAAAGGTGCCATGTTGCATGCCACGAAGATAGTGTAGGTAAGTGAGTGTTTAAGGGTCGCAAATGGCTTGGAAAATAGCCTAGAAATTGTTCTCACGGTTGGACACACATGCATGTGTCTAGGCCGTGTGTGACACATGGTTTGCCCCATGGGCGTGTGGTCTGGCTGTGTCCCAAGCTACACGGATGTGTATGACCATACGGCCTACCCACACGGGCGTGTAACCCTCCAAAACAAGAAAATTTTCTAAGTGTCAAAAAAGATTCCTAAAGTTCTTAGTTTAGTCCCAAACTGCTCTCGGTGTAAGTTTTGGGCCTCGTAGGCCCTTATAAGGGAAAATTTGCATGTAATTGAAAAGTTTTAAATTGGGATGAAATTTTATGGCTCGGTTTTGTATGCTTGTTTATGTTTAAGTCTAGTAATGCCTCGAACCCTATTCTGGCGTTGGATACGGGTAAGGCGTGTTACACCGTGTGTCCCTTGTATCTTTTAAACGAATGCAAGTCAGTGAGTTACGCGGCCTTAGACACGGGCGTGTCTCTTGACCGTGTGAGTCACACGGCTTGTTCACATGGCTGTGTGGCCCCTACAGTGTTGAAAATATTAAATGTTTTCGAAAAATTTTCTAAGCTTTCGATCTAGTCCCGATTTATTTCTGATGTGTAATTTGGGCCTCAAGGGCTCGTGTAAAGGATAATATGTATGATTTTGATTGTTTTTTTGACATGAATGATATATGATATGAAATGTTTGCATTTTCTGTCTGTTTGATTTGTAAACTCCGGTAACACTCCGTAATTCTGTTTCGACAACGGATTTGAGTTAGGGGTGTTGCAGAACCTCACATCGGTATTCCAAACAACATCAATCTCCACCAAACCAAAGAAATTACACTCTATCGCCCTAACATCCTAATCTAAGAAAAGTTCACTTTATAAAATTCTCTTTGACTAGGGGACAATTGTTATATCTTATACTTAGACACCTCCCACACTACTAGAATACTTCTTGTATGAAGGCATCCTAAACCATTATGAATGCATTAATGGAAGGAGCATTACCATCATGCCACCAAAGACAACCATCACATCAAATATCCAATATCATTAATGTTTTCAACTCTCCAAGCTCACTAATCTAGTGTCATGGGTTTAGACTTTCAATCTCACAATCCGTACAATCTTAGGAGATTCCTTCACTTCAAATGCGCCTAAGTCAGCCTAACTCTTGCCAAATTCCTCAAAGGCACCAAAATTATAGTTGAAGCAAACTCACAACGAAAGAAAGCACAAAAGAGCAGAATAACCATAGAAAAATAGTGCACGAGAGGTATTTGAATAAATGCTCTCAATATATTCTTTCTCTCAAAGAATAATGGATACAATGGTTAAGAGTGTAAATGAACCAGGCTTAAATAAACAAGGCTATGTTCGTGTTCTTTGGTTTATTTTTGAAGTTGTTCATTTTCAATTCGTGTTCCTTTAAATTTTTAATATCATGTTCGAACTCGGTTCGTTTATTATTTGGTGTGTTCAAGCTCTATTAGTTTAGATTTCGCGAACATGTTCGTTTATGTTCGTGAATGTTAACTAAACAAACAAACAAAAAATTTAAATTAAATAAAACCAACTAAATAAAACTTACATTTCAACATGACAATTGTTGAGTTCTAAATTTGAAGGAGGTATTTGTAATACCATAAAAAATTAAGTTGCAAACAAGTAATTTGATCAATACAAAACAAAACATATTACAAGAGAAGCAATTCAAAAAGATAACACCAAAAATGCTACAGTAAAAACCAACTAGAAAGGTTGACAACATAAATAACACATTCCCTTACAATGAATCCAATGAAACCACATCTTGAAAACACCAAATCAGAAAATCTATGAGTTTCACCCATCAAATTCAATAAGGCAACAACATAAAAACCTGAAAATTACTAGATAACGTACCTTTGAAATCCTTCAAAATTCTAACTTCAAAGTAAAGAAATTTCTTTCATTTCTACTTTAATCTACATAAAAAATTAAAATTCGATAAAAAAATTAAATAATATTTCAAATATTAAATAAATAGAACAAATACTTAAAATTACTCACTTTGGCTTTCTTTTTCAACCTATAAAAGTTTTAACACCAATCGGAACCGCAAAATAACATTTGCATTGTATCAGTTCTTAAAGATGAACGATATGCATCGATCACTCTACCACCACTAAAAGTAGATTCTGAAGCCACTGTGGTAATAGGAATACACAAGATTTCACAAGTCATTTTTGATAAAATTTGAAACTTGAGGTTATTAACCTTCCACCACTCTAAGGCATCAAAATCACCATAGTTTTCCTTACAAATGAACACTCTTTCTTCCAAGTTTATATCTAGTTCAGACTTAACATTGTTGACTATGTCAACACTCCTAATATATCTCTCAAAATTGGACCTCCCAGTCATAACTTTTCTCTTACCTATTCTACTAGTGGTAGAAGCATTGTTGACACCACTTTCTTGCACATCATTTTCCATTTATGTGCCAACATTAGCTGTTGCTATTCATCCACATATTCCCTATAAATCTCATATAGACTATCACATACAATGTTAATTTGTCAAGGAGTTTCCTCTTCAAAATAAATAACGCAAAAATTGAAGTCAATCAATTTCATCTTATTCCTAGGATTTAGTATAGCAGTGATAGAAATAAGAAAATTACATTCACCCCAATATTTATCAAATTTTCTTTTCATTTTATCAGCCATTTGTCTTATCCAAAGTTCCCCACTCAAAGATTTCTCTATTAATAACACTTTGATACTCCAAAGTTTAGGAAGAAACAAATTTGAAGTTGGATATTCAGAACCTAATATTTATAAAGGAAATATCATGTATTAAATTAAATTAAATAAATGAAAATTAATAAATAATGAAATAAAAATAGATATATTTAAATTGTTTACTTGAGATAATGTTGGTAACCTTATTAAAAAGTGCCAAGAAAGAATAAACTTCCTCAACCCTTACCCAATCTTCATCACTTGGCAAATACTTATAACTTGCATCTCATTGAGCATACTGCGGAAATACGTCCTTAAACTCAAATACACATGACATCATAGCATATGTTGCATTCCACCGTGTACAACAATCTAGAATCAGCCATTTGTTTGGCAACTAAAGTTATTTAACAATATCACTGAACATAGTCAAACGCACAGTGGATGCTATGATATGCTTCACACTTTCCTTTACATTATCAATTACATCTTCAATTTTGAAAAGACCGTCATGCACCAATAGATTCAAGATGTGTGCATAGCAACGGATATGAAACAATTTCTTATTCAAAAGAAGCCTTTTATGAAATGAAAGGCTATCTTTCAACATCCTTACAGCTGCATTATTGTAAGAAGCATTGTCCATGAAAATTGAGCACACTTTTCCTTCAACACCCTTGTCTTGTAAACATTTGTACAATACGCCATATACAAGAACTCCACTATGCAGAGGAGGCACATCAACAAAGTTCAAAACTTTCTTTTGTAAAGTCCAATCCGAGTCCACAAAATGAGCTGTTAAGACCATGCCTTGAACAAAGTGAATAAATCATACTCAATAAATGCAAAAGGAAACTCATGAACCATTATCATGTGAGAAACAACTTTCCTGATCTTTGCTTGGTCATATTTCCAAGTTTGGATACCACTTGCACTATCAGATCTAGGTGCTTGTGGTGGTAGAAAAAGATTGCCTTGTCCCTTTAAAGATACTTGACGTTTCACACAACAAGCTAAATGCCTTTTATATTGTGTAGTTGTACCATCTTGGTTCTTGGCAAGTTTAATCTTTCAGTGATTACATTGCACTTTTTCGATCCTATCAGCAAGCTTAACTATGGCCAGTTCCTGCCAAACAATTGATGTCTTCTTTCTATTTCTCATTGTATAAGTGGCAACTTCAATATCATCCAAACACCCAGCCTCATCAGATGTTGGTCTTTTATGAGTAGTATCCTGAGCATTGAAAATTCCATTTCCTTCAATGACAACCACCGATGATGATGAACCAGTACATAAATAAGAATAATGACCTTGTTCTAAGTTATAAGACATACTTAAAAATTAAAACTTAAATCATTATTAATGAATAACACCAAATATAATGAACAAGCTTTATAAAAGCAATAACACACATAGGCTAAACAAGTAGTAGATCACCATTTCAAATATTTTCTTTTACCATTAATAATATTAAATATCTTTAAAAAATCATCTAAGTAGGAACAACAATAATGTGCATCAGGTTTAAAGCTGTAACACCCAAAACCCGGCCTAGACGTTATGGCTGAATCAAGCGGTGTCACATTGGAGTGCTTTTCGAAAACTTACTTTTGTTGATGAAACCTGTTTGGAAATTTAGGGCCTCTTTGTTAGATCTCAAATCATTCTAGCTATTTGTTAATCATTTTATATTGTCATTACTTTTTAAACTCTGTTTGTTGCGGAAGCATTTCAAAAGTGTTGCAAAAATGTAGTGTTTTTAAAACAGTTCTAATTTTGGAAAATCGCATTCTACGTTCAACATAAATAAATCATAATAAACAAAAAAAACCCAAATTAAAAACAAACAAAATTAGAGAGGTCTTATTACATAATTCAAAACCCAAAACGAAATCTAATAGCAAATAAAAGAAAACAAAAACAGTAGTGTGGCCATATCTGAGTCCCTCGCAGCATCGATCTGCCTAAGGATTACCTGAACAGTTAAGAAAAATAGGTGAGTTTACGAAAACTCATTGTGTAATCCCAATATCAAACAAACAATGAATAACATAGTCTGGGCCTAAGCCTAGATCAGTAACAGTCTGGGCCTAAGCCCATTACAGAATAGTAACAGTGTGGGCCTTAGCCCAATGCAGTAACAATGCAATCACAATAATGCAACCTGTCCCAATCCAGCCAACACACCGCTCCATACCACCAACACACCATGTGCGGACAAAGTCGACCCACCTAGCCAACGCACCAATATCGCAGCAAATGTGCCAGTAATAATATCGCAACAAAGCTGCCAGTAACAGTAACGCAGCAGAGCTGCCAGTAATAATATCAGTATATGACACAAAGCCATGAGTAGCGGCACGAAGCCGTCAGTAGCGACACAAAGCCATTAATAGTGGCCCAAAGACATCAGTAGCGGCATAAAGCCATCAGTAGGTCCACAGTTGTCTTGTGCGACCCGTGTAACCTTAGGTCCACAATCGTCTTGTGCGACCCGTACGACTATATCAGTATACTTCCTCCATAACAGTATCCCAACCCCATGCACAAGGTCATGTCATAAATCATACGTGTATACAGAATGTCATACTCAGAAAGAACAGTTATATTATCGCACAAATCAGTCATTTACCCTCGAGGGGTAAAATAGTCATTTTATCCAATAGGGGTATTTTGGTTATTTTACCTGCTTTGGGGTCCAGGTACCCTTTTCGATCCATCAGAAGGTCTACAGTCGCCTCGATCGACTCGTGTAACCTTAACGGTCCTAACAGAGTAAATAGGCCCAAGTAGGCCTACACGCCCATGTGGCCTATCAAGCCCAAAAATTACCACGACTGTGCGAACCACACAGCCCAGTCCAATAATTACCATATATTGTGGAATTTATCCGTGTAGAGCCCACAAGCCTATTCGGCCCACATAGCCCGTTTCAGTCCATCGTGGCCCAGAACGGCCTAAACCCATAAGAATGCCCATGGTGGCCTCTACAGTCTTACGCCCATGATTCGTGGGCTTGGCTTACCACATGTGCATTCGCACACCTATGTGGCCAAAAGGCCATTCTTTCGGCTTTTCGACTTTTTAATTTTTCGGCTTTTGCCGATCTACAGTCTATTCAGTGTGTGAATACACACCTGATTACAAGGATGCAACAATACCACGAGTATTCTAACCTATTTCACAAAAGCTATCGTTAGATGTCTAGCAAACGAGTTTGAGCAAGCCTTAATCAAATTCCCTTCACCACAAGATTACCTTCCACTTGCTAGACCGGCCAATGGAAGTTTGTCTACCACTTCACTGCAAGAGCCCAATCCCTAGGCCTTAATAGTTGTCTGCATTCTAATAAAACCTTATCAACCACCACAAAAGAAAATAGTTGAACTAGAAGAGCAATCGTTTACCAAAACGTAGGATCTAAATTAGAAGAGAAGTAGATTCGACTCACACCACACAAGAGCTGAAAGTACCCAAAAGATAGGGGCATTGAATCTTAACAGCAAAATAGCCACAAAGGGAGATATTAGATATCAGCGCGACAGAAGAGAGAAAGAGAGAGAGAGGAAAAATATACATACCCTCACACCTGATTAGTCGAACTGCACAAGTCCACAACTGAAAGTTTAGAAGAAGAAAATAGAGTATTCGGCTACAATGCAAAAATGAAGAGAAGGGAAAAAGAGTAAGAACAATCGGTTATGGTTACAATGTAGAAATGAATGGAAACCAAATAATACAGAAGACTCGAATGAGAGGAAGTAGAAAAAAAAGAAGGGATACGGCTAGAGTAAAACCGATTTGAAAAGAAGAAGAGAACCAATGATATTCGGCAATAGGTTGAGGAGGAAAGAGTGTTCGGTCAGAAGAAAGCCACAAAATGAAACAGTAAAGCACCCAAATGGTTACCAAAAGAATACGGCTGACAAACAAGTAACTAAACTTATGAGCGATCGAAACAAAAGAGGAAAAGCTACCGCTAAAAGAGAGCAAAAACTGGCAAATTCGACAATAAAAGCCTATGACCAAATTTTTCATCATGGGCAATCCCATTTTCGGCCAACTACTATCACCACCCTCAAACTCCCTTAATCCTCTTCTAAAATCTCTCCATAATCCTCTCATTGATTTTCTTCCCAATCCTCTCCATGGTTCTCTCCACAAATCACTCCAATGCCCCATTCAAACTCTATTCAAACTCTCATGACCAATTCAACCTCAGAGTTTCAAACCAACTCCACCACCTACCCAGCTCAACAGCAAAATAAATTCTCTACTGTGCAACCCAATACTCGAACTCAAGTCCCCCAGCAAAAGCAACACTTCATCTTGCCACTAGACCACACGCTTATTTGTGTCATATATTACCTAATTTAATTAAAGAAGCCTACTATCTAGAACCAAGGGCCCTATTCACTTAAAATTAAAATTTCTGCTAAAGCCCACGTTTGAACTCAGAACCTCTCAAACACTTCCCAGAGCACTTAACCACTGAAAAAAACATGCGTTTGTGTCATTTCCTTGCACAACTAAATACTTATGTGCAGTCTCCTAGTTGTTCCCATGCTCAAGGCCCATTCCTTCTTGGCCCAAATTGTGGGCGTTACAAAAGCAATATTTCATAAAGCTAAATTTGGAAATAATAATAGCAAAATAATAGTTATGAAATTATAATTCCAACTTGAAAGGTCTCAACCTTAATTTATACTAAAATAAATTGATTAAACAAGATAAAAGAGAATGGTATACCACAAATAAAGATCTGAAAATGTCTCCCTCGAACTCTTTGTGGCCTCACTGAACATCATTTTTGGAGAGACTGTTAGAAAGAGTTGGATCTTAAGAGGATATGCATATTGCTAATATATGAAACAAAAAAAGGAAAAGAAAACTCTTTTGCATATCATTGGGAAATAAAAATCGAGTATTTGTGATGACTGATAAAGTTGAATGATGAATCTATCAAGAGATGCAGCAAATTCTTTGATCTTTGATTAAAAAAAAGTCACAGACTGATGAAGTTGAACAATAAAATCTATCAAAGGATGCAACAAAATCTTAATATAAATTCTTTATAAATGATTAATACATTAAATTTAAAAAAAATAGCAGACTGTAATTAAGAGATGGGCAAAAAGATCCCATCTGACCAAGCAAGAGTCAAGAGAGTAGGCTTAATACATGGGTCAAAACAACAACAGGCTATAAGAATGTTATTAAAAAAATGATCATATCAAGTTGAGAGACCATAACTTTCACTGAATTTACTATGGTTTTTTGGTTATGAATTTCAAAGATGACAATATCATTTTGTATTAAAAAAATTATAAAAAGTCTCCTACTTCGATCATGTCATAATAATCATGCATAAATGTAAAAACTCTGACCATTAAAAGGAATGTAAGAAGAAAAATTTGGACAATTTTTCTTGGATAACACTTACACCACTAATTAATTAATAAACCATAATCAAAATAGACTAAACATCAATTCTCTATGCATCTATTTCATTTATCTTTCTCTTACTTTGTTTAAACTTATTGTTTCAATCCAAAAAATACCCCTAAAGCCTCCCTCCATCCCCACCTTCACTCCTTTTAATTGACCACCTCCACCTCCTTGAAACTCTCGTTCACCGTTCCACCTTCACTCCCGTTTACTTGACTACATTCTTTATATGTAGCTTGAAAGTTGTTTTTAAGCTTTAACCGCCCATTTATCTCTTTAATATATTAAGAGATAAAGTTTAGATTCGTACTTAGAGAAGCAAACACCGTAGCGCATGGACTGACTTGGGAAGGCAAGAGGTTTGAAATAGCCAGATACTAGTTAAAAGAAGCCCCAATGAGAGTAAAAGAACTGGTGATGGAGGGAAGAAAGCAAATACAAATGGGAGGAAATGATGGAATTATTAAGTAAAGACGGGATAAAACAAGAAGTTACAAAAAGCTCGGGAGTGCCAAATCGGCAATAGAAAAACAATTAAGACCAAAAGGAGATCATCAGAGTGGAAGGTTGCAAAAGTTGAAAGTTACTGGAAATAATCACTGATTGAGTCGGTTGTAGGAAGAAATGAGAACTGTTCAGTTACCCTCTATTGAAGACTTAGGTGTTTTGTTATTTTTATTTTAGGTTTTCTTTTATTATTTGTTTGATTTAACTCGTGTGGCTGTTAGATTTCTCAATTAGGGTGAGCCTATTAAGTGAGTTTGCATTTATTTCTTCGATAGAGGGTGTAAAAAAAGTTTCTTTTATTAGTGAATCAGTTGATTATCAATAGTGATTGCAAATATAATATATATCCTAAATTAATAAGTTGAAATTCAAATATAAAAATAGAGGGGATATTATTTTAATATTTTTATAAGAAAATATCATTAATAAATAAATGAGTCATAAACAAGTCAATAAACAAGCTTATAAGCGAGCCAATAAATAAGCTTTTAAATGAGCTTGTTCGTGAACATAAATGAACCAAACACACATTTGTTCGTGTTAGTTCGTTTATGAAACGAATATAAAACTTTTGTTCATACTCGTTTATTTAGCTTAATAAACGAACATAAATGAATATTATACGAATGGTTCATGAATAGTTCATCGAACTTTCTATTCATTTACACCCCTAACAATGGGTGATTTACAAATGAGGGGGAGACTATTTATTTATAGTTGTGCTCCCCAAATCCAATGGTCTAGTTAAATTTACATTGACGGACAAGATGAAGCATATCCCTACAATTAAGGGATTTACAAGATTACACAATCAAATCTAATCTAATCTTATCAGATTTTATTCCCTCCAATCTTCTAAGATTAATTTTCCTTTTCACCAAGGTACCCTAATTTTCCATATCTACTTCATTGGGCCACTTAAGCTTCAAAAAGATAAGTTTCTTTATGAATTATTTGAATTAGGCCAGTTCTCGTGGCTCAAGTGAGCCCCATCTAATCGATAGACCTCTATGGGACTCATTTTGTGTAATAGTCACAGGTTTCAAACAATGGCCGGTGACACTAGAGGGTGGTCACATCTAGCCCATACCTTAATTTTGGCCTATGTCGGGCTCTCTTAGAAAGGTAATCATAAGATAAGAGACATGTTTTAAGCTCTCATCCATATATAAATATCCCTTCCTAGAAGAAGGGTGGATAAGAAAAAGAAACATAGTATTGATACTTTGCTCAAATCCAACATTTGCCTTCTCAAACCCTCATTTGAATAGTCCTTCGCATCACCTACAATGTGAATCACTCTCATTTTAATGGCTCTTTGTGCCGCCTTACACTGTGAACCACCCCCATTATATCATTTAACATTTTTTTTAACATTAGTAATTATAAGGAAAAAAATATTAGTTGAGTTAAAAGTTTCTTTAAAACAAAATATATATACCTTAAGGGTGTGTTTGAGTGAGAAATTTGTAGGAAAGATTTCATTTGTATCAAGGTTATTAAAGTTTTAAAAATGAATTTATTTGTATAGGGAGATATATTAAAGAATTTTAAAATTTGTCAATAATTTAGAAGGGATTCTAATAGCTCAATTCTATTTCTAAACTCCACCCAAATAGGTAGTTTTTCAAAATTCATCAAGAATTTTATTTGATTTAATGCACATGGGCCTTCTATAATATAATTTTTGTTGATACATATAAGATAATAAATTTAAACTTCAAATTTCATTTTTATTTAATTATAATATATAATTTTAAATTTAATTTTATGAAAATTATTTATAAAATTTTAAAAATATTATTTATATTATAATTTTTTTAAAAATTGTAAAATTTTAATAATCTAATTTCTAAATCAAATATTTATCCAAACAAAACAATTACCAATTTTAACTTTTCTGAATGAATGAATTCTAAAATTTTAACATTTTAGAAATCTCAAAAGTAAACGCACTCTAAATTTACATATTAATTATATATATATATATATTCATCTTTCATGTTTATTATATTATTTATTTATTTGTTAAACCTGTGGTTTTCGTATCATAATATTATTACATTTATTACTGAGTCTGAAAAAGAAGTTTTAAATTATTAAATAAAAAAATTTCATTTTCATTAAATTCAACGGGCTGGGTCAAATTAATTTTCCAGAAGTAGCAAGAGGTTTGGCAATCAGTTGCCTTTGCAAGAAAAGGAAGTTTTGATTTTGTCCAATATAATCCTCTAACTGCTAACCAGACAAACAACTTAACTACCATAGCCCTACCTATATACCCAACCCATTCATTTTCATTCGGTACTACACAAATTCAAATTGAATAACAAATTAAATTTTATTTCTAAATTAACATAACAACAATCCCTTCTTAATTTTAATTAATCATCATGATATTATACATAATTTTAATTGGTATAATAATAAATTTAATTTAATTCAAAATAAATATTAATAAAATGTATAAATATTATAAGCTAAATTTATTAAGTCAAGATGAAATTAATAAATATATAAATTTTAAGAAAATATATACAAGTACTCGCTTTCGAACAAATTAATTTATGAAGGATTAAAGTTTATTTGAGAATTTTAAATAACAAAATGTTGGATTGTTGCAATGACGAAAGTTTGCCATCACACTTGGTTTAGAAGATTTAAAAGGTTGTAGTTAGCGTTATTGAACCGGTCACGGAACTTGCTAGGTCAACTAACGTTAAAAATGCAAATAGCATGACAACCCTGAAACCTTTCCTAACACGTTTGTGGACCAACGTTTAGATGTCTACGCAAATGAGAATGAATTCATCCATTCATTTTTTGTTATATTTGAATTACATGATGCTATATCATTTAAAATGAATTTTTTTTAAATTTTAAATAACATATCATTATCGAATTTAATCATATAATTATATTCATTATACAGTATCAGATTTTAAGATTAAATTTTGGGATGTTTAGTAAAATTTTTAAAAAATTAAGAATTTAATAAAAATTAAAAAAAAAACAACTAGGATCTAATTAAGTTTTTTAAGCAATTAATAAGAATTTTCAAAAATTTTAAGAGTTTGAAGAGAAACCATAATTCCTAAATTTTTGAGGAACCAAAATTTCCTAAACTTTTATAACCATCCGCTTAAATTAATTTAATTCCTCTATAATATCAATAGAGAAAATAAATATTTATATCAAACAAATAGTCAAATAATTCTTTATTTGCTGAAAAGTCAAAACAATTTTTCTTTTTCCTGAAAAACAAAGTGCATGATTTACAAGAAATGTAATATATATTATCCCTTCAAAAAAAAAAAACAAAAAAAGAAAAAGAAATTTTCATATTTCTACCCATAACCTTCAAGTCTTAAATTATAGAATCAATAACCTCTATATTGTTAAATTGAAAAAAAAAATCACATTTAAATTTGCTCAAATTTACATCCTCTTAATTAATATAAGAACAGCTGAATTAAAACTTAATTAATTATTATTAATAAAATTAAAAAAAAATCTATGAGTGGAGATGATAGGAAAGTTAAGAAAAGAAAAAGAAGTTAATGCAAATTTGCAATAATACCAAACCAAGCTTGCCTATAGAGTTATGGAGCTTTATTATTATTATTGAATACAAACAAAGAAGAAAAGGGCAGAATATTGTCCTATTTAATGCTGAACTGTATTTGAAGTCCATTAATGTATATATGTTATATGTCAATATCAATCTTAAAATTTTATTAAACTATATGTCTTCGTTAATCCTTAAGTATGTTGAATGTTAGTTAAACAGATACACCTAAAAAAAAAACCCTTAAATTAGTCAATATGCTGTGAACAAAAACCTCCAAAATCCCAGGGTCCGAAGAAAAATTCTAAAAATAACACACTGTCAGTTTGTTTCTATGGCCCCAAATTAGTGAGCCATATATGAAGCAAATTCTTATAAGATATATTTAGAACAGCATTTAACAACAAGTGTGGAAATGAATGGCATTTCAACGTTTCTCACATTATCTTGTTTTTCTTCCTTCCTCTTACTTGTTTCTTTAAAATGACCATGTGCTTTGATGTGATGCCTTTGTTGGGTCCGCAGTTAATGAGGTTGTTTGAGAGTGAGTTGGAAAGCTTAATACCAGTTGATGGTAGAACTCACATATCTTTAAAAAGACTGTTTAATTGATTCAAAACATAAAATTTACAAACAAATTTGATGTAATTCAATAACACAATAATTAAGTTTTAAGAGTACACTGATGTGCACGAGAATTGAGTCTGAAAGATTAATGTAGTGTAGATTAGTATATTTTGTATATAAAAAGCAAATCACTTAACTGATAACACTTATATTTAGTCAAGCTACAAATAATTTAACAGATTGAAGTTAAATCTAAATTCATTGAACCATTTTTTTTTAACTATTTTTGATTAAGTGAAATCCACTTTTTACTCAACTTATTATTATTATTATTATTATTATTATTATTATTATTTTTGCTAGTTGAAATCCTATAAATAGGTTAGTTCACTTTTTATAACGAAGAATTTATTGAACTTTAAGATATACACTATACAATAAAAAAAATATTATTAAGAACAATGTATAACACGTCAAACTGTTCAACTCATATTTTGGAAGTGCAATATTTGCCCCAACATGTGAACAATTTGATGGATATATATCTCCACAAATAATATGACCTGAAAGCAAGATTCATTTATGAGCTTGTTAAGGGAAACTGTTAAATAAAGCCCGGATTAGCTATTGTTTTGAAAACTTATATACAAAAGAATGTGGATAAACAGGGAAAAGGGGAAGTGGTAATACCTTAGCGAAGCTGGATGGGCCACTATTTGCAATATTTGGTCCAGTGACTGTCAGTCATTTCTATCTATCTTTTGTTTTTCTTCAATTTTCATCCAAAGGTACTTAATGGGTTTTCTTCAACTTTTGTTTTGATACTTGTTTGGTTGAGCTCAAGCCACTCCATTGTTTATACAGTAGACATGAAAATGGTGATTGCAAATAGGTATAGTCGTTAACATCTGGCTTGGTACTGTGTTTTCTTTTAAAACATTTTTAATATACTCAAAAGTTGACACCCATGATCAAATAAAACTAATAAATTTCAATTTAATCCTCTGATGGCGATTGAAATATATTAAATGCAAACAAAAGAACAAATGGACAGAATAATATTCCTTGTAATGTTAACTGTATTTGAAGTCCCTCAATGTTGTGAATACATTCATTACCAGTAGAAACCAAAAACACCCAAACTATGGGGAGAAGGAAAAATTCTAAAACTACTCAGTTTCATAAAACAACTCAGTGTCAGTTTGTTTCTATGGCCTTATATGAAGCAAATTCCTAAAACATTTATGGAAATTAATGGCATTTCAACATTTTAGGTAGGAAGCTTTTCTCACCTCTTCTTGTTTTTCTTCCTTCCCTTTAATTGTCTCTCTAAAATTTTAATCCTCTGATCCATGGTCGAAGACGACGAAATTTTTTTATGCGATGCTTTTGTTGGTTCATCAGGTGGTGAGGTAGACTGATGTGATGCTGTTCTTTCGGGTTGTTTGAAAGCTGAATACAGATTGATAGAAGGCCGCGGTGTGGTACCAGCCGGAGGCTTAGGTATTAGCGGAACACCTAAAGCTGCCTTCACCCCAGGAGCCTTAAGCACTGCAAAAGTAAAATTTTGAATGGAAAATATACAAAGAACTACAGAGAAATCTTGATAAAACCTAAAATTGATCGGAAATGTAAAGTTTTAAGGACTTACCTAGTCCATAGGCAAGGGAAAATACATTTGATGTAATCCAATAACAGAAAATGGCCTGTGGACACAAATGAGATGGAAGTTAACATCATTGTCATCGTCGTCATCATCATTATATATCAGCAAATAATATCGTCCTCCTTTTTGGGTTTGGCTAAAAATTTCAGGATTTATATGAGATACAAAGAGCTCCCAAAGAACTTGTTAGAGTAGGCAATGCAAATCAATTTTATGACCTTGTTAAAGGAAACTAGAATGTAAACCCAGATTATTTGTATGGCAAGTAAAATTCTTAAAATATTGTTTTGACAACTGATATTCGAAAGAAAGTGCAGAAACTGGAAAATGGAAGTGGAAATACCTTTGAGAAATTCATGGTCAATGGAACCGATAGAGCAGCAAAGACTCTAGCAACATTTTTTGTAGTTCCAGAAGAAGGATTCCCCTCCGTACCTTCTAGCATGTTGCACTGAGGGCATCAAGCATTTAATTAAAACCGAGTCGATGATAGAAAGGCATAACCTATACCTCTCAATGCATTCCTTTTATCTACAAAAATGGAAGCTTACCTCCACTGTTATCCAAAATGTCAGAGCCGTCAAAACTGGAAAGATGCATAAACTATCTGGTGTACTGAGATCTATAAACCAATAAGCTCCACCGGATTTAAATGATGGCATTTTCTCAGCCATATTGGAAATCTGAGGGTGAAAGACAAGTCTAAATCTGAATGTACTACATTCAATTCTACAACCAAACTAGTAATCCTTACAGAACCTTTAGAAAAAACGATTTATCTTACGCCTAAAAAAAAGCTGATAAAGATTGGCATCTGAATAAAGAACCCTTTCAGTGGAGTAAAAGGCGTTACACCATATCTGCAATTATTAAAATGAAAAAACATTTAAATGATTTTAGTGATTCAATCATAGAACCAAGGGCTATGCAACATGCACTCTAAACATGAAAATGAGCTGTCCTACTGGAAAAGTTCTTACTCCTTGAAAAGCTTTTGCATTTCATTTTGACCTTCAGCTACTGCCTGGGGATCCATACCCTGCAGAAAATAGGTAGAAATTTTTAAGTTTTATTTCAAGCTATTATAAAAGAAACAAGAACATCCATGGAATCTGAAAATGCTCTAGGATTATGCACAAAATCAGATACCAGAATGCTATCCACAAAGTAGATTATTCAAAATAATAACACAAATCACAGAAAAAGCTGGCACCAGACCATTCTTTGCATGCGCTCCTTGATTTCCTTCAATTGTGGCCTAAGTAACTGCAGGATAAAGACAGCAGAGAAAAATTCAAATGAACAGATTTTCCCATTAATGAAGGTATGAAAAATAAAAAAGAACAGTCTCTAAGCTACAAAACTGAAGTCACATTCGAGGAGAAAGAATATCTTAGAGAGAAAATAAGTTTCCTTTCTTTGTTCTTACACCTGTCAAAATTCAATAATAATCAATGGATACTATTGCATTCATACTAGGAAAAGTTGAATTTTTTTAAGTGGCAAAAATGTACAGATCATGCAGAGGCATATTATATCTTCTAGAATTAGATGAAAAAGATAGGGTTGTTCAGTTCTTTCTTTTCCCATTTTACCACTAACAAGGTACAAAGGCAAGATACCACATGCTGATATCATCCAAATGCGAATCATCCAGTATTTGCATATTATCAAGTTGTGGCTTCATATACATGGTAATCACAAAAGTAATGTCTTGTACATAGACTTCGGGCTATGAATAAAATAAGTGAAGAACAAAGGGCATGCTACAAGGTAAAAGAACATGACAAGAAAAAGAAGCAGAAACATCACACACCGTCATTTTTGCAGTAGCTTTAAGTTGACTTATCAAAAATGGAAGAGTTAAACCTCGAACCAAAAGTGTTGTCACAACTATGGAACTCCACCTGAAACAAATAGGAAGCATAAGAAGTCACAAGATACATATCGCATAAGACACACCACGCAGATTCTCATTAAGATTTATTTGTCATCATGTTGCATGCAATAAATTTAATTCAACCATGTGCAAGAGATAATAGCAAACTGGTTTGACTGGAATCTGACAGATTACATATATTGGAGAATGGAGATCAGTGTTTCATAGATCGAAGTCCTTATATTTATAGCACTGATAGTTTATGCTTGCCACCCTTTTGGCCATTTGAAATATAGATCAGGTAGATAGTTTAAATCATCAGATTTGAATCCAATTCATAGTGCATTCCATTCGTTCTTGGTACATTTACATAAATACAAAAAAACTAAATAATTAGAAGCAGGAATTACCAGTTCAAGCCAGTAGAAGAATGAACTGCATCGATAACGTACTGTACGGCAGCAATGGGTAACCAAGAATCAGCAGCAGCAACAGCAACCTCATTCACAGCAGGAGCCTGCGAAGCCACTGCTTCAAAAGAACTATCCTTAAGAGTTTCCGAAATATCGGTCATAAGCCCAATCCTATCTGCCCCATCAGCCATAAACTCAATCTCATCTGCCCCATCATTATCTTTAGTTGACATATAACGAAAAAACGACACACCAGTGCTAGGAATGAGAGATAGTTTGGAACATCTTCTATCTTGAAACAACACACCAAAACCTGATGATGAATTACTAAACCCAGTTCCAAAAGATCTTTGTTGAAACAAATTGCTAGGTTTTGGCTGGGAGTAGAACTCGTTTAAAGGATGATTTTTACGGTCATCTTCATGGACAATGTAGGCAAATGACGGTTGATATAGTCTAGCTATTAGGGTTGCTCTCCTGGAAAGGCTACGCCTAAACGCCATTGGTACAAAGAATAGAAATTCCTCTAACAAAAGAAAGGGTACGATCAAATTAAAACCATTAACAAGGCAAGATAAATGCAGCTAAAATATATTAAAAACCAAAGCCTCGAGGTTCATTTCTAACAAATAGAACTAAATCACTAAGAAGAGGCCATACAGTGAGATTTTCTGAAGCTAAAATCTGGGAGTTCAAAGAGAGTACCGCAAGTAAGAAGCAAAAACTCAGGGTTTCATTCACATCACAGTGCTGAGTTCGAAAGAGCAAAAGTCTTGTTAGGTGCAGAAACCAACAAGGTGCACTTCGAAAATCGAAACAGAACAGGGATCAACTCCCCTGTATTTACTTCTCCGTACAGCTCTTTTGTTGCCCTCAGTACCTGTTTTTAATTTTTTCGTGTAAATTTCATCCGTTTGTGGCGAATAGAATGGGCCACCATTGAGAATACTGGGTCTAGCTTAGCCCACTTGGAGACTTACAGTCATTCCCACTATTTTTTTCCTTGGGTTTATTCATGATTTGACCCTTGAATTATCCCGTTTTTATACATTGATACCTAAATATTTTTTATCCCATTTTAGTGCTTTTGTACTTTTTACCCCTGAAGCTATTGATGTTGAAAAAGTAGTGGCCAATGAAAACACATCACATAATCAATGCCAACTTCGATAGTATTCACTATCGTTGACCAAAGTTTGTATAAGGAGGATCCTCAGGGAAACCAAAGAGGTGACTTAGCCTCCCAAAACTTTTGGGAATTACCATTAAGCCCTTTAAGTTTTAATTAAGCCTCCCAATATTCTGTAAAATCTCCTCAAGACTCTTTAATATGTATTTTATGAATTTTAATTAATTCTCCCAAAATTTTTAAAAATTCTTATTAAGTTTTTATAATTTTTAATTGAAGTTGTCAAAATTTTTGAAAATGTTCATTAAGCCCTCTAAAATTCTAAAAAATTTAATTAGCTTCCAAAACATAATGTGTATCTTGATTCTTAATATATCATTCTATAATCATACTAATTCATAATATCTTTAATTATATTTATATGAATGCAAGAGAAAGATGTTAGTTTTAACACTTTAATTTGCATTGGTTGTCTGCAATTTAGTAATTGTGGAGAATGGAAATACAAAATCAGAGAACCAATGTAAAATCATAAAACAGAGGGGATGTTGTGACATTTTAATTTTAGCCACTCATTGATGCAAAGGGCATGAAAACAATGCTCACAGTTTGGAATGGTACTTAACTTTTCATTATCTTGGTATTCCCAAAGACATGTTGAGCAAATGTTATCACTAGGCCTTGGTAATTGCCGGGTTTCACTAAGCAAAATCACCGGATAGGCATCAATACTTGGTCCATCAAGTCCTTTGTAATAATTGTTAAGACTTCCTTCCGAGTTGTAACACAAGCCCTATGATGCATAACAGGGGTATTCCCTCTCTGAAAATTATACCCATTTTAGCACTTCTTGCCATACCAGAGCTCCGATGTCACTCTTGAACATGCAATTCCCACCGCTGTGTTCACAAGACGTGCAATCGGGTTCATGCCATGTCAATCTCATACCATACTTAGGATCCGAAGTAGGTACTAAAAAGCTAGCTATCTTCCTACACGTCCATAATAGAGATGCGTACATATCAAGACGATTTATGGAATGGCCACCACAGAGAAAGTTTCGCCACTAAGACAAGAAATGTACCTTAATTGGGGAAGTTTGTTTTGATATTGCACCATTTGAGCAATTTTGAAACACATAGTTTTCAGCATATTGAGGCTCAAAAGGAGTACCAGAGGGGTTCATACCCTTAAAGAGATGCCTTGGGAGGCAATAATTAGGGTCATTGATACAAATAATCGATATTTTCGACTATGAATTGACCAGAAAATGGAAGGGTGAGAACTGCTTTAGTTTGATTTTTGCATAAGAGATCAAAACGGTGATGAAGATCAGGTTGGTTGCTAAGACGAAAAGGGAAGCGAATCCGTTGATCACCACAAGAAACAGGGCAAATTCCAGTACTTGTTGACGGTTGAAAAGAGAGGAAAACGAAGGAGAAGAGTACGAAGAAGAAGATTTGAAAAATACGGAAATTTTGTTTGCTTTTCAAGCTTTCATGAATGGTAAATACAAACAGAAACGTTAGAAGATGTCAATTTTTGCTTTAAAGAAAAATGAGACATAGGACAAGAAGAAGAGTTCAAAGATATCATTTTCATGCTTATTGTGAACTCAGCAAGCAAAAGAATATACCATCTATGATGTTTTCTTTGAAATTTCCTTGAAATAGTAATAATTTAAAATGGTTCTTGGTATATTAGTAACTAACATTTGTATTAATGAGTGAATGGTGATCAACTAGACAAGATTGAAGTAGAACTCGAATAACTTTTGAATACTAATATTTCATTTACACCTTAATTGTGATAGATAGAAATTTAATAAAGAATTTTAACAAGGTTAACAATTTTTAAAATATAATTTAAGGTTTTAATTAGAATAAAATATTTAGACTAACTAATGACATTGCAAAAGTTGAGGTATCAAATTATGACAAATATTAAAGCATAAATATTAAATCTCAAATTTGAACAGAGAATAGTAACCACAACTTAAATTTGTCTATTGCTACATAATCTTAAAACAAGTAGAGGATCAAAATTGAAATTTAACAATTATCTTATATAATATAAATTGTAGATTTTGGTATTTGGACCATTTTCATTAACCAACTGGTTAAATCCAATTTCAGAAATTCTAGATTTTGGTATTGGAAGTGAAAAAACCGTAATATATATATATTACCCCATGCTTGGCATATTTATGAATAATTTTTCCTTGATTTCATTGAATTCGATGCTCCTAATCTTTTAAATTCATGTTTTATACTTAGGCAAGCATTGGAAGGCAAAAAGAGCAAGAAACAGGCCAAAAAGGGACAAAATGGGCCTAATTCAGCATGGCACACGGCCTAGGCATTTCCACACAGGTGATCCACACGCCCGTGTGTGACACACGGGTAAACCACACGCCCATGTCTCATGACCGTGGCAACATAAAACCAAGTCAGAATTACATACGGCCTGAGCACCTTCACACGGGCGTGGCACACGGCCGTGTCCCTATCGAGCCTAAGTCTAATTCTACTTGGAAAAGGCCAATTTTGGGCTAATTTGGGCATTCCAAAGTCTATTTAAAGACCCTAGAAGAGGATTAAAGGGAACACGCAGAGTTGAAGGTAGAAAATACTCAAGGACAGCCATCAGAATCACCTCAGATGCAGGATCTACATCAAGACTGAAGATTTCTATCCAATTTCCTAAAAGTTCTTTGGGTTTCTTTATGCTTTTTTGTTTTCCAAACTTTGAGATGTTTTCCATTATTATTATGAACTAAACTCCCTAAATACCTAAGGAAGATAAAACCTAAAATGGATCTTATTATTATTTGAGTTATGATAAATACTTGTTCTTATTCTTAATTGTGAGATTAGCCCTTGCTTTAATATTCTAGGATATTAATTCAGGTTTTTGATGTGCTTATTCAGTGGAGCAAAAGTCCCTATTTAAGAGTAGATCATTCATAATTAAGCGGAGTTGCATGCAATCCTAGAGATAGGACGACATAAATCTACCGGATTAGAGTCAAATCTAATAAGGGAGTCCATAGATCGAGTTAATGAGGCAATAGGGGTTTTAATTAGAAAGAGATTTCGATTAATCAACTTAGAGTCAGTTGTTTTTAGTCTCGAAAGAGAATTTAACATAAATCAGGAATTTCTACCGATTAAATCAAGTGAATAAATCGTCTAATTCAAAGGTAATAAGTGAAGTCTAGGTGGATTCTTCCTTGGGTATTGTCTTCTCCATCGGTTTTCTAAAAAGTATTTTCCAACTTTAATCTCTGTCGCAATCTTAGTTAATTAGATAATTAGTTTTAAATAAAACGTTCTCTTAATTTTTAGGCTAGATAATAAAAAATATAGTAATTACTAGTACTTTTAGTCCTCGTGGATACGATATTTCCGGTCTCACCATAACTATACTGCTGTTCGATAGGTGCGCTTGCCTTAGTCAAATTTTTAGTTAGTTTTACGACCATCAAGTTTTTGGCGCCGTTGCCGGGGACTAAGATATTAGGAACGTTTAATTTTTATTACTTTAGCCATTTTTAATTATTGCAATTTAATTTTGTTTTTTACTAATTTTTCTTTTCTTTACATCCGGCAGGTTTTTATAGTTTATGACTAGAAGAAACCCGTCAGGACCTCTACTTTTTGACAGTGAAATTGAGAGCACAGCTCGCAGAAACCGAAGAGAAATAAGGCGAAGCCTACAATACATAGAGGAAAGGCGAGAGGATGATATCCATACTACGACCGAGGAGATGGCTGATAATCAGAATAATCCGCTACCTCCTGTGGTTGCTGCAAATCCAGTAGATCAAAATCCTGCTCCTCGTACTATGTATGATTATGTTAAACCTACTTTAACAGGAACAAAATTGAGTATAGTTAGACCTACTATCGCTGCAAATAATTTTGAACTGAAACCTAACACGGTCCAAATGATATAACAGTTTGTTCAGTTTGATGGTTTGCAGGACGAGGATCCAAACACTCATTTAGCAATTTTTTTGGAATTCTGCGAAACCTTTAAGATCAATGGAATTTCTGACGATTTCATTCGCCTCCGAGTGTTTCCCTTTTCATTAAGGAATAAAGCTAAACAGTGGTTGAACTCGTTACCTCAAGGGTCAATCACCACTTGGGAACAAATGACCGAAAAATTTTTGTTTAAATATTTTTCACCGGCTAAAATGGATAAATTACGGAATGATATCTCTTCTTTTGTGCAGATGGATTTAGAAACACTTTATGATTCATGGGAGAGATACAAAGATCTATTGAGAACATGCCCTCACCATGGATTATCCCTTTGGCTACAAGTTCAAACTTTCCATAACGGGTTAAATCCCTCGACTAGACAAATGATCAACGCAGCTGCTGGTGGAACTATCAATAACAAAACACCCGAAGATGCTTATGAGTTCATAGAAGAGATGTCACTGAATAATTATCAGTGGCAAGTCATGAGGACAAAGCCGACAAAAGCAGCTGAAATTTTTAACATCGATTCGATTGCTATGCTTTCCAATCAGGTAGAACTTTTGAATAGAAAATTTGATGGTTTACTTGGTTCTACGCAAGTACATCCAGTAATGCAGTGCGATGCAAATGGAAGTGGATTAAACAATTTAGAATATCCACCCTATCGCCCCAACATGGAGAACGAGCAATTGAACTATATGGGTAATAATCCTCGACCTCAAAATTATCCTTGTAGTAACACTTACAATGTAGGTTGGAGGAACCACCCAAATTTCTCATGGGGAGGCCAAGGAAATCAACGACCACCACCCCCTTTAGGCTTCCAACAACAACCTTACCAGTAAGAGAAAAAGCCGAACCTTGAGGAGATGATGACAAAGTTTATTTTAGAGTCGAACCTTGAGGAGATGATGACAAAGTTTATTTTAGTAGCGGAAACCCATTTTTAGAACACTGAAACTGCACTTAAAAATCAGCAAGCATCAATTCAAGGACTCAAGAATCAAATTGGACAACTGGCTAAGATGATTTCAGAAAGACCACCAGGGAGTCTACCTAGTAACACCGAACCTAATCCAAAAGAGCATGTGAAATCAGTTACACTAAGGAGTGAGAAAGTGTTAGCCGAATCTGAAAAGAAGCCACCATAAGAAGATGAAAGAAACAAAGGAGATGAGGTAAGACAACAATGAAAATTCAGTACCGAAGGAGTATAGACCACCAATCCCATATCCATCAAAGTTGAAGAAAGACCGCATGGATGCACAATTCAGTAAATTTCTTGAACTCTTTAAACAATTGTATATTAACTTACCCTTTGTTGAAGCTATCTCGCAGATGCCTACATACACAAAATTTTTTAAGGAACTTTTGACAAACAAAAGGGAGTTTGAAGAATTGTCCATAGTAGAACTAAACGAGGAATGCTAGGCCATACTCTAGAATAAACTGCCAACCAAGCTGAAGGATCTAATAAGTTTTACTATTCCCTGCTTAATTGGTAGTTTAAATGTTGAAAAGGCACTGGCTGATCTAGGGGCGAGTATTAATCTAATGCCTTACAAAATGTTCAAGCAACTTGGTCTTGGGGAACCGAAACCCACTAAGATGAATATTCAACTAGCTGATAGATCTGTTAAACATCCTAAGGGTATTATAGAGGATGTGTTTGTAAAAGTAGATAAATTTATATTCCCTGTTGACTTTGTTGTGCTTGACATGGATGAGGATGTTGAGGTGCCTTTAATTTTAGGTCATCCATTTTTAGCCACTGCTCAGGCTGTTATTGATGTGGGTGATGGTAAACTTGTGCTTAGGGTAGGTGACAAAAAGATTATTTTTAAAATATATGATGCCATGAGATTTTCTAGGGAACAGGATGATTCATGTTATTTTATTAACTCTATTAATCATGCTACTCAAGATTTTTTATAGGAAATCGTACATAAGGATACATTGGAACTGTGTCTTACTTAAGAAAAGGAGGTAAATGACGATGATTCTACGATAGGTAAGATAAAAGCTGAATTAAATGCCGATGAGCCCTCATTGAGACATAAGAGCTATGAAGATATTGAGGTAAATAATAAATTAAAGTTAAAACCCTCTGTTGAAGAACCTTTTAAATTGGAATTAAAGCAACTACCAAATCACTTAGAATATGCATTTCTTGGAAATAATTCTACATTACCAGTGATTATTGCTTTAGATTTACAGCCAACTGAAAAGGACGAGTTACTCCAAGTGTTGAAGGAGCACAAAAGAGCCATAGCTTGGAAAATTTTTGACATAAGAGGGATCAATCCTTCTTTTTACACACATAAAATTTTAATGGGAGATGAATATAAACCTTGTGTGTAAGCTCAAAGACGACTGAATCCTAATATGAAATAAGTTGTGAAAGCAGAGGTAATTAAACTCCTAGATGTTGGAATTATTTATCCTATTTCTAATAGCTCTTGGGTAAGTCCTGTGCAAGTTGTTCCTAAGAAATGAGGCATGACTGTTATAGCCAATGAGAAGAAAGAATTAATTCCAATACGAATAGTCACGGGATAGAGAGTCTGCATTGACTATAGGAAATTGAACGATGCCACAAGAAAAGATCACTTTCCCCTACCATTCATTGATCAAATGTTGGAAAGATTATCTGGGCATATGTATTATTGCTTTGTAGATGGACTTTCTAGTTACTTCCAAATCCCAATAGCTCCTGAGGACCAAGAGAAAATGATATTTACATGCCCATACGATTCGTTTGCTTATCGACGAATGCCTTTTAGTTTATGTAATGCTCCTGCTACTTTTCAGCGATGCATACTGGTAATTTTTGATGAACTCATAGAAGACATTATGAAGGTATTTATGGACTACTTCTCGGTATTCGATAACTCTTTCCATCTTTGCCTTAAAAATTTAAAATAAGTTCTAATGAGATGTGAGGAAATGAATCTTGTACTAAATTTGGAAAAATATCATTTCATGGTTCGTGAAGGGATTGTATTAGGACAATAAATTTCTAGTAAAGAGATCGAGGTTGATAAAGTGAAAATCGAAACTATTGAGAAACTACCTCCCCCTAGTTCAGTTAAGGCTATTAGAAGCTTTTTAGGACATGCAAGATTTTATAGAAGATTCATTAAAGATTTTTCTAATATAGCGAAGCCTTTAACGAATTTACTAGAAAAAGATGTACCTTTCAATTTCAGTCAGGAATGCTTAGAAGCATTTAACACTCTGAAGGATAAATTAATTAATTCCTTGATTGTAGTTACACCTGATTGGAATTTACCCTTTGAACTAATGTGTGATGCGAGTGATTTTATAGTAGGCACGGTTCTTGGACAGCGAAGAGACAAGCACTTTCAACTGATCTATTATGCTAGCAAAACTTTGACAGCCGTGCAAGAAAACTACACGACGACTGAGAAAGAATTGTTGGCTGTGGTTTTTGTATTCGATAAATTTAGACCATATTTAATATTATCTAAAGTTGTCGTTTACACTGACCATTCAGCACTTCGATACCTATTTACTAAAACAGATGAAAAACATCGACTAATAAGATGGATTTTGTTGTTGCAGGAATTTGATCTAGAAATTCAAGATAAAAAGGGAGAAGAAAATTTTGTAGCAGATCATCTATCCAGATTAGAAAACTCACATCTCAAGGGATTTGACGAGCACGAGATAAATGACACATTCCCTGAAGAACAGCTCTTCGCCATATCTGACTCTGAGGTACCTTGGTTTGCAGACATTGCAAATTATTTAGCTGCTAACGTTATACCAAAAGGTTTGACACATCAGCAAAAGAAACGATTCTTCAATGATATGAAAAACTATTTTTGGGAATATTCTTTTCTGTTTCGTATATGTGCAGATCAAGTTATTAGAAGATGCATCACGAAGTCAGAAGCAATAAATATATTGGAACATTGCCACTCAGGACCAACTGGAGGACATTACAGTGGGAGTAGGACAGCACATAAAACGCTTGAATCAGGTTTTTATTGGCCC
Organism: Gossypium hirsutum; assembly: GCF_007990345.1. NCBI lineage: Eukaryota > Viridiplantae > Streptophyta > Magnoliopsida > Malvales > Malvaceae > Gossypium > Gossypium hirsutum. Next base: position 46,797,756 of record NC_053425.1, on the reverse strand, counting down.
ACACTATTCAAAGATGCCAACATGTATGTTACTTCTTGTGATAAATGCCAACGAACAGGTAATATCTCTAAACATGACGAAATGCCTCAAACGTACATACTTTCATATAAAATATTTGATATATGGGGTATTGATTTCATATGTCCATTTCCTAGCTCATTTGGGAATAAATACATATTAGTAGCCGTTGATTATATGTCTAAATGGGTGGAAGCCCAGGCCTTACCTATTAATGATGCTAGAGTAGTGGTGAAGTTCCTTAAAAAGATTTTCTCTCGATTTGGAGCACCTAGAGCAATTATCAGTGATAGGGGCACTCATTTCTGTAATGCTCAATTCGATAAAACCCTTAAGAAATATGGAGTTTACCATAAAACAGCTACCCCTTACCATCCTCAAACTAGTGGACAAGTCGAAGTCGCCAACCGAGAACTTAAACGCATCTTAGAAAAGACTGTAAAGTCAAATAGGAAGGATTGGGAAAAGAAACTAGATGATGCCTTATGGGCCTATAGAATGGCTTTTAAGACCCCCATAGGAACGTCTCCTTACAGACTTGTTTATGGGAAGAGTTGTCATCCGTTTGAACTAGAACACAAAGCATTCTGGGCTATAAAATTTCTGAACTTTGATATCAAACTCGCAGGTGATAAGAGATTGATGCAACTGAACGAGTTAGAGGAATGGCAAGCTAATTTCTATGAGAACTCACGATTATACAAGGAAGCAATGAAGCACCGCCATGATACTCATTTAAAGTAGCACAAGTAATTTGAAGTTGGAGATCTTGTCCTGTTATACAACTCAAGGCTCAAATTGTTCCCTGAAAAGCTTAAATCATGATGGTCAGGTCCTTTTGTAGTCCAAAATATCTTTCCATATGACACGGTAAAGGTAAGTCACCCAACCCAAGGCACTTGTAAGGTAAATGGACATCAACTTAAACTTTATAACGATAAGGATTTTAAAGACAATGGAGAGGAGCTACGGCTCCGCGAACCTGCCTCACATTCCCACAAGGTAAAGTCGAGCTTAGACTTTAAATAAGCGCTTCTTGAGAGGCAACCCGAGCACTAACCCCACTAAAAACTTAGTTTATTTTTCCTTTTGTTTTACAGTCTAACTGCAAGTATTCTTGGCACACACGGCCTAGCACACAGGTGTGCTTTAGGCCGTGGGATCCCCACGAGCAAGAAACACGGGCGTGGCCATGGTTGTGCTAAAACAGGACAAACATTTTTCCCAAGATAGAATGACACACGAGCTGCGATAAATAGCCACGGCCGTGCGACACGGCCATGTGCACCATACAGTTAAAGGACACGGGTGTGTCCCAGACCGTGTTGAAACTGCACTTTAATTTCCCAAACAAATCAACAGAGCCATGGGCTGCAATAAAACTCCACGGCTGTGCGAAGCGACAGTGGGAGCCACACGACCTTTAACACGGGCGTGCCCGAGGCCGTGTGAGAACTTGCCTAAAGATCGAAACATTCAACGAAGTCAGAATAGAATACGTGCTGACGCCACGGTCATGCTTGAAGGCCGTGCGCAATCCTGATTAATTGACACGGGCGTGTTGGACTTACCACAAGCGTGGACAAAACGAAGGGAGCACCACATGGCCGTGCGATGTGGCCGTGTGGGCCACACGGCCTAGACACACGGGCGTGTCCACGGGCCATGTGCAACGCTGACTTAAATTATCAGTTGATAAGTACAACTCATGAACGCGGGCGTGGTATACCGAACACAGGTGTGGGAGAAACGAACGAATGTGCACACGGCCATGCGATGACGAGCGTGTCTAAAGGACCGTATGCGACACTGACTGCGAGTTCACAAAAAACACGGGCTGAGAGCATACCACACGGGCGTAGGCCACGACCGTGTAGCTTAAAACAGGGCCTACACGACCGTGGCCCCCTTTTATTTCCCCTAATCCTAATTTCTTCTCATTTCCCTTCACTATTCATCATCTTCTCCAACCAGCCACCCTCTTTCTCCTTCCTTTTCTTTACTTTTCTTTACTTTTTCTCTTTTCCCTTCTTCTTCCCACTACTTCCTTATTTTGTTTACCCCCATCTTTTTTCTCCATTTTTCTTTCTCCCTTCTCTTATTTTCCCATTCTTTTTCCCCTTCCCCTCCGACCACCACGCGTTACTGCACTACTCTGTTGACCCCACCACTCCCCGTTTCCTCCCTTGCACTTCTAAACTTTTATACTATTTTACTCATTTATTTTATTTAATTTGTTGACTATTATTACCTATATTTCTTTATCACTATTCTATATCATTTTTATCTACCAATACTTTACTGTCATTTGTGATTCTTACTTAGTTTCAATTTTTATTGATTTGTTGCTTAAGAACGTTTTGAACATTTGCTATATGTTGCATAGTTTTTTTCTTTTTCGGGTTATTTGCTTTGATTAAGTTAATTCGTATCAGGCTTATACATATTTAGTACTCCATTAGTTAGTTCTCCACTAGTCATTATGATTCTACTTCTCTCGTTTGCCTAATTATGTTGCATTTAGATGTTTGTTCTTACTTGCTTGGTTTTCATGTTGACTCGAGTCATGTGTTTTTGTTTGTAGACATCATGACGAACCCAAAAGGCAAGAAATCTGTGGTTCCTACCTCGAAAAAGCGAAAAGGAGTGACATCTTCCTCGGGTCTCACCACCGAGATATAACATCAATTCCTCCAATTTCCACCAGGGCCCTAGGAGGAATTATTTCAGATGCTACGTGCCCGACCCCTTGGTGTGGGGCGTTGCGTCGATTGGGCCGCACTAGAGCAGGTCCATCCTTTGCCACCGCTCCATGGGACCGCTTCTTTGATATCATCGTGCCAATGTATTTGGAGTTCACCTTGGAGCTTGGCTCGACCTTCCAGTTACAGACAGTAATGGCAGAGCATGATGACCTAGGAATAGTCCAATTCTACCTTGGCGGTCTAGTACGGCAGCTGAGTGTTCTAGAATTTGGAGCTGCCTTGGGACTCTATACAGACGAATTCATGGAGGCTGACAATTTTCCCCACCTCCACCGCCATATCCATCGTTCACCTTCATCATTTGGATAGACCTCTTGCCTACTACAGGCATTTATGATCCTAGCCGTTCAAAGGTATCAGCTTTAGCTCCAGCTTTGCGTTATCTCCACGCCCTTTTGGCACATACATTAATGAGGAGGCGAGAGAGCATTGGCGTTGTCAACACTCACGATGCATACTTCCTGTGGAGCATGAGACAGGGGTATATTTTTTATCTCGCATACTTCGTCACCCTTGCCTTTCGCCATTAGACAGAACAACACCGGAAGAGAGTCATCAGCATAGGCCCATATGTGACCCGTCTAGCGCGATATTTTGGGCTCCTGAATACAGTGGCCCAGTCTTCATCCCTCACTCTCATTGGCTAGATGTCCCCATAGGGCATCCAAAGTATGCTCCATATGCGAATGATTGAACGTCGTCGTAGATTTGACCTTTCTCAGTACCGAATTACACAAGCTACCGATGAGGATGACACCGAGGATATTCCTGATGATATCCTTGCATTTCAGGAGGACCCTCCTTCTCAGCTGCCACCGAGTCACCGACCAGTTTATGCGGCAGCTTCACTGTCTGACGTCTTTGACCACCTTCATCACTTTGAGCAATATTGCACTCAGTGATTTGACAGCATCGAGGTACTCTACAACAAATTTGCCAACATTTTTACATATCGCCTCCAGCACCACCACCTTAGGATCCAGCTGTCGATGAGGACTTTTGAGTCTATTTATTTTTCGATTTGTTTTTCTTTTTATTTTTGTCTTTATTTATCATTTTCTTAAAAGACTTTTATTAGTATAATTTGAATTTCCTTTTATCTAGTTATTTCATTATTACCAACCATAATATCCCTATCGATTTAAATCCCCTAAACATTACTGATGGCATCGCAGTTTTACAAGGTTCAGTCGATAGGTGCTTCTAAGGAATAAACAAACAATCTTCCATGACTGTCATTTCCTGCTCGACCACGACCATAGCCACCACGACACCGACCACCACGATAACCTCTTCGTTAGGCACTGTGATTGTGGAACCCAACCTCTACCATCACCTTCACCTCTGTCTACATGTCACATACACATCACTTTCAATGTCTCTAAACCCGTTTCCGCTCTTTCAAGGATTATATCCAAAAATTCAGGGCAGTTTCACTTCTCTCACTCTTTTATGATATTATGATTATATTACTATTATCTATCTTTGTACATTGAGGACAATGTACATATTAAGTGTAAAGAGATTAATTATGTGATTATCAGAAAATCCCTGAATTTTTATCTCGTTCTCAAATAATTTTCTCTTATCATTATTAGAGTGAATTCGGATTGATTTATGATTTTGATTGATATGTTTTAAATTAAATCATAGGTAACCGTGCATTGATTGTTTAAACTTTAAGACATTAGGGGATCAAGCATGATAAGTTGACTTTTGAGAATTAAACTTGCTAGGTTTTTCCCTGAATTGAGGTATTATCTTGAAGTTTTGAATTTATAAGATTGGCATCAAATACCCATAATTTTCGTGAGATTTTGAGCCTTTTAGAGCATATATCTTTCTTGCTCACTAATTTTATTGGTTATGAATGTATCAACATTGATTTGTTATTCTAGAACTTGCATCAATTATACATGTCGAGACCACACCTTTGATTTGATATACTAAAATGATAAAGGCACTTAGGTTTTAACCCATTTACCCCATAAAAAGCCTACCCACATAATTGACCCCTAGTAAACCCCTTCGAACCTTAACTATTGTTTCTTGATTTTCCCTATTCGTTAAGAATTTCTCCCTTCTCATTGACTCCTTTTTATCGAGATTTGATTTGACTAGTTACCTAACTATGTTCGTTCATTCCAGTTGCTGAATTAAATCTTATTATGTACTTTCCATTTAACTACTTGTTTTTGTTCTTATTTAAAAAAACCATATATTTATATACATTCAATTACATATTACTCTAAAGAGTTTGGATAAGTAAGTCATTATATTGAGAGAAAAGCTCACTTCATTAGTTTTGGTTAGTGTTAATTCTGGCACTTATCGAATTCAGTGATTAGCTTTATTTTTTTCTAAGTTTGGTAACCTATTAAATTAATCTCGATTCTAACCCTCTTTTTCAGCCTTTATCCACACCTTTAACCCAAGCCCCATTACAACCCGGTTAAAGACCTTTTGATTTGTGTATCATCTCATTATAGTAGTGGAGATTTGATTTTCATGCAAGCCTATGGTAATAAATTTTCATGTCTGACTATTGCATGCTTAAGTATTAAACCTTAAACACTTAGAGTGATTTGAGTGAATCTTTAGTGAGGATGTCAACCCTTGTCGATTTGGAATTAAAGGTAATTACTTAGATCAAGGGGGATACCTACGATTTCGTGATTGAAATGTTCAATTTGAATTGTTTGAAGCTTTAATGTTCTTTTAGTTAAGCTCTTAATGTATGATTACTTGTGAATTATTTTGAACATTATTGATGAGAATTATAAGTTGAGAAGAATTTATTTTAATTGTGAGTTGGGGATTTTGCTTGAGGACAAGCAAATGCTTAAGTGTGGGGATATTTGATAAACCGTAATATATACATATTTTTACCCCATGTTTGGCATATTTATGGATGATTTTTCGTTGGTTTCATTGAATTCGACGCTCCTAATCCTTTAAATTCATGTTTTATACTTAGGCAAGCATTGGAAGACAAAAAGAGTAATAAACGGGCCAAAAATGGACAAAATGGGCCTAATTCAGCATGGCACACGGCCTAGACATTTCCACACAGGTGATCTATACGCCCGTGTGTGACACACGAGTAGACCACATGCTCGTGTGTCATGGTCGTGTCGACACAAAACTAAGTCAGAATTACACACGGCCTAAGCACCTTCACACGGACGTGGCACACGGTTGTGTCCTTGTCAAGCCTAAGTCTAATTCTACTCAGAAAAGGCAAATTTTGGGCTAATTTGGGCATTCCAAAGTCTATTTAAAGACCCTAGAAGAGGATTAAAGGGGACACGCAGAGTTAAAGGCAGAAAATACTCAAGGACAGCCATCAGAATCACCTTAGAGGCAGGATCTACATCAAGACTTAAGATTTCCATCCAATTTCCTAGAAGTTCTTTGGGTTTCTTTATGCTTTGTTGTTTTCTAATCTTTGAGATGTTTTCTATTATTATTATGAACTAAGCTCCCTAAATACCTAAGGGAGATTAAACCTAAGACGGATCTTATTATTATTTGACTTATATGATAAATATTTGTTCTTATTCTTAATTGTGAGATTAACCTTTGCTTTAATATTCCAGGATATTAATTCAGGTTTTTGATGTGCTTATTCAGTAGAGCAAAAATCCCTGTTTAAGAGTAGATCATTCATAATTAAGCGAAGTTGCATGCAATCCTAGAGATAGGACGACATAAATCTGCCGGATTAGAGTCAAATCTAATAAGGGAGTCTATAGATCTAGTTAATACGGCAATAGGGGTTTTAATTAGAAAGAGGTTTCGATTAATCAACCTAGAGTCAGTTATTTTTAGTCTCAAAAGAGATATTAACATAAATCAGGGATTTCTACGGATTAAGTCAAGTGAATAAATTGTCTAATTTAAACGTAATAAGTGAAGTCTAGGTGGATTCTTCCTTCGGTATTTCCTTCTCCATCGATTTTTTAAAAGTTATTTTCCAACTTTAATCTCTGTCACAATCTTAGTTAATTAGATAATTAGTTTTAAATAAAATATTCTCTTAATTTTTGGGCTAGATAATAAAAAGATAGTAATTACTAGTACTTTTAGTCCTCGTGGATACGATATTTCCGATCTCACCACAACTATACTGCTATTCGATAGGTGCGCTTACCTTAGTCGATTTTTTAGTTAGTTTTACGACCATCAGGAAGTATTTTTCCATAAATCCAATTGCCTTACTTCACATGTATACACAAAGTTGCAACATGCTATAAAATTGTAACTGCTTTCAACATTAATGTGATGGCAGGTTCTTTAGGATGAGATGAATCATTTTATTACCTACTTGCAATAGTATATCATGTTTGAAGTCTTGAAGATGTCATTTTTCCAATGAATCAGAAGTAGCAAAAGATCTTGATGATCTACTAGCAGCATATGAGAAGTACCTCCACTCTCTTGTCCAAAAATCATTCATGGGTGAAAGATTTCAAACCCTTTAGAAGTCACTGTCAGTCCTTTTTGACCTTATATTGCAATTTAGATGTCATGCAAATCGGTAATATGAAGGAATCCTTGAGTTACAAGTGAGGGTTTCTTAATTTAGTTGCCTATTCAGCAACTTGTAGATTTGAAATTCCTCATTTTCCAGGTAGATTTCACTGAATTTTATACTCGACAACATGCTATCATGTAAAGCTATCAATACGTATGGGTTTAAGGAGTTGCTGCTTATATTTGAGACATAAATGTAGTTATTCAATTCACTAATTTTGTTTTCACAATGCTCCCACTTGAATGAACAATCTCTTGGACACCTGGTGAACATTTAGTCGACTGACCAATTTGTACAACATCTCTTTGTTTTTAGGTAAGACAACTTGTACTCTTCTGTCAATTGTGTTCTATATTTTTACAGGTATTCGACCCTGTATGTTATATTTCAGATGTCTTTTGGATGGCTTGTTTGGAATGTTGCATTTGATTTAAAGGTATTCTTATGATTTTGTTTATGGTGTTTATGTAGTACTGTACAAGTTCTGGATATGATAGTCCAAGGTTATTGGTGTTTTCGTACAACTCTTACAGCTGATATGTCAAAAGGTTGTATATTTGTACCATATTTCTATATTTGTTAATTAATGAGCAATTCATGGTATATGATTGATTTTTATCTCTCTTATTCTACCTTAACCATTTCTTATGCTATACCTTTGGAGACTTTATTGTGGCACTAAGATGTGGCTTTTATCTGGTTTTTGATGTAAAGCTTGGTGCTTTTTATTTATTTATTTATATTGGTTACAAGTTTGGCTCCCAATGCAATGCAAAGTGCATGGCTCAATGCATGTGAACAAGAAAGTTTTACTCTTTTTCATAATTTTCTACTATAAGGGACCATTAATCTACTTTTAATAGCTATCCATTTTCATGTTCCTTTTCAATTACTACATAGGATAGAAATCAGCAGGTACTAGAGTTTTGAAGTTCAAAGTATGACTAGCAATCTGAAGAACCTTTTACAATTTTATTTTTAGGTAGTAGGAAATTAATAATATTTAAATTTAACTAGGATTTTATTGTCTTGAGAAGGATGTCATATGTTTTTGTTCATTATTTTACTATGTTTTGCTGTGGAACACAAATAGATTATATGTTTAGTAGTTTTGGATTATTTAAACAATACTTATGTCATGTGAACCTATTCTTCAACGATGATCTTAATTTTGTATGTTCCCCCCCAAAACTACTTTAGCTGCAAATGGCTTTTCAAAAGAGCAAAATATACATTACCAATGATGCTAATAACATCAGGTAGTTGGGTTTTTACCATGTCAACGTGAAAATTCTTATTCTCATGGCTTATCATTATGGTTTCATCCATTGATAAGCAATAATTTTCAAATTTGAGATGCCAAGGCAGTCAATGGTGTATAAGGTGAATTGAAATCCTTCATCCCTTCTACTTGCTCCTATTCTTGCCCCACTAATCTAATTGGTCTATGTGTCATATTGAATTTCATATTTTTACTTCTTGTTAACGTTGTGAACTCTTATTCTTCTCCTCCTTAAAATTCATTTACTTTTTTCTTTCTTTTTTTTTCCTACCAACTATTTGTTCTCTGATTTCTCACGGTCAAGTGTATTATTGAAGGAGATAGTATTGATTTATTTATTTATTTATTTTTATGGTTGTTTTCAAGTTCTTATTTGAGTAGAATTTTGTAATATCCTGATTTTGGGCTTAGTCAGAATAGTGGTTTCGTGACCACAAAATTCGAGATAGAAATAATGATTTTATGATTATTTTGAGGTCTATGATATGATTTCATGATTGTGTGAAAATTTCGTGAAGAAATTTTATGCATAAAGTGCTTAAATTGAAATTAGGGACTAAATCGAATAATTTGCAAAACTTGCATTCTAGAAGTTTCTAGTATCAAATTGTTTTGAAATATTAATTAGGAGGTCTTAAATAGCAATTTTACCAATTTATAAGTCTATGGACAAAAATTGGACATGGATGGAATTTTTGGAAAGTTTAGTAGTAAGGGCATTTTGGTCATTTAGGGGTAAAATGAATTAAAATACAAAATTAAAAGCCAATTTTGCTCATCTTCAACCCCATGGCCGAATATACCAAGGGAGACTCCATGGCTAGGGTTTTCAAGCTTCCCAAGCTCAATTGTAAGTCCGTTCTAACCCCGTTTTTCAAGTTCTTTACGTTTTTTGGAGTCCCGGTAACTTGATTTAGCTTATGCTAGCAATAATTCAACCTAGGGTTCATATTTGGAAAAATACCCATAGGTAAAATTTGTGTATTCTGGTGTTTTATGATACAATATGAGGTTTTAAATTATGTTAGACGACTTGTACTACTCGGTTTTAAGCGAAAACGCGCAAAAGGGCTTAATCGGTAAAAATACCTAATAGTCATAAGTACATGTTAGAGTGAGAATTTGATGTTGCCATAGAAGGTAAAAATGATCAGCATGTCATAAAACGTAAGAAAATAGGCTGAAGTTTAATTTACGAGCTTTGGGGAAAAAGTGTAAATATGCAAAAGTTTAGGGGCAAAACTGTAATTTTCCCAAAATATGATTTTGGGTCAATTTGAATAACGTGAGTCCTAATTAGACTATATTTTAAATGATAGAGCAAGGAAAACTAAAATTCGGGCTAAAATGGAAAAATACCAAGTTGTGGACGAAATGGTAAAAGTAGCCATTTTCGCATACGAGGTAAGTTCATATGTAAATGTTGGTGACATAGTTATTATTTTAAGTGTTTTAATGTTATTTAAATGATATGATAATTATTATGAAATATTATACTGTGATAATTGTTTGTTAATATGTCAAATTATGTGATATACTTGGAAAATGTAAAATACTACCGAGTATCGGTAACGGCATTCTGTAGAAGATGGTTGAGACACATGATTGGGAAAAATGTCCCGTTGAACCTTAGGAATGGATTAGGATACAAGTGACATATCACTAGGATGTTTGGGCATCCGAACTCGTTGAGTTGAGTCCGAGTTCGAGAGATGTAACTAGGCATTCGAGCTCGTTGAGTTGAGTCTGAGTTCACTTATGGATGCGAACGCCCGAGCTCGTTGAGTTGAGTCCGAGTTCACTTATGGGCGGGTTACATGGTAGCTTGGCTACATATGTGGCACTTATGTGCAAACTTTCCATGTATCCGAATTATATTCTGATGTGTTCAACGGGTAAAATTCTACTCAAATGGAGGAATAATCAAGATGAAAGTGACGTATTGGTAAGTGTTGTGAAATGAATACTTTGAACAGGTATGTACTTAACCCTCGGGTTGAAAACTCGATATAACAACAATATGGTAAGATGATAAATGAAAATGTGATATGAATGTCTCGGTGAGATGTTGAATAAATATGGAATTGAAGAATTATGAGTCTATTTTCATATGGATGGAACAAAACAGGTATATGAGTTATATTTTATGAGATGTTTAAATTTTTGTGAAACAGGGCCAGAGCGATTTCTGGATCCCCTGTTCTGACTTTGGAAATTCACCATAAATTGTTCAAAGATAATTAGAAGTCATGATTTGTATGTACAGATTCCTTATTGAGTATAGTTTTATTAGAAACAAACGGCATAGTCATTGAAGCTCTGTACAGGGAGATATCTGATTCGTAATACACAGAGGTCAGAGTAGTCGAACCCTAAAACAGGGGAGACTTTAACTAAAAAGCTGTACTAATTGGCCCAACCAAAAATTCTAGAAAAAAATTAATAGATATATATATGAGTCTAGTTTCAGGAAAAATTTACGGAATTGGATTTCAAGTTTCGGAACTCGAGATATGATTTTTAAAGCGACTGTGATGCAGATTGCTAGCTTGACTGAAAATTTTAAAATGAATTGTATGAGCTGTTTAAGTAATGAATTAAGTCTGTTAACACCTCGTGTTCGACTCCGGCAACGGTCTTGGGTACGGGGAGTTACAAATTTCTTGCATATTCTTTCAAGTTTTGACCTTCTAATTTCTAATTTTGTATGTTTTTATATTAGAGTAAGTGTGATTCTATTTTCTACTGTTTTGGTTGTATTGGCACTGCAACAAGGAATTTTTGTTGCTTGACTTGTGTATCCTAATTTCTTCTTTCCGGGTTTACATGTTGTGGCCATGTGATAACACTTCATCTTGGTATTCTCAGAAATTAAGAGGGCATTCTGCATTGGATTATTCAAAAGTACACATAATTTGGAATCGTAGTACGAATACATGAAACTTTGGGAAATAAGATGGGAAATTCGGTTTATATACATATATTACATAGATTAAGCATCGTGAAAATTTAATCAGCTAACTAACAAACCAAATCATGAATTATTGCAGACTTCTACTTGGTGGGAAGAGGACGTTCAATTGGAGGTATCTTCCGCATGGCGTAGTTGAGTAGTTGGATGATAGCTAAACACAATAATGGGCAAATTACCAATAAAAGCCCCGTTTTTTTTAAATTTACCCGAAATGGGCCAGGTCAGAAATTATTAACCGAAATGGGCCAGTTTTTACAAAACGCATCCACGTCAGCGCGTTGTCAGGGGAAAAGAAGGAAAACGCTTCCTCAAGGAAGCGCTTTGCCTAAGTGGACAGAAAACGCTTCCTTGAGGGCGAGCTTTCTGTCCACGTAGGCAAAGCGCTTTCTTGAGGAAGCGTTTTCCCCATGTTTGAACAGTAGCAACGACTACTTTTTTGACCGTTGGTAACCCCCCCAACGGTCCAAAAAAAATTATAAAACCCCCCACCCCTTTCATTTTTTTCACACTTAAATCCTTTCAATCTTCAATCTTTCAATATTCTCTCAAATTCCTCTCAAATCTCTCAATTTCTCTTAAATTCCTCTCAAAACTCTCGTTAATTTTTTTCAAAAAAGCTCTAATTTTATTTTTTCTAGATTTATTTTTTAAAATAAAAAAATTTGATCATGTTAACAATGGCCTGAGAATTAATTCGCTTCGATGATAAACACATATCCGTTGAACAAATACAAATGGTAAGTGTTAAATTTAATAGTTAAATATTATTTAAGATTTCTGTCATTTATGCAAATTTAAATAATTCTTATTTTATTATTTCTTATAAAAGTCTGTAGATCGGATATTGCAATGCTATATCCATAACATGACTGGTCCTCCATCACCGTTGATAGAGGATTACCTACGGGAAGCGGGTTTTTGGCACGTGGCGATGATAGGCCGGGGGTGCAAGTTGGACCCGAAACTTATTAGTGCGTTGATAGAAAGGTGGAGACCCGAGACGCACACATTTCATCTTCCATGTGGAGAGTGCACTATCACTTTGGAAGACGTGCATTTGCAATTAGAATTGCCAGTGGACGGGGACGCAGTCACTGGGTCCGTTCATTCTGCTGATTGGGGAGCGGTATGCTACGAGCTTTTGGGTGCTATTCCGTACAATATTAACGGAGGTCGGATCGAGATGAGCTGGTTACGAGACATATTTCCGGAGCCAGATGATGATTCTACCGAACTAGAAAAAATTCGATATGCTCGAGCATACATTCTTCAAATAATTGGAGGTTATCTGATGCCGGACTTGTCACAAAACCTTGTACATCTGAGATGGCTACTGAAACTCGTTGATTTTAGAACAGCTGGTGAATTTAGTTGGGGGTCTGCCGTGTTGGCAACACTGTACTGAGAGATGTGCGGGGCTATGCGACCGAATAAAGTGAAAATCGGAGGTTGCCTATCACTACTACAATCATGGGCACGGTTTCGCTTTCCATTTTTACGTCCTCGAGTGGACCACCCATATACATTCCCACTCATAACGAGGTAAATTTTATATTAAATTTTACAATTATTATGTAGTTTTAAAATATAATCGTATGCTAAAAATTTATTTAATTAGGTGGAACCATTTGGCAAGTTATGTTCGATTACCTACCAGTCTTGAAGATATACGGCTTCTATTAGATCAACGATCGGAAGCATAAGTAAGCATTAAAAATATATATATACATACATAATAAAATAGTGGATTCGTATTTAGTACTTAGTATTTTTTATTTAACTAATATTTCTACCATTTTTATATAGTTTCAATGGACACCATACGAGGATCCGGCAATTCGGGCAGTAATTCCGGATGAATACTTGTAAAATCCGAACGCTTGGCACATGAAGGTCCCATTGGTCAACTTTGCTATTGTGGAGATGCATAAATCAGACAGAGTATTATGGCAATTTGGACTCCGACAACTGATTCCTGTGGCACTTGAGGTGTTGGATGATCATCACAAAATCGACTTACGGCAATTGCATTCAGATTGGCCGAGATTCTGGTCACACTATATCCAAATGTGGGAAGATCGGTATGATTATATACCTACTCGGGAACCGATCATCGTTCCAGAGTTGGTGTGCGTGCCGGAATACATGCCATAGTTTAGGATCCATGGCAAGCCATATTTACTGTCAGAAGAGGAGAGGTAGCGACAATTGCGTGTCCAAAGGGAACGACGTGGCCCTTTAAATCCAAAAAGAAGGGACGATGACGCAGGCCCATCAACAGCGCCCACACAATCACTTGGCCCAGCAACAGGACCTACACAGTCATCGGGCCCAACAGTTCAACCATCGACACCCACAGCACAGCCTCTTCAGATGATGCCAGGTACGTATCCTAGCCCTTATATGTTTCCTTTTTCTTGTCCTATGGCAGGTTGGAATGCATGGCCCGGTTCATCTCCATTTCCAATTACTCCGAGTGGACTGCTGATCTATAGGCAGCCGTCGCACGAAGGATTGCAGGAGGAGCCGTCGGGGAGCTCTTCTTTTTACCAATCCCCATCACCTTATGGGTTTCAAACACCTCCGCCATTAATGATGCAAACACCTCCACAGTCACTATTCTATCAAGGCGGGTCATCCTCCCAACACCCACAACCAGAATCCTCACCGGAGTAAGCACAACCACCGCCAGAAGCTGGACAAAGGAGGAATCCAACGCGTAACCGTCAACGACCTCCATGTGGCACTGAATCCGACCGGCACGGACATTGATTTTTATTTTAATATATTTGTACAAACATTTTGAATCTTTTTATATTATTTCATGTAATTAGATAAAAGGTTGTTTTAAATAAAGTAATTGTAATTCACTTTTATATTTTTTAATAAAATGGAAATTATTTTAAATAAGGCAACATTTTGAATATTTTTATATTATTTCATGTAATTAGATAAAAGGTTGTTTTAAATAAAGTAATTATAATTTACTTTATATTTTTAATAAAATGGAAATTATTTTAAATAAGGCAAAATTTTGAATATTTTTATATTATTTCATGTAATTAGATAAAAGGTTGTTTTAAATAAAGTAATTGTAATTTACTTTTATATTTTTAATAAAATGGAAATTATTTTAAATAAGGCAACATTTTGAATATTTTTATATTATTTCATGTAATTAGATAAAAGGTTGTTTTAAATAAAGTAACTGTAATTTACTTTTATATTTTTAATAAAATGGAAATTATTTTAAATAAGGCAACATTTTGAATATTTTTATATTATTTCATGTGATAATATAAAAGGTTGTTTTAAATAAAGTAATTATAATTTACTTTTACATTTTTAATAAAATAAAAATTATTTTAAATAAAGCAATATTTTGAATATTTTTATATTATTTCATGTAATAAAATATAAATTATACAACATATTGACAATTACAACAACTATCAACTATTGCGATTTGGACATGATCTACTTGTATGGCCTGGGTTCCTACACCATCCACATAACTTTTGTTGATTGGTTGTTTCTCGGATATCCATATTGTTACGTATTCTAGTCGAGCAAGGTCGACCCTTTGGTGTACACCGCAACTCTATATCCGGTAACAGCTTAAACGGAGCAAGCGATACAGAAGGCCACTTACGCTCATCTGGGACTAGTGGGAATATGTGTCTCCACACGTTGTACATGTATTCCAATTTGTACACGTCGTCGACATAGCTCATGGGATCCAGACGAAGATTTTGACAAGCTGCAATTACATGAGCGCATGGGTAACGAAGTGGATCAAACCTCCCACAATCGCAAGTCCTATTTCTTAAGTGTACACGATATTGCCCGCCAGTAATACATTGGTGCGGTTTGTCAAACTCTGTCACACGAAACCATAAGTTGTCTCGATCGTGACACACTGTGTGCATAGTGTTCGCCTGTGCCTTCGCTTTGTTAATTTCTTGCAATACCTTTTCGCACCATACATTTCCTCCCTGCATTTGGCCTGCATAACTCGCTGTTTGTTTTGGAAATAGTGCCGCTAAACGAAAATATGTCTCTCGCACAACTGATGTTATCGGTAAATGATGTGTTCCTTTCAAATCATAATTTATACATTCGGCCAGGTTTGAGGTCATGTGACCATATCGTAAGCCGCCGTGGTATGCTTGTGTCCACTGTTCAAAAGGTATATTACATAGGTAGTCATGGCCCTCTTCGTTAACTGAATGGAAAACTGCCAACATCTCATGAAAACGGTCCTTACTTATCTCATAGCCTGCCAATATAAGTTGATAGCGAAAATTACATACCACTTTTCCATTTAAAATAAATTCAATATTCCAAACGAAATTATATTAATAGAGATAAAGTTAAATACCCATGTTCGCCACTTGCTGTCGTTCACCTTTAGATGGATATTGCCTGTAGTAGTTGGAAGCAATGTGCCTTAGACAGTACCGATGGTGTGTGCGATTCCATAGGCTTCCCTATCACTCAATTGCAACTAGTATCCCGGTGCCTCGATCCGATATAACGCATATATCAGGTTGGGGGCAAACATGCATCCTTAACCTAGAAAGAAAGAAATCTCAGTCATCAGCTGACTCCCCCGGTGTTATTGCAAACGCAATTGGAAGGATTCTTCCACTACCATCCTGTGCGACTGCTAGCAATAGCCGATGGGTATATCTACCGTACATAAAGGTACCGTCAATTTGTACCAATGGCTTACAATATGCAAATGCGTCTCGGCATTGCTTAAAGCTCCAGAAGAGACGCTTAAATACTTGGCATCCATGGAGCAATCAGTCGTTGTAGTATGCAGGTTCTGTTTGAAGGTCTGTTATGCAACCTGGGATGTATCTCTCTAGCACTTGACACCACTGCCATATTTCATTATATAAAGCGTCCCACCCACTATGCATCTTCTCTAAAGCCTTCTACTTAGCTATCCAAGCCTTGCAGTAAGAGGGCGTGTACCCCATTTGGTTACGAATATTGGCAATTAAGACTGGCACTAAAGTCCTAGGATCTGCCTTCACCGTAGGTAGTATTAAGCTAGCTAACATAGCTGAATCCATCTTGGGATGATCTTGTGAAATACCTTTCAACGAAGTACGTTAAATAATGTAACATTAAATAATAACAGTATTATTCAAAAACCTTAAATACTGTACCTGCAACACATGTATGTGGACCTTTATACTTTTTTATCTCCCATAACCCTGTCCTTTTCCTCAATGAGGCGTAGATTTTCCATGAACAACTTTTGTCTTTCGCCTCAAACTTATTGGATTTAGATTTAACTACGTGGTAGTTAACACCGTTATTGATGCTATGTTGTTTCAATGCACCAAGAAAACTATCCTTATTGGAAAATTCCTTACCAACTTCAAATTCACTCGAATCCAATAAGGAACTTGTATGATCACGTGTTCTGTGTGGTAGATCTGGAAACTCCAATGTATCATCTACAGATAGATCAACATTATGCATGTGGGCTGGAGGCGAGTATGCCCTGAATCGTGGATCTTCTTCTTCATCTGAACCCCTTTCAACATCTTCAGGTTCAGTTGGAATAGGCTCCGGTTCAGAAAATAGTCCAACTTCTGTACCATCGTGGTCGGGCTCTCGAGGTGGATCCACATCGGACTCATCATCTAACCCACCATCATCTGCGACGTATGAGGTCCCCTTACCAATGGACGTCATAGGGAGTACATCATCTCTTCTTCTGGGCGTTTCATAACATCTCCAATTGGATGTAGATTTCCAAGCACTATAAGTTGATGTCATTCCCCAGTACGTATTTCCAGCATCAAACATCGAGCCACCTAGGTGCATGTCCCATCCACTAACAAAATGTCATGCAGGGGTTGTGTATTCCATACCGCTACCAAAAACTGGCGGTTCTGTGTTATGTAACCCACTAACAGTGTCGGGCAGGGGTCATGTATTCATCTCGAACAGCAGCCGCAAATGTATCATTTGGTGATGCAAATTGTACATATAACTCAATATATGGTGCTCCACTAGCAAGATGAGTCTGCACCATTGCCTCCAAGCTATGAGCACCTTTGATGTCGAACGAGTCATATGTTACTGGATCAATAGAAGCACAAATCGATACCTAATAGACAACACTTTCATTAGCGTCGCTCCGAATATTTTACGCCTAATCCTTTTACGAAGTTCTGTCAAATCTATGTTCTGGTTGAAAACCAGTCATATTGTATTCTCTGAAAAAAAACAACATCGTTCTCGGTGTGACGAACCTCACCATTATAGTAAATAACAGCCCTAATGCGTTCACTTATCTTTAATTTTTATCCTTCTTAGCCTCTCTATTTTTTTTTTGCTGTAAGTTATGCAACCTGAGAACAAAATTTGGCTCATTTATAGCCCAAGTTATTTTAGAAACCACTGTAGCAAAAGAGCGTCCACGTGGGAGCTTCTTTCAGTACTTTTGCTGAAAATGCATCCTGCTTGAAGCGTTTTTGACATTATTTATGCAGACACGTCTTCTCAAAATTATTTTTTTAAAGACCACTGTAGCAAAAGAGCATCCACGTGGGAGCTTCTTCCAGTAATTTTGCTGAAAATGCATCCTGCTTGAAGCGTTTTTACCACTATTTGCGCAGACACGTCTTCTCAAAATTATTTTTTCAAAGACTACTGTAGCAAAAGAGCGTCCACGTGGAAGCTTCTTTCAGTACTTTTGCTGACAATGCATCCTGCTTGAAGCATTTTTTACACTATTTGCACAGACACGTCTTCTCAAAATTATTTTTTCAGATACTACTGTAGCAAAAGAGCGTCCACGTGGAAGCTTCTTTCAGTACTTTTGCTGACAATGCATCCTGCTTGAAGCGTTTTTGACACTATTTGCGCAGACACGTCTTCTCAAATTTATTTTTTCAGAAACTACTGTAGCAAAAGAGCGTCCACGTAGAAGCTTTTTTAGATTAACAAATAATTTAATTAAGTTACCCTAAACCCCAAACCCTAATTTATTTGATTTTTTTCTTAAATACCCTAAAGCCCTAAACCCTAAAATCCTAATCTAATTTTTTTATAAATTTATAATTAATTTACTCAAATAACCCTAAACCCTAATTTATTTGATTTTTTCCTTAAAAACCATAAACACTAAACCATAATCTAATTTTTTTAAAATTAGTAATTAATTTAATTAACAAACACTAAACCTTAATTTATTTAATTTTTTTCCTTAAAACCTTAAAATTTAAAAACCTAAAATTTTCAAAACCTTAACCCTAATTGCAGAAAACCCTAATAAAAACACGGGGAAAACGCTTCCTCAAGGAAGCGCTTTGCCTACGTGGATAGAAAGCGCGCCCTTAAGGAAGCGTTTTCTGTCGACGTAGGCAAAGCGCTTCCTTGAGGAAGCGTTTTCCTACGTTTTCCCCTGACAACGCGCTGACGTGGACGCGTTTTGTAAAAACTGGCCCATTCTGGTTAATAATTTCTGACCTGGCCCATTTCGGTAAATTTAAAAAAAAACGGGGCTTTTATTGGTAATTTGCCCCACAATAATACATCTGCGTATAAATGGCAAAATTCGATGATGTACAGAACAAATTTTCCTTATATATTTCTTTTAAACCTTTTCGTTCACATTTCCCTGTAACCAAGCCCCTTTTTTACATGAATCAGAGTAAGTAACATAGAATTTGTTTTTTGCGTTTCTTGTTATCTCCTTGATTAAGACAGTAATGAGGAAGAAAAGTAAAATTTAAGGTTGTTCATATCGCTTGTTAATAAACTGCAATCTATGTAATGTTAAATTTGAATTTTTTTCTAATGAAACAACATTTTATGCTATAAACTTAACCTCCAATTCTAGCAGATATAGTGCAAGTGGTTGTGATTTGAAGGTTTAAATATCATAATAAACCATGCAAATGCACTACTCTAACCATATGTTTGTTGTGTGTCAACTATAATGGAGATAACTTGAGAAGCAGTGGATTCAAATAATAGTGTATTATTTTAAAATGTAGTAAATAAGATAGTTTAAATATTTTAATATAATTTAATATAAAATAATTATATTAAGAATGTTATTAAATATATTTAATAATAATATTATTAAAATGTAATAACAATAATCATCTCCCTAAAAATATTTCTGCTAAAGGTATTCTGGTCATTTTAGCTTTTTTCTTTATGCTATTACAAATTTATTCCATTCAACCAAATACAAGAATATGATTGCAGTTCTATTCCATTGGATTCAACCAAACAATTAAATTACTGATTACAACTCTATTCCGTTACAATTACATTCTATTACAGCTCTATTTCATTATAGCTGTATTCCATCAAATGAATCAGTCAATTTTATATATAATTTCAAGCTGGTATGGACACTCGATATCGATATCTCTAATTATATTTACGTAAATGCAAGGAAAATACCTTAGTTTGAACACTTTATGTATTGGGCCAAATCTGTCCAGGCCCAACAACCTAAACCCTAGCCCAAACACAAAAAAAAAGCAAAGAAAGAAAATCAGATTTTTCTAAAACCCTAGCCGCCGTACCAGCATGCCCATCCTGCTGCCACCACCAACTCTCTGCCATCCCTGCAAAACAGACCAAGAAGAGCAGATAAACACAACACGCAAACAGTAGCAGAAACATTTTTTATATTTGTAATCGGCTTTAAAAGGCCGAATGATGAATGTAAAAAATGGGGGAAAGAATCGATTGTATTTTAGGGGGGATTTTTCTAACAAAAATTGTATTGAACACGAAAAAGAAATAAAAAAGAAAGAAAGTCAGTTTCAAAAAGGTGATTTCCGACTTAAATTTTCTGTAGTTTTGAGTTTTCTTGAGTTTTATTTTCCTTTTGGACTTCCATTTTCGCATTTAAAAGTAGAAAAGACAAGGAGAACGAAGTTTTACCTTGTAAATATGCTGTGAAACCTCTTCTCTTCGCCGAGATCGAAGTATAAAGAGGATCTTAAGGCTGAAAGAGAAGAGCCCCGAGGCTTAAGCATGTTGGTCGCCGTTCACGGTTGCAGATCGGCACTTAAGAAGGAAGCATAGGGTTTGGCTGAGGGAAATGAAATGGGGAGGTTAGGGTTCTATTTTTGGTTCAGCCAAATGAAGCAGGGGAAAGACTTGAGGTTTTTTTTTCTTTGATTTGTTCTTAAGTGGCTGAATGTATTTTAGGGTTTTAGGCTTGATTTTGTTCAACTAATGAAACGACACCGTTTGGTGATAGGGTATAATTCCAAATGGGTCCCTATGATGTGGTGTGTACTTTAATTTGGTCCTTATACGTTTATTTCTTAGTCTTTTTACCTCTGATTTTATTTTTGTTTTGATTGAGTCCCTATTTCATCCAATTTTAACCCTTATTTATTTATTTATTCGTTTATTTTATTATTCTATATTAAATTATTTCTTATTTATATTAAGTTATTTTATTATATATTTTTAATATATATATTATCTTTTATGTATTATTTATTTTAAACCCTTTTTAAATAAGATTTAAAATTTGTTGTGCCTTTTATTTTTATTTTATTTTATTTTTTTGAAGGAATATTTTTATTTTATTTTATTTATGCTAAAAAGGGGTCATTTTATTTTCTAAGATTATTATTTATTTAAAAGGTATGATTTATTTTATACTAATATATATATATTATCAATCTTAAAATTGGCCATAAATTGTTTTGTTATTTATTTTCATATCATTTTTTATATATATATTCTTAGTTTACTTTTACATCCGATTTTTTTCCCCTTATATAAGGTTTTATTTGATTTCTTATTTTTATCCTATTTATGTATATATTTTTAATATCACATTATTCATATATTTTTATATTATCCCATGAAAATACTTTCAATACTACATTATGCATATATTTTTGTCTATATTATGTATATACTTTTAATACTCAATACTATTACTATGAATATGTTCTTGGTATATGTATGTATATATATATTTCTTTATTCATATATTATTATCATTATTTTCCACTTTATATTACACTATTTTTATTTTTGTAAATACTTTTAATACCATTATTATATATAAATTTTCAATATATATCTGTGTATATTTATGTAATATTTTTTTTCAATATTATTATTTCTAGTGTGTATATATTATGTATATATTTTTAATACTACTTATATATTTTTATTTCTATTATTACGTATATATTTTAATACATATATTTATATATTTATATATCGTTATTATTAGTTATTTTTTATTATTACTATTTTCAATAAATATTGTACATATATTTTTAATCTAGTATTATATGTTTTAAATATATATGTTCCCTACTATTTCATATTTACATTATTCCTATCATGTTTAATACCATATGTTATTATCGTTTTATACTATTATTATTATTATTATTATCATTCTAGTTATCATTGCCATTTTTGTTGTTCCATGTTTTATTCATTTTTATTTATTCGTTAACTTACTTATGTATTCGATCATTTCATTTTCCTCATGTATTTGTTTATATTTACATATTACTAGCCTTGCTATTATTTCACCTCTTATAATTGCACATATTATTGTTATTGACACTATCGCACTTATTATTACGTATTAGCACCATAATTTGCTTTTATGTTTTACTATAAATCACGTTAAATTTTTACTCAATACATTAAAAAATTCTTTCATAAAAGTAATATTCCGTATTTGGTAATTCGAAACAATCGTGCCCTAACTCACTGGGTTTCGATTTCTTCTCATTTTACCTAAATAACGGAATATTATTTTTAATCAATACGAGTTTTAAAAAAATGCTTATTTTCGGAGATACGAGGTGTGGTGCCCTAACTTACTGGGTATGACATTTTGTTACCTCGAAATAAGGTCTTTCGCAAATAAAGGCAACATTTGGTGTTCGAAAATTCGAGAAAACGTGCCCTAACTTACTAGGTTTCGATTTTCCTCGTTCACCCTAGCTAACCGAATATCCTTTTCAAAAAGGTTAAAATACATGAATTTTAAATAAAGGCAAGCTCATTCTCAAAGTTCGAGATGACGTGTCCTAACTTACTGGGCGTGACATTTTATTACTTCGAGATGAGAGAGTCCTTAACATCCGTTTTAATTTATTCGATCATTTTTAAATCAGCATTAATACAAAGAGGGATCGTATTTTAAATTCTTTTAAGTTTTCAAATCTTCGACACTAAGACACTAATTAATCAACTAGGTACCAATTATGGGTGTATCGAGGGTGCTAATCCTTCCTTGTGCGTAACCGACTCCCGAACCTATTTTCTTGATTTGCGTGGACCAAAATCGTTGTTTAAATAAATCAAACCATTTATTAAAAACAACCAATTTTATGAGGTGACCCGATCACACCTCATCAAAAAAGATTGGTGGCGACTCCTTTATTATTTTCATTTTCAAAATTTAAGCCGATTCTAGTTTGTCAAAAAATGGTTACGACAACTTGGCGACTTCACTGGGGACACCAAATAAGAGAGTCAAGCCACACGTTGATTAACTTTTGTCTTTTTGTCGAAAATTGAAAATTTGGTTTTGATATACGATCCCTTCATTGCATTTCACCCGTTTTTCGTACGGTTTTCATCATTTTATTCCTATTTTCTTTAATCGCTTCAAGTTTTTATGCATATATCCTCTCGCATTGCATTGCATGACTGTTGTGGTCACACTCTTTAGGTGGGAGTGAGAAACTATTCCTTCGTGAGGTTTTCACCTCCGTACAGGATAGCGGATCACTTTCGTGATATATCCGTACCTATGTCTTCGTGAGATTTTCATTTCCGTGCAGCCATAGGGAAATGTATTCCCCTGAACTGAACTCGGTCTGTATGAGCCTATAATAAGTGAAGATCGAGGAATCTGCTGGTTCAGGTACCCTTACTCTAGAACCAAACCACATATAGAGAGACCTAGGAGCCCACCCTAGGTAGAGCCACTCCGAACCCCTAGTGGTCACCTTAATTGCTTTATTTGTTATTTATTTATCCTGTACTAACGTGTTTTGTTTTTGTTTTGTTTATAATTACATTGCATTACATCATCATAGGAAGGAGGTGTTGATTCATATTTGATTGCTAAATAGAATAGTTTGTCATAAGAAAACGAATTTTTTGATAAAGTGGATTATAACACGATTGTCTAAATATGGTCCAAGTAAACACAATGAAAGAAGGCTGATAGTCCGTAAAGAAATACAAGACTTTGCTTCATTGCCTGAGGATGCAAGCCGACAAAGATTATTCAAGAGTCATTACGTCTTAAAAGAACTGACGAGTATCACAGGGACAAGTGATCAATGAGTCGCGGCCTCGATCAAGCAAAAAGGAGTTAATATAGACATCTCTTGGGGAATTTGCAAGACTCGACCATAAGATCCGAATATGAAGAGGAAGTTAGGTGTCTTCACTTGGAATATAGGAGAAAGGCCGTATATGTAGTCCGTTTTATGTAAAAGAATTTGTTTTCTAGAAAAGTTGTTCTAATGAAATTGAATTCAAAATCAATGCCTTTTTTTCTTTTGCATTCATTTCATGCATTTGCATTGCATTGCATTATTTGCATTAGACTTTCCTTAAAAGAACCCTAATTAGGTGAAATTATTTCAGTTAACCTAGGAACCAACAAAAGTCAAGCGAATAGGCATCTTTACGGTATAAGGAAAAGGATAAAAGATATGGATCAAAGATTGAAAAGACTGGAACAAATTCAAAAAGAGATGTAAGACCAGTTACAACTGCAAATGCAAGAGCAACTGGTGAAGATCCAGCAAGATATAAGGGACCAAATGCTAGAGTCCCAATATGATGAATCAGTTGTCCCAATTACTGATTAAGGGGCTAGGAAAAGGAAAAAACTCCATGATCAATGCTGGGGAGGACAATCAGGAGCCTCTGTACCCTCCGGGTTTCACCCCGATAAAAGATCAGACATGTCCGCAAGATGTACCAATTGCTATCAGATCACAACAACATCAGACCGGTACCTCGGCACCCATGAATTACCCGACGGGCTCAGGTTCCAATCCAAGGACCAGTCCAACCAATCATGAAGTTCCTGATCTGGACGAAATGGAAGGAATAGAAAAAGCAAAGGTTGAACTGGAAAGACAACTCAAAGATCGATACAAGTGGTTGGAAGAAAAACTTAAAGTGATGGAGAATGCTAATTACCATCGCGGGGTTGACGCTAAAGATCTCAGCTTGGTCCCAGATTTGGTACTCCTGCCGAAATTCAAGACTCCAGAATTTGAAAAGTATAATGGGACTAATTGTCATGAAGCTCACATCACGATGTTCTACCGAAAAATGACAGGTTACATTGATAACAATCAACTGTTAATTCATTGCTTCCAAGATAGTCTGATTGGGTCAGCTGCCAAATGGTACAACCAATTAAGGCGTGCCAAAATTCATTCATGGAAGGACTTGGCACAGGCTTTCATGAAGTAATATGGCCATGTGACAAACATGGTGCTTGACAAAATTACATTACAGAATATGGAAAAGAAGCAAAGTGAGAGCTTTAGGTAATATGCCCAAACATGGAGAGAGGTAGTGTCGCAAGTCCATCCACCTCTTCTAGAGAAAGAAACTACGTTGCTTTTCATCAACACTCTGAAAGCCCCGTTCATTACCCATATGTTGGGAAGCGCTACCCTGAGCTTCTCAGACATAGTAATGTCTGGCGAGATGATTGAAAACGCAATCAGAAGCGGGAAGATAGACGCAAGAGAAAGCGCTAAGAGGTAAACCCCAAATAGAAATGAAAATGAAGTGAATCATATGAGCAAAGGATACCCCAAATTGGTCAACATAAGCCAGCCGAGGCAGGAATCCAACTCGAGGCCAAATACAGAAAGGCTCCAGTTTACACCCATCCTGATGTCATATAAGGAATTGTATCAGAATCTTTTCGATGTGCATGTGGTGTCTCCGTTCTACTCAGAACCAGTGCAACCTCCGTTCTCAAAATGGTATAAAGAGAATGCTCAATGCGAGTACCATGTGGGAATAACGAGACACTCAATTGAAAACTGCACTACATTTAAAAAGTTGGTCGAAAGGTTCATTGAAATGGGAATTGTAAAGTTCGACGATTCCTCAAAGCCTAATCGCTCTGACAATGCAGTAAATGCGACATTTGGAAGTGAGGGCAAAAGAGTTGCGATGCCTTGAACAAAGCCTGGAAAGAATATTGGGGAATTTGAATGACTTATCCGAAGAGGGAATTAAGGAATAAAAGTCTCCAAACTTTTGCATACTTGGGAGTGTTTTGAGCAATAGGACTGTGGAAGAGATCCCTTTATTTTTAGAGCTAATCTAGAGTAATATTCAAAACACGCTTGTTGCTTTAAGCCTAGAAGCGATAAAAATCCTTTTGTGAAATAGGCTTGTGTCCTAAGTCTTTATTTCAATAAAATGCATCTTTTTTAGTAAATATTCTTTTATTTCATTTCATACTATATAAATAATTGTTCATAGATTCTTTTGTTATTTGGATTTCTTTCAAGTATTCATTTATTATTCATTCATGATCATACCATACAAATAAACATCCTTAGAATCATTTATTCTTTAGCATCTGCCTTCAATAGGTCCCCAGATATCAATGACGTGAGCAACGTTGCTACTAACCCAGAATCTCCTTTCTAGCGAGATATGAGTCTTGAGGGATCTCAGAACTTGAAAGATGACAGAGATAGTTACATATCTCCTGATGTGTTAAGGATGGTAGAGTAAGATGAAAACAGATCCTACCTTACAAAAGTCGGTAGACAGTAAGCCTAGGATAAGAGAAAGAGGCAAAACATTGGAGTCTGCATCACTACAAAGACAAAGTGAGACATCATTAAATCATTCCAAGAATTCAAAGATGTTTTCACATGATCGCATTAAGATATGCCTGGGCTACTAAGGCCTATGGATGCTAAAAAGGGTCCATACGGGTGTCAGAAGGACACATGTTTATGGTCTTACATTAGCCAGACTAATCATAAGGTTCGAGTACTGCTGATCCACTATGGAAGGGGATTGTATCAGTCAAGCCATGAATGCCAAACGGAGGAAGACAAGACTTTTATGCCTCCTCAATTTCTTCACAAAATTTTCTATATGTAGGGCACAGATATTATAGGGCTGATCTCGTCAAAAGCTTTTAACAGGTATTGATTCATCTTTGGGGTCGTCGATTACTTTGTGAAAAGGGTGAAAGTCATCTCATATGCCAATATTACTAAGTCGACAATCATAAAAAAAAGGGTGCCAACAAAGAATATCAGAAAAGACCATGTCTAACACAACTGTACAATGTCAAAAGTTCGCAGTCTGTGCAAAGATTAGGTGCTATATTGCAGTGCAGCAAAGGGAGCCTTGAAAAAATCGTAGAAGATAATCGAGACTTGTAGAGATTGGCATAAGGAAGTGACCTTTTTACCCTTTATCCTTATCGAACGTCGGCCAGGACCTTAGCTGGGGCAACACATTGCTCATTGGTTTATGGGATAGAATCGGTTTTGAAGATGAAGTTCCTTTTCTCCGAGTCTCATCAGAGCTGAAGTTGGATAAGGCAAAATGGATCCAATCCCGATATGATCAGTTGAATTTGAAGAAAAGAGGTTGAAAGCCATCAGTCATGGTCCAATGAACGATGCGAGTTTACGATGAAGAGGTTCATCCTAGAGAATTTCACTAGGGGTACTTGATTTAAAGAAGACCCTTCATATACAAAAGGACTTCAGAGAAAAGTGGATGCCAAACTGGGAAGGACTTTATGTAGTAAAAAAGGCCCATTCTGGAGGAGCGTTGATGGCAAAGATTTGCCCAATCCAGTGAATTCAAATCCAGTCAAGGAATATTCTACCTAAAAGGAAAGAGGCCAAGGTGAAAACCCACAAAGGGTGCCTTGAAAAAAAAGGAGAGGCCATGGCGAAAACCCGCAAAGGGTGCATTGAGACCAAAGGGGATTTGAGTTGAAAACCCGAAAGGGGCGGCTCAAATTTGGATCAAAGTGGGGCATACATTAGTCTTGCTATGCCTGAATTAACAATGAAGAAGTATGCTACATCTTGGGACATCGACAAAGTACTCCGGATCCCCTAAACACATATTGAGCTCAGAAAGGTCCTCAAGAAGTTGGTACAGAGAAGCTCAAGCTGTGATATCTGGGGCATCTAGCTTCCATCTTGCCCATTTTGAATTTGTTATCTTTGATTCTTTTCAAGATATGTCCGAATAAATTTTCTTCTTATTGCATTGCTATCTTTGATTAACGTATTCATTTTGAGTTAATTTCCTTCTTATTGCATTTGCAATCTTTGATTAATTTATTCATTTCGAGCTATGCTCCCAATCAATTTCCTTCTTGTCCATCGTTTTGATATTTTTCAAGCATTTTGTATTGAAATAACGATTAATGGACCAATAATACTTTCACAAAAGAAGTTCTGCATATTACTTTGGGAGCTTCTAAATAGTACGGAGCCTGAAATAGGACCATTATTCAGAACTCACCAAGCCTAAGGGTTGGAAATATTTAAGCCCAAATTGAAATTATCTCATTGGGTTTTCTATCAAAGATATTGGTTGAGCAGAAAAATTACATTGGTGTTATAATCCCGGTAAAGAACGAGCAATGGGATTATTCTCGGGAAAAGAAAAATGATGCTTTGCATTTATGCAAATATTAGGCATATACATCTGGTCATTACACCTAGGGAATAGTGTAATAGATCAAACTGATTGAAGATGATACAAATCCTATACCTTTGAGTTGCAGTAGGATGGATGGAAGAAACTAAATTTATTCCTCTAAAATTGCAGTGGGAGGCACAAACTTTATGTCCCAGAAGGTACAGTGGAAGGGACTCTGAAATTACAGCGGGGCAAGCTTGCTGAACAAAATGTGATTGTTTTTCTGACTTTTCTATCAAGAATACCAGTCGAACAAGATGGCAGCCTAATACGTCAGTGATAATGTCCTGATGAACAACAAGCAATGATACCTTAAGCCTTTTTAAAAAAAAAAGCTCATGACATTTCTACACATCTAGTTAGGAGCATTTGATTCATTTCGATCATAGCATCCTAATTATTTGACATAAGCATAACATTTAGTTAGGAGCATTAGATCCATTTCAATCATAGCATCCTAATTATTTGGCATAAACATAGATACATGAAACTGATTTTACAAATCATGTTCCTCAGAGGACAGTGCAGTGGAATCGGTGAATTATCTCCCTAAGAAGTAGGGTAACAAGCTAAATTTAAAGATCTTAACCCCTTAAGAGTAGGGAAACATATCGAAGACGAAGGTCCTTAACCTCCTAAGCAGTAGGGTAACAGGCTAAATTGACAGATCTTGTCCCCCTAAGCAATAGGGAAACAGATCGAAAGTGACAGACCTTAAACCCCTAAGCAGTAGGGTAACAGGTTGAATTACAGATCTTGTCTCCCTAAGCAGTAGTAGAGCAGATCGAAGACGAAGGGCCTTAACCCCTTAAGCAGTAGGGTAACAGGCTAAATTTACTAATCTTGTCTCCCTAAGCAGTAGTGGAGCAAATCGAAGACGAAGGGCCTTAAACCCTTAACCAGTAGGGTAACAGGCTAAATTTACAAATCTTGTCTCCCTAAGCAGTGGTGGAATAGATCAAAGGTTAAGAGCCTTAAACCCCTAAGCAGTAGGGTAACAGGCTGAATTTACAGATCTTAACCCCCTAAGCAGTAGGGAAACAGATCGAAGATGATAGATCTTAATCCCCTAAGCAGTAGGGAAACAGATCGAAGGTGATGGATCTTAACCCTTAAGCAGAAGGGAAACAGATCAAAGGCGATGGGCCTTAAACCCTTAAGCAGTAGGGTAACAGGCTGAATTATAGATCTTAACCCCCTAAGCACTAGGGAAACAGATCAAAGACAATGTGCCTTAAACCCCTAAGCAGTAGGGTAACAGACTGAAAATTACAGATCTTGCCTCCTTGAAGTTACAGTGGAGCAGATTAAAGACGGCGAATCTTGCCTTCTTAAAGTTACAGTGAAGCAGATTTAAGCCACCATCCTATCTCCCTAAGCAGTAGTAGAGTAGGTTGAAGATTGCAGATCTTGCCTCCTTGAAGTTGTAGTGGAGCAGATCGAAGACGGCGAATCTTGCCTTCCTGAAGTTACAGTGAAGTAGATTTAAGCCACCATCCTATCTCCCTAAGCAGTAGTGGAGTAGGCTGAAGATTGTAGATCTTGCCTCCCTGAAGTTGTAGTGGAGCAGATCGAAGAAGGCGAATCTTGCCTTCCTGAAGTTGCAGTGAAGCAGATTTAAGCCACCATCCTATCTCCCTAAGCAGTAGTGGGGTAGGCTAAAGATTGCAGATCTTGTCTCCCTGAATTTGTAGTAGAAGACGATGAGCCTTAACCCTCTAAGCAGTAGGGTAATAGGCCAGAAATTGTATATCTTATCTCCCTAAGCAGTAGTGGAGCAGATTGATCTTATTTCTTTGAAGTTGCAGTGGAACAGATCAAAGCTACGAGTTACAAGTCCTATACCTCTGAAGTTGCAGCAGGGTCGAATCAAATTCTCTATATTGCGGCAAAGCAGATGAAAGGTACAAATCTATACCTCTGAAGTTGCAGTGGGTTAGAACGAGGCTACTTGAAAAAGAGAAGTACCGAAGAAGCAAGATCTTACAAGACCAGATAGATTTGGCCTATTTTAAAGTCTTTGCTTCATTCTCATTACATGATAATGAGCAAAGAGGGGCAGCTATATTGGGCCAAATCTGTCCAGGCCCAACAACCTAAACCCTAGCCCAAACAAAAAAAAGCAAATAAAGAAAATCAAAATTTTCTAAAACCCTAGCCGCCGTACCAGTATACCCATCTTGCTGCCACCACCAACTTTCTGCCATCCCTGCAAAACAGACCAAGAAGAGTAGATAAACACAACACGCAAACAGTAGCAGAAACATTTTTTATATTTGTAATCGGCTTTAAAAGGCTGAATGATGAATGTAAAAAATGGGGGAAAGAATAGATTGTATTTTAGGGGGGATTTTTCTAACAAAAATTGTATTGAACACGAAAAAGAAATAAAAAAGAAAGAAAGTCAGTTTCAAAAAAGTGATTTTCGACTTAAATTTTCTATAGTTTTGAGTTTTCTTGAGTTTTATTTTCCTTTTGGACTTTCGTTTTCGTAAAAGTAGAAAAGACAAGGAGAACGAAGTTTTACCTTGTAAATATGCCGTGAAACCTCTTCTGCTTCGCTGAGATCGAAGTATAAAGAGGATCTCAAGGCTGAAAGAGAAGAACCCCGAGGCTTAAGCATGTTGGTCGCCGTTCACGGTGGCAGATCGTCACTTAAGAGGGAAGCATAGGGTTCGGCTGAGGGAAATGAAATGGGGAGGTTAGGGTTCTATTTTTGGTTCAGCCAAATGAAGCAGGGGAAAGACTTGAGGTTTTTTTTCTTTGATTTGTTCTTAAGTGGCTGAATGTATTTTAAGGTTTTAGGCTTGATTTTGTTTAGCTAATGAAACGACACCGTTTGGTGATAGGGTATAATTCCAAATGGGTCCCTATGATGTGTTGTGTACTTTAATTTGGTCCTTATACGTTTATTTCTTATTCTTTTTACCTCTGATTTTATTTTTGTTTTGATTGAGTCCCTATTTCATCCAATTTTAACCCTTTTTTATT
Source organism: Gossypium hirsutum (assembly GCF_007990345.1). Classification (NCBI taxonomy): domain Eukaryota; kingdom Viridiplantae; phylum Streptophyta; class Magnoliopsida; order Malvales; family Malvaceae; genus Gossypium; species Gossypium hirsutum. Next base: position 46,766,458 of record NC_053425.1, on the reverse strand, counting down.
TATTTATTCGTTTATTTTATTATTCTATATTAAATTATTTCTTATTTATATTAAGTTATTTTATTATATATTTTTAATATATATATTATCTTTTACATATTATTTATTTTAAACCCTTTTTAAATAAGATTTAAAATTTGTTGTGCCTTTTATTTTTATTTTATTTTATTTATGCTAAAAAGGGGTCATTTTATTTTCTAAGATTATTATTTATTTAAAAGGTATGATTTATTTTATACTAATATATATATATTATCAATCTTAAAATTGGCCATAAATTGTTTTGTTATTTATTTTCATATCATTTTTTATATATATTCTTAGTTTACTTTTACATCCGATTTTTTTCCCCTTATATAAGGTTTTATTTGATTTCTTATTTTTATCCTATTTATGTATATATTTTTAATATCACATTATTCATATATTTTTATATTATCCCATGAAAATACTTTCAATACTACATTATGCATATATTTTTGTCTATATTATGTATATACTTTTAATACTCAATACTATTATTATGAATATGTTCTTGGTATATGTATGTATATATATATTTCTTTATTCATATATTATTATCATTATTTTTCACTTTATATTACACTATTTTTATTTTTGTACATACTTTTAATATCATTATTATATATAAATTTTTAATATATATATGTGTATATTTATGTAATATTTTTTTTTTCAATATTATTATTTCTAGTGTGTATATATTATGTATATATTTTTAATACTACGTATACATTTTTATTTCTATTATTACGTATATATTTTAATACATATATGTATATATTTATATATCGTTATTATTAGTTATTTTTTATTATTACTATTTTCATTAAATATTGTACATATATTTTTAATCTAGTATTATATGTTTTATATATATATATGTTCCCTACTATTTCATATTTACATTATTACTATCATGTTTAATACCATATGTTATTATCGTTTTATACTATTATTATTTATATTATTATTATTATTATTATCATTCTAGTTATCATTGCCATTTTTGTTGTTCCATGTTTTATTCATTTTTATTTATTCGTTAATTTACTTATATATTCGATCATTTCATTTTCCTCATGTATTTGTTTATAGTTACATATGACTAGCCTTGCTATTATTTCACCTCTTATAATTGCTCATGTTATTGTTATTGACACTATCGCACTTATTATTACGTATTAGCACCATAATTTGCTTTTATGTTTTACTATAAATAACGTTATATTTTTACTCAATACATTAAAAAATTCTTTCATAAAAGTAATATTCCGTATTTGGTAATTCGAAACAATCGTGCCTTAACTCACTGGGTTTCGATTTCTTCTCATTTTACCTAAATAACGGAATATTATTTTTAATCAATACGAGTTTTAAAAAAATTCTTATTTTCGGAGATACGAGGTGTGGTGCCCTAACTTACCGAGTATGACATTTTGTTACCTCGAAATAAGGTCTTTCGCAAATAAAGGCAATATTCGGTGTTCGAAAATTCGAGGAAACGTGCCCTAACTTACTGAGTTTCGATTTTTCTCGTTCACCCTAGCTAACCGAATATCCTTTTCAAAAAAGTTAAAATACATGAATTTTAAATAAAGGCAAGCTCATTCTCAAAGTTCGAGATGACGTGTCCTAACTTACTGGGTGTGACATTTTATTACTTCGAGATGAGAGAGTCCTTAACATCCGTTTTAATTTATTCGATCATTTTTAAATCAACATTAATACAAAGAGGGATTGTATTTTAAATTCTTTCAAGTTTTCAAATCTTCGACACTAAGACACTAATTAATCAACTAGGTACCAATTATGGGCGTATCGAGGGTGCTAATCCTTCCTTGTGCGTAACCGACTCCCGAACCTGTTTTCTTGATTTGCGTGAACCAAAATCGTTATTTAAATAAATCAAATTATTTATTAAAAACAACCACTTTTATGAGGTGACCCGATCAAACCTCATCAAAAAAGATTGGTGGCGACTCCTCTATTCATTTTCATTTTCAAAATTTAAGCCAATTCTAGTTTTTCAAAAAATGGTTACCACACTTTATATTTATATAGTTGAAATTCAATAATTATGGAAACAGAAAACCATAAAATTACGCACGCTGGATTAATTTAATCCTATATATTATGATGGAACAGTGGAATGAAATTTATCAGTAGTGTTACGACATATTGGACAAGCAGGATTTAATTTCAACCACTCATCAACATGAAAATAATGCTCGGAATAGTCCTTAATTTTTCATGAGCTTGGTATTCACGAAGGCATATTGTGCAAGTATTGCCACTTGGCCTCGGTAATCGCCGGCTTTCACCAAGCAAGGTTACTGGATAGGAATCGATACTTGGTCCGTTAAGCCCTTTGGCATCAGCAGCAGCTGATCAACGTGGGACGACGACTGGAACGGAGATTTCCAGATTATGCTGTTGATGCTATGACAACAAACCCTAGGAGGCATAAGAGGGGTATTCCCACTCCAAAAATTAAACAGAGTTTAGCTTTTCTTGAAATTCCTGTAGAAGTGAAAAGAATAATATTTATGATTCCGATAGTTACTTGTGGAATAATACAAGACAATGTGCTATTTTCACGTCTATGTTTTGGCTTAAATGATTGGTGTATAATTTTTTTAAAAAATTCTAAATAATTTTTACTTGAATGTGCAAAATAAATAAATAATTGTATGAACAGAGTAAAAAGAATTTAGGTTAAATTTTTGTATTAGTCCATATATCATTCGCAAGTTACGTATCTAATCATTGTACTCTAATTTTATCAAATTTAATTTTTGTATTTTTGAAAATTTAAGCTTCTAGTCATGACTTAAATAGTACTAGTTAAATTCATTAGGTCAACTTCTACTGTTAGTCTTGTACTATGTATAAATTATGTATTTAGTACTTATTTTCTACTTTAATTATTTTTAGACTATATTATTTGAAATTTGAAATTTTAGTGATTGCTAAATTTATTAACTAAAGTGACATGATTTTTCTATTAATATTATGTAATAATAATAATTTAATATGACATTACAGTACATATAATAATATATTTGTTGTGTAAAATTTTGCAAATGATAAAATTTAACTAATAAATTTAATGGAACTCGAGAAGTAGCCCATTGGCTGAAAGAGAGTTCACTTATACTCATGAGCAGGGTTCAATCCACAAATTCTCCCGTGTGGTGGTTAGTGTTTGTCTATGCGAGTTTGAAACTGTATTATATAAAAAAATTAATAAATTTAATGATAGATCTATTTTAATTTTTATTATTAGGTGAAGACACATGACTATATTACTTCTATTTGTGAAGTTTTTTTCTTTTTTAAATTTATCGAGAATGAACGAATTAATTTTTAAGTATCCAAAGCTAAAATTATTTAGCGTGAGCGTTTGTTCGAATCGAGTGAAAAAATTTTAAATTAATCAAGTTGACGAGTTCTATTTTATCATCTTTACTCGATTTGAAATTTTTTTTGAATCGAATCGAGTGAAATAAATTTCGAGTTAAGTTGAATTGAGTGAAGTTGTTCGAGTTAAATTAAAAAATTAAACATGTTAAATTAAAATTTTGTTACAATATAACTAATTCTATATTAGAGCACATAAATTAGAAACCATATATATTTGAAATTTTTTTCAAAGCAAAATAAGAAGAAAAAAATACTTTAATAAGATAAACTTGAATAGTTAATTAACTTATTTAGGTTCCAAAATTATTATTTTAGAAAAAAAATATTTTTTTAACTTTTTTAAATATCCTTTAGAACGTTTTTAGAATTTTTATTTTTTTAAATTTATAATTTTTTAGAAAATATAAATGTTGGAATTTTATGAATATTTTAAATTTTAAAAATTATTTTGAATTATTTTGTAATTTTTGTTGAGGGACTAATTTGTTCATTTTCAAAATTGACAAGGACCAAAAAGATATTTACACAAATTTATTATTCGAATTATTCAAGTTATTTGAATTGTAAAATTTAACTTGACTCGAATAAAATTTGAAAAAGCTAAATAATTGGGTTTGATTTTTAAAAATCAATTTTTTATTACTTTTTCTAATCGAATGAATTTTGGTCACCTAAAAATCACTGGAGCACTGGATATCCATAGCCGTATCACTCTTGAGCATGCAATTCCCACCGCCAGTTCACAAGACATTCAATCGGGTTCATTCCAAGTTAATCTCATACAGAATCCCAAGCTGGAACTAAAACCCTACATATCAAGCTGATTCTCTAAAATGGCCACCCCAGAAAAAGTTTCTCCGCTAAGACAAGAAATGTACCTTACTTCGGGAAGTTGTTTCGATATTGCACCATTTGAGCTATTTAGAAACACATAGCTTTCTGGATATTCAAGCTTAAAAGGAGTACCAGAGAGGTTAAGACCCTTAAGGAGACGCCTTGGGGTGCAATAATTAGGATCGTTGATCCATATACCTTGATACAAATAATCGATATTTTCGACTATGAATTCACCGGAAAATGTAAGGATGAGAATTGCTTTAGTCTATTTTTTTGCGTGAGAGATTGAAACGAGGATAGCCACAACGATCAGGTTGATTGCTAAGACGAAAAGGGAAGTGAATCCATCGATCCCCACATGAAAAACTGAACAAATTCCAGCGCTTGTTGATGGTTGAAATGATAGTAAAATGGAGACGACTATGAAGAAGATAATTTGGAAAAGTGCCATCTAAAGTGGTGCTAAAATGAAAGCTATACCAAGATCTTGTTGGATTTTTAAGCTTTCATAATGATAAGTAAAAACAGAAACGTTAAAAGAAATTTTTTTTATAGAAACATTAAAAGAATTTTAATTATATATGATCTAAAGAAAATGAGACGATGTCATTTTCATGCTTAATGGAAATGGGAAAGCAAAAGAATTCTATAAAATTTTTATGGTAAATTACACAGTTAGTCAATAAATAATGGGTAAGTTTTCGTTTCGGCCACTTTAACTAAAACAAGTTACAATTTGTCATTGAACTATTTGAAAGTTTTCATTTAAGTAACTGAATTATTTAAAAAATTTTATTTAAGTCACTGAGTTGTTAAAATTTTTTTTAAAAGAAGTTTCATCAGAGAGCTCCAAGCAACAATTTGACAATCGATATAGTGGATCAGTATCTATCGACGAGTAGAACAATATACCTTAGCTTAGGTCTTAGTCAATCTAATGGTCAATGTTGGAGATTGGAAAAAAAAGTTTGAATTTTGATTCGCATGTTCATAACGTCTAAAGTTGTTTCATGAAAAAAAATTGAACCTTAGAAAAAAAGGGAAAAAAAGTTTTTGATTGGTGCAAATAATATGAATAGAGAAAGCCATATAACATCGACTTTAACAACCCAATTACTTAAATGAAATTTTTTGAATAGTTTAGTAACCAAATTGTAATATTTTTTACCAAAATGTAAACTTACTCATTATTTAGCAACTAACAATATAATTTACCCAAACTTTTAACGCGTTTAACTTTTTTGTGGTCATATTTTATTTGTTTAATTATTTTTATGGAATTAAAAAAAAATCTGTGGTAGGATTCCTGGCAAATGATGAACTTGGTTTATTTGGAATTTTAATAGGTCAAAGAGATGAAAAATGAAGCTTTAGATAAAGATAAATTAGCAATCAAGCATGTCATGTTAGATTTGTAAAATAAATCTAAAATAAAATTGAATAAATCAGGATCTATCATGTCAAATCATCAAGAACAAAATTAGATGCGGAAGCGTATCTGAATCTAGGAATTCCTTGAAGTTTTATCGGATCTTGAGGATTTGATCTTCCAAGCACACAAGAAATTCAGAGAATATCTGCTCTCTTTTTCCTAATGATGGGATATTAGAAAAGATATATATTGTGTATAATTCGAGGACCATAACCCTAATATTTATAACCTTAGCATATTAGTTCTAATCAAATATGTGTAGAAAATCTAGTAATTGAGTTCTAATCAAATTCTATAATGATAGGCTAATTAGAATTTGATTAGAACTCAATTATTAGAGTATCTACACATATTTGACCCATACTTTATTTAATAATTAAAGCCTAATAAAATTTTAACCAAATTAGATCACTTTTAATTTGGGCTAATCTATCATGATAGTAAATATAACATGTAATTACCCGTATTATATATGTGATATCCTTATTTTCCAGCAATCTCTTGCTTGGACCGCATATATATACTAATTACTCTATAATTACATGTTATTATATAACCTTAAGAGCTCAAAATTTTACTATCATATCCAAAAGGTATTCCGAACAATCTCGTCCATTAATTATGTTAACATAGAACCAAAACGACTTTCGTCACATATATCGTAACTAAATCCATCCATGATCACATATATTAATGCAACCAAATGAAATAGATCAAGTATGGATGTGTAGCATGGAAATTACATGCAATATGATCTAAACATATCTATTTCCAACTGGTCCTCCTTAGTGAGATCAAACCTTACTAAAATCATAGTGTAAATAGACCAAATAAACTTTATTTTTGCAGAAAATAAACTTAATATCTTTAGACTGAAAACTAAAAATGTGTCTATAACATAAAAGCATTTAAAAGTACAAACTCCCACTAAAACCAAATATCTTTAAATGATATTACACCCATATGAGCAATGTGCTCATGAAAAACCTTGGGTATAGTCCCTTAGTAAGCAGATCCGCAATTATTGACTTTTTCCTAATATGCTTTATAGACACCTAACAACTTTGAGCTTTTACTTTAACAACCAGGAACTTAAAGTTTATGTGTTTTGACTTTGATCTGCTCTCATTACAGCAAAACATGCTTTTAGCAACGTTTTTTTAGGCCTTTAGCGGCACTTTTACAAGCACCGCAAAAAACACCGCTAAAGACAACTCCGCTAAAATTTGCGGCATTTATGTAAAAAAACACCGTTAAAGAACATGACATTTAGCGGCATTTTTGAGAAAGCGCCGCTAAAGAACTTGACCTCTAGCGGTGCTTTCCATACAAAATCCGCTAAAGAACATGACCTTTAGCGGCGCTTCCCGTACAAACGTCGCTAAAGAACATGACCTTTAGCGGTGCTTACCAAACAAACGCCGCTAAAGAACGTGACCTTTGGCGGCTCTTTTCACACAAACGCCGCTAAAGAACGTGATCTTTGGCGGTGCTTTTCTCAAAAACGCCGCTAAAGAACATGACCTATAGCGGCACTTTTCATACAAACGCCGCTAAAGAACATGATTTTTAGCGGCGCTTTTCTAAAAAACGCCACTAATTTTAGCAAATTTCTAACATCTTATTTTCATTCATATACAACCCTTCCTGTAACATCAAAATCCAACCAATAACAGCAAATCTAAATGATACCTCAAAAATCCAAAATGAAAGATATATTATCTAAATTAATAAATCAAATAACAAAATATTCTTACAGTAATGTTAAAAGTTATATTGTTAAAACATTCTTACAATAAGAAAAAAACGTCTAAGATGGTGGATTTTGCGACTGCTGAAACATCTTCATCATATTCTGAAGCTATAGATGGAGTTCGTTGTATTTTCTGTTTTGCTCTGCTTCCCTCGCTGCTGCTTCCACTTTAAGTTGAGCAATTTGCTCAACTGTGCTTACTTGCATATGAGCCATCTGGTCTCTTAACCTCTGAACTTCAGCTTGAGCTTGACTCCCCGTAGGCATGTATTGCTGCGAGCTGGATCCAAAATATTGGGTTGGGTTAACACCAGATCCTTGAAATCAAACCCGACCATACCTTTCAGGACCCAAAACTTCAGTAATAATTCTGTTATCAATGTCCCCAAGATTAAAAGAACTATCACTTGAAGCAATCGCTTCATACCGCCTTTTTATCTTTAGTTTATCCTAATAAATCAATCAAAGAGTTAGAAACGAAATATATAATAAAAACAAACACAACATAACTTAACATTATTTAAAACTACTAACGATGAATATACCGTTATAATTAAACCATTATGATTAAACATTATAAATATTTAAAATAAATCAAATTTTATTAAGTAAATATACTATAATTTCTCCAGCTTCAGAAGTCATTGGAGATCCATCTTTCTTCCTATGTGTAATGTCAAAAAGCTGAAGGTTTAATAGAAAAAATTAATATTTGACACAATTAATAAATTCAAAATACCTCGGCCTCAGCTACACAAGCAATACTTTTCGACCTTGCTGTGTGCGTGAATTTTTGTTTTTGCCTGCTGCTTGTTCCAACTCACTCACGGTCCTATATTATGAAATTATTATTACGTATATAGTCAATACTATCAACCAAAATAATTATAAGAGTTTGGAAGTATGTAATACCTCTCATTTCTTTGAATTCCAGAATCTAACCACATCTTCTCATTGGTACCTCAGCATTTTCGGTGGGACATTTCGCAATTTCTCTTCGAGGCTTATATCTTTCTTAAAATATTCTTTTTTTAAAGTGCTTTTATGGTCTCTCCATTTTTTCCCAATGCCTTCTTGATATAAGCATCCGAGACCTTTAAAGCAAATCTCTTCTAAAAAAACACAAGTTTAGAAAATAAATATAAATGAAACTTAAACCAAAGTATTATAAATTACATTAATGTTTTGTTACCTTAATATTATCGAGAGCTTGATTTTTGTTACTATCAGGCATTTGATGCCATGATTCGTAGTTGATAGGCAACATATTGGCATTTCGTGCTATAATGCCCAAACATCCTGCTAAAAGTCTAGCTTCTGATCCAACAGGCTGACCAAGATTGTTTCTAGATACTTTGACACGCTCGACAAGATTTAACTTATATAAATCTTTTAGTAGCATACGTCCTCAAGATCTGCGTGACCCACCGCTTTCAGCTGAAAAATGGTATATTATAATATATAAATTTGAAAAAGAAATTAATAATAAAAGTCAACACACATGTAAATTAAATTTAACATTACTTTGAATTTCTGCAGGCTCGTCAGGTGTTTCCGGAACATTCGAAGTTCCAATAGCAGTTTGTTGTTCACTATTTGTTTCTTTTGAATTTGGAGTATTCTGAAAAATACTTAGATCTCTTTTTTCTGTAATACACAAAAAATAGTTGAAATTTTAGTAACTAATTACAACAATAATAGTACATATAAAATAGTTGAAATATTTAACAAGACTAAGATTTAAATTATAATATTACATATAATTAAAAAATCGTAAAATGTTATTCATAATTCGTAAACATCTTCATCGACATCCTAGCGAACCCATTGAAATTGTGTACTAGTACTAGGGATATTTTAGTTTTGTTCTTGAAAAGAGAAAGTTTCTGATCTTTCGACAATGTCATCTCTACTTTCATTGCCCATGTCAAACAAGTCTCTAGGGGTGTTTCGGAGTACAACATACCAACCCTTATCAGTTGGATCTTTCGAATAAAAAACTTGTTTCACTTGAGAAGAAAATACATACGGCCTGTCTATTAATTGTTGTCCAGTGTGTATCAAGCGAGAGAAATTCACCATTGTAAAACCAAATTGATCTTTTTTAATTTCGCGAGCAGTATTAACATCAGCCCAATCACATCGAAATAAGACAACCTTCCATTTTCCATAGTAATCCAACTCAATAATGTTAGTAAGAAGTCTGTAATACTTCACATTTCCCTCAACAAGATTACTGTCCCTAGCACTAGCATAACTTGTAATTAAAGAATTAACAACAATTCCACAATTTTCAGTTCTCCTCAATCTCTCGTGATATTTTGTATGAAATCTGAATCCATTGATAAGGAAGACACTATATCTTTTTACTACTCTATTCGGACCTTGGGAAAGCCATTTAACTTCGTCATTGACGTCCTTCCTACTCCAAACCTATTGAATCGAAAGTAATTGAGTAATTATAAATGTTATGAGAATACATTATTATTTGTCAATGAAAGCTTCAATTGTATACCATTTGGCTTAACCATTCATGAAAAGATTCTGTGAATAACTTATTTGTGACAGCCCTAATGTGACCCTAGTCGGAAAGTGGTTTCGGGACCACAAAACCGAGTCATAAAAATAATTAACCGTCATATTTGATGCTTATTATATGTGAATATGAATGTGTGGAAGTTTCATACTTTAATTTGGTCAGTATATGTGAAATTTATTAGTAGGGACTTATGTGAGACAATTTAGAAATGTGCTAGGCAAATGCTAAAGTGGCCTATTAATGTATGTGGGAAAGTGCTTGTACTTGCATGTCAATTTAGCCAAACTATAGGTAGTGGCCGGCCATGCTACAAATTATATAATCAAATGTGAATTTTCTATTAACTTTAAATAGCTAGATGCCATATTAGTATGGAGGATGTAATAAAATAAAGAAATGATAATTAAAGGAAGAAAATGGGTGAAAGAAACAAAGTCTTCATCCATGTTTCTTCCTAGCCGATTCTAAAGAAAGAAAAGAACAAGAGCATTCGGTGATCTTGAACTCAAAACAAGGTGAGTAGTTCATGCTAATTCTTGAAATTTTCGTATATTTTGAGTTAGTTCTTAAGTTCTTTACTTAACCCATGACCAAAATTTGAAATGGTGTGGTGTCTTGAGTATTCGGTTTTAGTAATTATAGGATGAGATTGGGTTATAGTCTTTATGTTTTATGAAGAATTGTTGAAGAGAAAATGTTCAAGAAATGGTTGTTGTTCATGTTATTTGGATGAAAAAGAAAATGGTAGTTAGGTGAAGTAGAGTCTAACAAAGGAGCACATATGTGCATTAGTTGCTAAATGGAGAAAAATCGGCTAACAAGTTGTGTATTAAGGCCGAATATGATTTTGGATATTATTGGGCAATGTATGTGTTTTGAATTGATGGAATGGAGAGGATGCTTTAATTGTGTTATGAACAATTATATGTTAAATTAAGGTTTGCTAAGCTAGCTATTGAGGTGAAATGCAAATGTTAGTATTTGATTTGGTAATAATCTGCTTGGGGACAGCAGCAGTAAGGTGATTTTGGAAAATCGCCATAATTTTTAGGAGTTGAGTTAGAAGCTAAATAAATTATGTCATTAAATCTTGAAGAGTCTAGTTTCTTACAAAAGAAACTATAAAAACAAAAGAGTTACCGATCTTGAGATATTTGAAATATTGTGGGGCTGAGTCAAAATGACTACTAGATTTCCTGTTCTGTTTTTATAAAATCAGTATAAATTGTACAAAAATGGCCCTAAGATAAAATTTATATGCTTAGACTCCTTAATGAGTCTAGTTTCAAATGTAATAAACGAGAACATATTTTGAATTTTGTACAATGAGAAATTTGATTCGTAGTAAAGAGTAGTCAGTTTAGTCAAACAGTGAAACAAGGTGAACTTTAAGAAAAATCTGGTATTGTTGGGCTAAACTAAAAATTTTGAAAATTTTATGGATAATAGATAAATGAGTCTTCTATCAAGAAAAATTTACGGCAATTGATTTGGAGTTTCGTAGCTCCAGTTATAAAAACTTTAGTGACTATTGCGCAGGAAGTCAGCTTATAGGGAAATTGTAATTATATTGTAAACATTAATGAAAATTTGCTAATGAATTATTTATTGATTTTTATAAAGCTTACTATAATCTATATGTGTGAAAGTCGAATCTATATGTATTATATTCTGAAAGTAATACTTGAATAGTCGATTAATGACTAGTTTAAAATTTGTTGAACTTAAGCTCAAGAGCAAAGGGGGACTAAATCCGATAAAGGAAAGGAAAAAGTAATTGAATAGCCGTTGAAGTCGTTCGACAACATCTGAGGTAAGTCTTCGAGTAATGAAACTTAGTTTATGATTTGATTAAGTCATGACATATAAGCATAACGAATAAACGGAGATATAATGACTTTACTTGAATGATATATTGAGGTGATTAGTTTATACCTATGACGGGTAGCCGAATGTGTATAGAGATCATGTTATAAAGCCAATCAAAATCATGTTCCTTGTATGTGGCTATCGAGCCGAAATTGGTAAGGTTTGATAAGTGTCTTGTGTTTGAGCTTTAGTAATGAAAATGAAATATGGATGTGTCATGATTTATTGATATATGTGCATGATTATTCGGATGACATCCGGGCTAAGTCCCGAAGGCATTTGTGCTAGTGACTATATCCGGGCTAAGCCCCGAAGGCATTGTGCTAGTGACTATATCCGGGCTAAGCCCCGAAGGCATTTGTGCTATTGACTATATCCGGGCTAAGTCCCGAAGGCATTTGTGCTATTGACTATATCCGGGCTAAGTCCCGAAGGCATTTGTGCGAGTTGCTATATCCGGCTAAATCCCGAAGGTACTTGGGTTTGGAAGTGAGCGATCTTGCTGTAATAATTTCAATTAATACGCTCATAAAATCCAAACGATAAGGTATGTTTCGTATATGCATCGGAAAGGTTGATTCCTTTTAAATAGTATTCGCTCAATTGATTAACGAACTTCCGACCTCTAGTTAGGTTTGATTCCCTGTGTATGAATATAATGGTTGAAGCATGAAGTAAGTATGATTTGAGAACATGCATATATGCAATTATTCATGTAGTCATATGAACGTTATACCTTAGTCGTGAATAATTTCATTACTTGAACTTACTAAGCATTAAAATGCTTAATCTGTTACTTTGATTCTCTGTTTTATAGATTTTGTTCGTCAGCTATCGGACTCGGGAGTGTCAAAGTCGAAGTCATCCACACTATCTAAGCCACTTTTGGTACTCTTTTAGTTCAATTTTGAAAATGGCATGTATAGGGCTGACCCTTATTGTTAATTAAGTACCCTTTGGTACTGTGTATTCGTATAGCCATGCGAAAATGGCTCGTATATTTCGAAGTATAACATTATGGTCTTGTGATATGGTTATTAAGTGGCGTGGAAATGTTTGGTAATGACTAGCCATTGGAATGGCCAATCATGGTCCTATTGGTGCTACGTACGTCATGGCTAATCGGGATTACCCTTGATAATAATGTATGTCAATTTACTATTTGATTCATGGAAAATTATGAAATAGGTAAAATTTACCCTAAAATAGATGCTGACAGCAGCAGTGATGTAAGTTGGAAAAATCACTAAAAATAGTAGGAATGGAATTAAATAGTGAATAAATTATGTAATCTAATCTTGATGAGTCTATTTTCATATGAAAGAAACAAAACTACCATATGAGCCGTATTTTATGAGATGTTTAAGTTTTCTTGAAATAGGGCCAGAGCGTTTTCTGGATCCCCTGTTATGACTTTGAAAATTTACCATAAATTAACCAGAGATAATTAGAAGTCATAATTTATATGTATAGATTCCTTTTTGAGTCTAGTTTCACTAGAAACAAATGGCATAAGTATTGAAGCTCTTTACAGGGAGATATCTAAGTCGTAATGCATGAAGGTCAGAGTAGTCGAACCCTGAAATAGAGGAGACTTTAACTAATAAACTGTACTAATTGGCTTGACAAAAAATTATAGAAAAACATTTTTAGATGGATATATGAGTTTAGTTTCAGGAAAAATTTACGGAATCGGTTTTCGAGTTTTGGAACTCAAGATATGATTTTTAAAGTGACTGTGATGCAGTTAGCCAGCTTGTCTGGAAATTTTAAAATGAACTGCGTAAGTAAATGAATTAAGTCCGTTAACACCTCGTGTTCGACTCCGGCAACGGTCTCTGGTACAGGGCGTTACATTATTAATCTCTCGATGTCGTAATCTTCGAGAGCGTGAACGAGATCTCAAGATTTGTTTGTACTTACTATGTTAAAAAGAGGTTTAATAGGTTAGAAGACAAACAAATTAAAAAGATGAATATTTATCAAATTCTAGACTTACTTGCGTAATGGTTCAATTGAATCGTGGTGAAAAAAGAACATATCGATGTGCTTGTACCCAATATCTATCTTCTAATTCTACAATTTCAACTTTACCGTTTGGTTCTCCATAACTTTGAAATAAATAAGTTTCAGCCAAGTTATGATCAGTGAGCCCAACATTTTTACTTGTCTATTCAGTCTTGTTTCAACATCTTCTAAATATCGAGAATAGAAAGTCATACACTCCTCTGCCTAGTAACCTTTAGCAATTGATCCTTCTAGATAATGCTTATTACGGCAATAAGACATCAATTTGCATATGAACCTAAACATGATATACAACATTATCAAAAGTTGTAACTAAAGGTATAGAGGTGAATGAATGAATACTTTACAAATAATCTATAGGATACATCCATCGATAGAAAATTGGTCCACCAAGTACTGTTTCACGAGGGAGATGGATTAGCAAATGCACCATAATAGTGAAGAAAGAAGGTGGAAAGATCTTCTCCAATTTGTATAAAGTCAAAGCGGCTCGATCTTATACTTTCTCAAGTTCTTCAACATTCAAAACTTTGGCACAAATAGCTTTCATTATATTGGATAGTTCAATTATACAAGACGTGACCTTTTTTGACATACAACACCGTAAAACAACTGGCAGTAAATCTTGCATCAAGATGTGATAATCATGTGATTTTAAAGAATATGTCTTCGATCTTTAAGACTTACACATTGAGATATATTTGATGCATACGCATCTGGGACCTTTATATCCTTCAACACCATGGAGAACACTTCTTTCTCTTTCTTCAACATTGCAAAAATAGAATGCGGCAATCGATGTTTCCTATTTGGAAGTACTTGGGGATGAAGATCACGTTGAATTCCCATGTCAACTAAATCAAGTCGACTTTGAAGATTGTCTTTTGATTTTCCATCGACATTCAAAATTGTCCTAATGATGTTCTCGCAAACATTTTTCTTAATATGCATGACATCAAGATTGTGTCGTAAAATGTGATACTCCTAATAAGGCAACTAAAAAAAATATTTCTTTTTTTCCACAAGTCCGCCTTATTAGGATCATCCTTTTCGTCAGATTCATCATTAGATTCATCCCTCGATCTTCTCTTTGTTTGCGTGTTAGGTGGTTGATTCATCTTCTTATAATTGAAATTGATATCTTTCAACATGAATAAGATTTCAGATCTAATAGTCTGCTCAGAAGCTTCTCTGAACTCTTTAGTACCTTCAAATAGAGTCATCTGAAATCTAAATCTATGATTTCCATCTAGCCATCGACGATGCCCCATATAAGATAACTTTTTCCCATTATATAACCATTTTGAACATACTTACGCCACATAACAAGGGCAAACATAACGTCCTTTGGTACTCCAACCAGATAAATTGGCATAAATCGGGAAATCGTTAATAGTCCACAACAATGCTGCACATAAATAAAAGTTCTCTTTTCTGAAAACATCATATGTTTCAACACTAGCCCATAACTGTTTCAACTCTTCAATAAGCGGCTGCATATAAACATCAATATCATTTTCGGGACCTTTCTCTCCAGGGATAATCATAGATAAGATAAAAGAATATTGCGTCATACAAATCCATGGAGGCAAATTGTAAGGAACAAGCACTACAGGCCAAGTCCTATACAAAGTACACATGATTTTAAAAGAATTAAATTCGTCAGCTGCTAGCCTAAGCCTCACATTCCGAGGATCACTTGCAAAGCTTGGAAATTTACTGTCAAATGATTTCCAAGCTAAGGAATCTGCAGGATGCCTTAATAATCCATTATCGGTTCATTGATCATGATGCCACCTCATAGATTCGGCTGTCTTTGATGACATGAAAAGTCTTTGAAGCCTAGGTATTAGTGGAAAATATTGCAAAATCTTTATTGACTTTTTTCTTAACTGTGCCTCACCTTCATCCACTTTCACATCTTCTGTATTCCTATTCATCCAACGAGAATTATCGCAAACATGACAAGACTGTTGGTTTTTCCGATCACCCCAGTACAACATGCAGTCATTTGGGCAACTATGAACTTTGTCGTACCCAATGCCTAAATCTTTTATTAGTTTCTTTATATATTGACAAGACTGAGGGATTTTTGCAAACGGAAACATATCTCTCAAAAACTCTAACAACATTGTAAAAGAGTTTCTAGTCTACCCTCCCAAACATTTTAAGTGAAATAGACGAATGCAGAAGGACAATTTCGAATATTTTGATCCATCGTAAAGTTCTTCGTTCATTTCATTAAGTAACTTGTAGAACTTTGCCGCTTCTTCATTTGGCTTTTCATCAGGTACACTTCTTCCTGTTTCGATAAAAACATTTCCACCAGTATTATAATATTCGGATGCAATAAAGTCAGGTGGAAACGGTTGCAAACCGTGACTGTGCATATTAAATGCATCCCGCAACATACCTTCCATGTCATCTTCTCTAACATACTGATGGTAAGCAGTATGAAGATAAGTAGGATTAGATGTTCTACTAGGTGTACACTCTCCATGGAAAATCTATTTTTTATACCCCCGAATAAAACCATCAACAATTAGATGTTCATAGACAACTTCACGAAAATGCCAATTGATGTTGCCACACTTCTTACACGGGCAAAGAATCATATTCTCTTGGCTTGCATTTTGAAATGCAAAATTTAAAAAAGTTTGTACTCCATTCCGATAGTCGTTGCTTACCCTTGACAAATTCATCCAACTCTTATCCATTTCGTTGTTCTTGAAGACTAAAGTTGACAATAAATTGCGGTTACTAAAATAGATAATACAAATCAAGTATAAAGTATCTAATAGGTGTAAACTAATTCAGGTAAGTTGTGGGATTTTCAAGTGTATATTTATGTATTACGTAGGTTAAGTAAGTTTTGTAAGTTTTGTAAGTTATGTAAGTTATGATATGATATACATTTATGTAAGCTATGTAAGTTATGATATGATATATAGCTATGTATTATGTAAGTTATGTAAGTTATGATATGATATATATTTATGTATTATGTAAGTTATGTAAGTTATGATATGATATATATTTATGTATTATGTAAGTTTTGTAAGTAATGATATGATATATATTTATGTATTATGTAAGTTTTGTAAGTTATGATATGATATATATTTATGTATTATGTAAGTTTTGTAAGTTATGATATGATATATATTTATGTATTATGTAAGTTTTGTAAGTTTTGTAAGTTATTATATGATATATATTTATGTAAATTATTATATGATATATATTTAACATTAAGATAAATATTATTTTCCTTTAAAACAATTATTTTAATTAAATAATATTTAAATAAATTAATCCAAATTATGTAATTTAAAAAATTGTGTATAAAAAGTTGAAAACCGTATAAGATGAAATGTCAACTTTGTTCCATGAAAAAGAAATAATAAAAATAAAATTTGACGGTGTGGAAAATCACATGGAAAAAAATTATTTTAATTAAATAATATTTAAATAAATTAATCCAAATTATATAATTTAAAAAATTGTGTATAAAAAGTTGAAAACCGTATAAGATGAAATGTCAACTTTGTTCCATGAAAAAAATATTAAAAATAAGATTGAACCTTGTTTTAATATGGTAATGGCATTATGGTAATGGCATTATCGACTAACACTATCATTAATGACATGTACTATAGTCTTTATATAGACATGTGTTTTGCTTTTATTTGACAAATCACATGCGCAGTTAAAATATAGATGTACAATAGTCCACACTTAATTGAATTTAGATTTTACAAGTCATCTTTTCTTAAGTTAATGTTAAAGCATTGTGTGAACATCCGTATTTAACTTAAAAGCTATGATTTATTTTAAATAAAAAGTTTAACTTAAATGATAAAACGGACGATAATATTTTTGATAAAACGGACGAGAATATTTCAATAATAATTTAAATTTATTTATAAAAATATATAAAATATTTTATTAAATATTTGAATAAGAGATGGGACATATTATACTAATAATTAAATTTATTAAAAATCGTCATAGTACAAAAATAGGATAGAAAAAATTTATGTGGGAAGCAAACATGTAGAGAGGTATAATATTATTAAAAGGTTGCAAATTGAGCAGAAATGATCCCTTTTACAGTATTAATGTAAGTAAGAACATAGGCATTGGAACCAGTAGCAAAGATCCCCAAGCGACATCAAATAAAGATTTAGCAAATTAAATATACATACCTCTTAGAAATTGTAAATTGGATGGTAGAGTCGATTAAATTGGATGGGAAATTAAATTACATCTGCAAACAATGAAGTTTATGATCTGTCACAATTTCATCCAAAGATTGCTTCAAACTTCTCAGCTTGCTTAATTCATCCAAAAACAGATTTAACTACTATCATCCGGTCCAAACAGATTTTAACTACAAACAATAAATATATATAAATTGTAATCAATATAATATAGAAAAAATAAAAACCTGAGATCGTGCTCTCTGAAGTTCTTGTTCAAGTTGACTTAGCTTTATTCCAACTTGACAGTGATCCCCATTTTCAGTCATTTCACCTCTTGCTCAGTTCATGAAATTCCAATCAATAAATTAAGAAAACAAGCAGGGATTTCACATCTCTTCCTAATTGAAACACTTGAAAAATGTTAACATTCCTTCAACTATGTACAATAAATCAACTTGAAAATCCCAAAACCTAAAAATACCTTTAATTTACAAATTCCACACAAGAAACCTACGTTAGCTGTATTTAATGTAATCCCAGTCAACAGCAAGTAACACCAGATAATGTATAATTAAAGGATAAAACTCATAACCCTTTTAACCCAAAGAACCATATCCACAATAAACCACAACAAAGGACCGAAATAGAAAAAATATTGCAAGAAAATAAATGGGTCATTACCAACAAAGTAGGGTATGATTCAAAATTCTCCAAAGTCCAAGTCTTCCCAGTCAGAGGCTCTGGCAACTACCCTCCAAAGGAAACAAAATATTTGTAAAAGAAAAAACAAGTGTGCGACATGTAAAAAAGTTTTTAATGTATTGGTAATGGAGAAACCTGGAAATTAGGAGCCCTGAAACCAAGAGAAACACCTTGAGACTCAATTCTTGTAGCTCGGGTAACTAAAAGCTTCTTCTTTGCGGGTTCATTGCTTCTTACCCACCCTGGGAAAGAACCCAACTTCGAGAAAGACAACATTGTCTTACCGATTGGTTGCGCCAGAGGAGTGCGACAGTGACAGAGTAGATGGTTGAGTCGACAGTGATGCAACAGATGGTCGGGTTCGGCGATGTAGAGATGGGTTGGGTTTTGATTTGCTAAAAATTTAGGGTTAGGGGGAAAATTTTAGGGGAAAAACACTTAAGGTTTTTCGGGTATAACTTTAGGGATAAAATGGTTGAAAAAAAAACGACACCGTTTTGGTAGAAAACTGATTCCGTTTGCGGCGTTTCTAATAAAGCGCCACTAAATACAAAGCATAAAGCAACACTGTTTTACTAACACCTAACACATATTTGCTGCGTTTTTGGCTAAAACGCCGGTATTGCAAAGCTTATTGTGGCGTTTTGGACAAAACGCCACTAATAACAAGGATAAAACGATGACGTTTTATGGACTCATAATACACATTTGCGGCGTTTTACGAAAGCGCCACTAAATACAAAGAACAAAACGGCGTCGTTTTGCTAACACTTAACACATATTTGTGGTATTTTTGGAAAATGCCACTAATAACAAGGCTAAATAGTGTCATTTTGGGAACTCCTAATACATATTTGTGGAGTTTTTAACAAAGCGCCACTAAAAATAAAGCATAAAACGGCACCATTTTACTAACACCTAACATATATTTGTGGCGTTTTTGGCTAAAACGCCGGTAATGCATAGCCTATTGCGGCGTTTTGGACAAAACGCCACTAATAACAAGGATAAAACGGCATCGTTTTATGGACTTGTAATACACATTTGCGGCATTTTACGGAAGTGCCACTAAATACAAAGAATAAAACGGTGCCGTTTTGTTAACACTTGACACATTTTTTGCGGCGTTTTTTTGCGAAACGCCATTAATAACAAGGCTAAACGGTGCCTTTTCGGGAACTCCTAATACATATTTGCGGCGTTTTAACAAAGCGCCACTAAAAATAAAGCATAAAACGGCACTGTTTTACTAACACTTAACACATGTTTGCAGCGTTTTTGGCTCAAACGCCGATAATGCATAGCCTATTGCGGCGTTTTGGACAAAAATGCCACTATTGTTAAACTTATTTAAAATTTAATTCACATTATACCCTAATCTAGATATGAGCCAAATTTTAATGCCCAAGCTAACAAGTAAAATGACAAAAGAATATGATTGATAAGACACTTATTATTTGATGACTCAAATAAAACATTTTAGAACAACTAAATTAGAATGCTAACCATAATTTAAGAGAGATAATTATGAATTCTGAAAAAATATTTTAACATTAACCTAAAAATAAACATGAAATATATGTTGAATTGAAAAGGAAAATTAATATTTTTATATATTACTCTTCCATTTTTGAAATGCATCATTTTGCCATTTCACTTTTTTTCCTCTTTTATTGTTTGTGAAATTTATTATTAGGGTTTAAAGTTTTAGGGTTTATGGTTTGGGGTTTAAAAGTTTAAGGATTTAGTTTTTATTGTTTAAGGTTTTAGGGTTTAAGGGTTTTAGTTCATGGGTTGGGATTTAGGGGTTAGGCTTTAGATTTTAGGGTTTAGGTGTTAAGGTTTAGGGATTAAGCTTTAGAGTTTAGGGTTTAGGGGCCGAAATTAAATTGTAAGTACAAATGCAATCTGATCATTTTTATAACATATATTTTTATAATTTTGAAACGATTAAATCAAATTTTTTCCATTTTTAGAGGGATAAAGTGTAATTTTACCTTTAAAATTTTAAAAATTTCAAAAGGCCTAAATGGAAAATTTTTGATTTTAGGGGGGCTGAGACCCTTTCAACCCCCTAATTATGCCCCTAAATATATATTAATTATAGGGTTTAAGATTTAATTGAATATGATTCACTTGAGATTGTAAAAACTCGAATTCAAGTTGGATTTGTAATTTGAGACGTAAAGTTTTATTTAAGTTGGATTCAATTTTATAAGATTCAAAATAAAAATCAAGACATTCAAAAGTAGTTGATTAAGTTTGATTAAGTAGATGAGCTCATCTACTTCCACGAGGTGGGCCTTTCTTCCCGGATGTGGCTACTGTTTACATTGACGGAGATCGGCGAAGGGTGGTTCGGTCGATTTAACTTCTGTGACTTTATTCTGTCTTGATGATTAAATAGAGCTCTTTTTGCACTATTAGTTTTGACATCTTGTTTGGGTTGAGAGCTCAACTATTTGTTTTGGGGCTTTTGATATTTGTTTGGTTTCTAGGGACTGATGTAGTTTTGTTGCCCCTAGTTTTCTTGACCTGGCTTTTTCGTCTCTCTTGTTAATAGAAGTCAGTTTTCTACCGTTCTAATAAATATAACCACTCCACTACGCTAAGCATTCCTTTATGTACTGCTTAATTTTTTTATTGTTCTAGCTCAAATGCATGCGAGCGAGCATAGTTGAGAAAATTGCAGGATTGTGCTTAATTTTTTTGCGATTTTTTCCAAAAAGCACCGCTAACGGTCGAGCTATAGAGACGTTTTTCAAAAAGCACCGCTAATGCTTGATCTATAGCGACGTTTTTCAAAAAATGCCACTAATGCCGCTAAAGGTCAACATAAAACGACGACGTTGTGGTTAATTTCTTTGCAACGTTTTTCAAAAAAACGCCTCTAATGCTTGATCTATAGCGGCGTTTTTAGAAAAGTGCCGCTAATGCTCGATCTAACCTATGTTTTTAGAAAAGTGCGGCTAATGCTCGATCTATAGCTGCGTTTTTAGAAAAGTGCCGCTAATGCTCGATCTATAGCGGCGTTTTTTTAAAAAGTGCCGCTAATGCCACTAAAGCTCAACATAAAATGGCGTTGTGCTTAATTTTTTCGGCGCTTATTGAAAAACGCCGCATAGGTCAACCATTAGCGGCATTTTTCAAAAAGCGCCGCTAATGCTAATGCTCGATCTATAGCGGTGTTTTCCAAAAAGCATTGTTAATGCTTGATCTATAGTGGCGTTTTTCAAAAAGTGCCGCTAATGCTCAATCTATAGCGGCATTTTTTATCCAAACGCCGCTAAAAACCTGTTTTGCTGTAGTGTCTTGTTGCTATTGGAATAAAAGACTGCAATTTGTTTTCACAATTTGCACCTTAGTGACAAAATCTTTTATCCATATTTCATCAAAATCGGAGTCTGTCTACTTGATGATTTTTAACTGATTAGACTTCCGATATGTGAGCATGTAATCTTTTATTATCTAAAAATACCTTATAAACCTCTTGGATGCTATCCAATGGTCCAAACCAAGGTTGCTTAAAATATCTACCTAACATTCCAATAGTGTACACAATATTCCAATGTATACAATCCTGAACATACATTAGACCTTCTACTGTTAAAATGTAAAAAATCTAATGCATTTTTGTAATCTCAAAATCATTTTTAGGGCGTTGATTGAGGCTATACTTATTATTGACAAGCAGTATGTCATTAACATATAAAACCAAATATAGAACCTTACTCCCACTAAACTTATGGTATATATGGTTATCAATAAAATTCATCTTTAAACCGAATGAGATAATCATTTGGTAAAATTTGTAATATTATTGACAAGAAGTTTGCTAAAGCCCATAGATGAAGTTCTTTGCAAATCATTAACTTTGCATCATTAAACACAAAGCTTTCTAATTGCATCATATAAATGTATAATCAATGTTACCATTGAGAAACCATTAACTTAATATTCATCTGATGTAGCGTAATGTCAAAATATTCCACTAAAGCCATTATAACCATTTCTCTAGTGGACCTTTTTAATGACATTCATTCTTGAGGTTGTTTAGTTTGTTCTTTTGGAACAATTACCTCATCTTGAATAAAGAGTTGTTCAACATTGTCTAATTGAGGTTCTAGATTCACTTCTTAATTAATGATAGGTATGAGAACCTAAACATCATCAAAAGTGATAGTAAGAACTGAGTTAGAATCCATTTCCTCCTCAAAAGCAATGTTTCTAACATTATTTCTCCCCCCCAAGCTCAACATCCTCAAAAAATGTTGCAGTTCCCATCTTAAAAATATTCCTTATTATGGGATCATAAAATTTATAACCATTAGATTGCTCAGAATTTCCTTGACTCTTATGCTTTATAGACATCAAAGAAGTCAAGAGTGATGTCATTTCAACCTTATCGTTTTTAGCAAAACATTTCTTAGTTTTGTCAAGGAAACCTTGGCCTGAGTAATCTTTTCAGATTTTGTGCCCCTAAAGGCTTCTGAAATGTTGTGCTTCATGATCATTAGACTCATGCAATTTGAACGATTCCACCTCTTAAAATCTCTTTTAACATAAGGGTGTTTTCTGCAGTGAGAGGTGCGAGTTGTTCTTCCCTTAGTATAAGGTCTATGTTCATACAGCCAAGCACTATAAGTAAATGCCTTTTCCATTCATTGAAATTAGTCCTATTAAGCATGGGTATAGAATTTATATTAACAGATATTGTGGTAGTAGAAGATGAATTAGCTAAATATAGAACAAAAAATAAATAAAAATAAGCTCACATCAATATTCATAAGTAACAATAAATTCAGCATATTGGCTAATCCCATCTCAAGATACCAAACACAACATTAATATCAAGTCTTTCGACAATAATATTAACAGTAAGTGATACTCTTGTTGTTACAATCAAACATTGACAATAAATTATGTCAAACATTAATTAATCTTTGGACTAACTTATTGCTCATATAAAATACCTTATAATTGTCACACATTTATCACCACAGATATCGTTGAAATTCTGCCAAATATTAACTTACCTTTGGGTCAATTAATAAACGCATGAATCACAAAAAAACATATAATCATCTTGATATTTCATATATACTAATCTACACAAAAGAGGTCACTTTGGTGGCATTTTGTTTCAACTAATATATTTAAAATATTAGACATCCTTAATTAAAACCCAAAGTCAAAATTTGAATTTATTTGTTTCAAAATATTTCTTTTAATTTCGCCTTTCAATTAAATTAAAAGATACTAGTATATATATGTATATATAGTTATCCCAGAACAACATACAGTGATGTTGGCAAATATAATAATAGTTGAATAAATCATAAACCATAAACAACTTCACATAAGACTTCAAATTTAATCCAAAATAATTTGAATAAAGGTAAATCTCATATTAAGATATCAGACACTCCATTAATATTTTATCTTTGGACAAAACACTAACTTGTAAGTGATATCTTGGTGTAGTAATCAAACATTGACAATAAGAACATGCCGAACAATAAATATTCCTTTGGGCCGATTTATTACTCACATGTAAAACCGAATAATCGTCACATGTTTATCACTATAGTTGCACATGTAATATTATTAACCTTCATTTGGGCCAATCAATATCAACATAACTTAAGTTACATGCACACAAACTTTTATATTTTAAAACAAAATAATTTATACAAAAAAAAATCACTTTGGTGACTTATTGCTTCAATTAAGTTATTTTAAAATATATATAAACATACTAATATTCAAATTTAAAATTTACCTAATAGTCAAATATAAAAAGTATTTTTTATTGCTTTATAGACTTCGAAATAACCCAAAATAAGGTTGTCTTAATAATGCAATAAAAAAATCAAAAACCTTAATCTTTGACTTTTTTTTTGTTCCAAAACCATATATATCAAAACCGAACAGAAATAATGTAGTGATTCAAAGCCAAATAATTAACAAGCACATGTAATTATAATTTTGGCATAGATAAAAACACCAAAGCAATTCACGTATATACATGTATTCATAATCAAATAGAAAAACTTACCATGAATTTACCATGTAAATCCAAAGTTGAATTAATAATTAAACAAATATTCACATGAAAATACTTGAAAAATATTTTCAAGGCAATAAATTTAAAAAAAAAATTCTTAATAGTTGGCATATCTCACAATTCATACAATAAACCATATCATCATAATTTAACCAAATATTTGGAACTATTAGATGCCAAAACCTAAGATTATAGAACTAAACTTAAAACCAAAATATTTAAATATGTATATAGTTGACATGAATTTGTACCAAAACACCCATAAAATTGAATATATAACCATAACAAAAAAATTTAACAACTTCAACGATATCCATCAAAACTTAATTTCACCAATTAAATTATAAAAGATATCTTATTGAACAATGGTTATAAATACCTATTCACACAAACAATAATCATGCATTAATCCTCAACATCATTGATATGCATATAATATATATACACACACAATTATAATAATATAAAAATAATATTGGCTTGCCTTACATATTTCATGCAAACTCAAATTTATATTCATGACTAAAGACATTATCATAAAACTTCTTTATATGCACAAATACTTAAAAAAAATCCATAACCACTAAATATAAAAAGAATCCCAAATTATATAAAAGTCTTTATATGCGCAATTACTTATGAAAATTCATAGCCACCATATTTTTAAAAAAATCCTAAATATTTTAATTTTAGTCGGGTTTCATAAGGACTAAAACTTATATAAAATAATTATAGCAGAAACCAAAAGTAATCATTCGTATATATGAATTGAATTCAATGGTGAATATAATTCATCATAAATAAAGACAAAAGATGATAATTTCATATACATTCAACCACAAACAAAACATTTAAAACAAATAGTGCAAAAAAATAAAAAAAAAACATCTTAACAACATTCAATTATTCGATTATCAAGTGAATTAACTTTAATTTAAAACCAAATTTACAACCCAATTGGAATTCTTCAATTGCAAAAAGTTGTAAGTCTGTAACTTTAATTTAATAATAACTTTAACCAAAATTTATAAAATAATTGTGTGAGAAGAAGAGAAAGAAATCTCACAAAACAATTTTTATCAATTGATTATAAATAAATAAATAAACATTCATATTTTGAATAGCATATGCAAATAAAATTTGATTAAAAATCAATTACTAGAGTATTTACACATATTTGACCTATACTTTATTTAATAATTAAAGCCTAATAAAATTTTAACCAAATTAAATAACTTTTAATTTGGACTAACCTATCATTATGGTAAATAATAACATGTAATTACCTTATTATATTTGTGATGTCTATATTTTTCAACATATCAAAAGGAAAAAAAATCTCATACACCACGTATAATACAAACATATGCTATAAAAAAAACACCCCGAAATAATTATACAAAATTAATCTTCTATAATGGTGGTCTCGATGAAAAAGATGATGTGGAACGGGTGATCAAACGAGCAGAGTCATGATCTGGCGTATTGCGACAGACAGGGCAAGCTGGATTTAGTTTAAACCACTCGTCAATGCAATTAGCATGAAAGTAGTGATTGCAATCAGGCATGGTTCTTATTGTCTCTTTGGCTTGATATTCCGATAGACATATTGAACATGTATTATCATTAGGCCTTGGAAGCTCGAAGTTTTCACCCAGCAATGTAATTGGATAGGCTTCGATCCTTGAACCATCGAGACCATTTACAGTAATATCAGCTAATTGCTGCTCTTCAGTCAAGCTGGAGATTTCGGCATTTAGCTGGTGGCGATGGTCATAACAATGGACTCTAATGTTGTAATAAATAATACACAACACAATCAAGGAGATGGGTGTTCCCACGATGAAAATCACAGCATATTTCGTACCGCTTGAGAGACCTTGGAAAAACAATAAATGTTTGAGCATGAAGTTTAACAACATAAACATGGCTTTATTTGAGACATACATACCTCTTTTCTTTCTGGAGCATTCACCATCGCCATTTTCTGACTGGCAATTACTTTCACAGTGATTACATGGAGGAAACACGCAAGAGGGTTGTTCCCATGTTAACAGAATATCATCAATATAATTCGTCGGCCAACCTCGACTGCGAAGGGGAACCGAAATCTCTGCTAGCTCTAGACATGAACTCAACGGTGTCGACGGGTCGTAAAAGATTTTGGGTATACCCCAAACCGAAAAGTTCATACCACTAAGGCAAGAAAAACTTATTGCTGAAGGATAGATGATAGAGATATTGGATTGGGTGGAACAGTTAAAAAATATGTAGGTCCGAGGGTATAATGACATAAAAGCAGTGCCGGAGAGATCGAATCCCTTAAGAAGGCGTTTGGGCATGCAAGGATCAGTGAGCAGTAAGTAGGGAGTAGAATAATCGATGGTTTCGACAACCAAGTCACCGGAAGATGGGAAATTGATGATCGTTTGGTCTGGCAAATGGTATCTGCTTCTGCATGAGATTGAGAGGTTGAAGTCGGGATGGCCGCAGCAATCGGGTTGATTTGTGAGCCGGAAAGGGTACTCAACTATAACACTGCTGCATGAAACCGCGGAGCAGAGTTCACCATTGGTCAAAAATGGTTGAAGAAAGAACGATAGTAGGATGACGACGACGACGACGACGACGATGAAGAAGAAGTTTAAAGGGTCCATTTAAGGAATCAAGAAAAGATTCACGTTAATTAACAAACAGAAAACTAAAAGACGGAAATAGTGTTTGCTTCCCTGGGGAATTAACGCCTAAGTTAATCGAGCATCAAATTTAGACAGATAATCAAATTCAACGAGACAATTAGAAAGTCGATGTTTTACTTAAGTATATGAGATAATATTTAATCACTGTTAATATATTAACATTAAATAAAATAAAAAATTATAGACTCATAAACAAATATTAATAATTTTATTTAAAATAATTAAATATCAATTAATTATAACTCTTATAAATAAATGCTGTACAAGCCCAATTTTGGGCCCAAAACCCTTAAAACCTACTTAGCCCAAAACCCACAACCCACTAATCCCAATCTGACCCAACTAGCCCAAAGATTTAGGGTTTCAAAATTTGAAACCCTAAATCACCTATCCCACCGCCCCCAGTCACATCTCCTGCAAGTGGCCTCTGCTCCACCGCCTCTTCACCTGCAAGCATTAAACGAGAATGGACAGAAAGCAAATAGCATGTAAATGGCTATTTAAAGCCAAATCTAAAACCTTTGTACATTCGGCACAGAAGAGAAATGAAAAAGGAAACATTTTGATTTTAAAACAAAAAATCAGTGATTCAAAGAACACAAAGCAGCCAATCGAAGAAAAAAACTAAATCGGGAAACAAATACCAAGAATCGGATACCTAAAGAACTAAGGTGATTACATCCCGTGCGTTTTTGATTCGTTTCTTGTTTCTTTTCCATTTTTCAAATTTTCTATTTGCATATACATATACCTATATCATAAACATAAAAAAATATAAAAAAAAGAAGAAAAAAATTACCTTTTTCGAAATTCCGCGGTGGCCGGCGACGGTGGCGCACAGCGTTCCGGCGACCGGCCCCCTGGCCGGGAATCGCCCCTCTCCCCTCTCTCTCTCCCTTTTTTTCTCTCCTCAGCAGCTGAAATGAAGTTTTTTAGGAATTTTCAGGCTTTTATAGCCTACCAAAACGGCACCATTTTGGTGCCCAGTTTAAAACGCAGAAACGACGTCGTTTCAGGCAATGACCGAGGACCCGACCCGCCTATGCCCAGGGTCCGCGTGTTTTTGGACTGAGGGGTTATTTGTGCCCTCAGTCCTTCCGCTTTTCCAAGGCTTCACAATTGAGTCTTATTTAATTTTAATTTGGCTCTAAAAATTTACTTCGTTTTCAATTTGGTACCTTTGCGAACTGTGCCGTTTTGGTAGATCGGGATATTTACTCCTTTGGTCCGTCCTGGTTGCTCGCGCGCTCAGATTAATCCCTTTCTCCTTCATTTATTTTAAATTCGCGACAAAATTTCATTTTTAATTCGATTTCGTCCTTTTTTTTACTTTTCCTTATTATTCTAATTTAATTTTAATATTATTTTTGTATTTTTATTAACAGCTCACTATTATTATTTTATTTAATACTTGTATATATAAATATGTTATAAAATATTATTAATAGTTTCAATATTAGTATTCTTATTAACGCATATGTATGTTAATAATATATTTTGTCTATTTTTTTTATATATAGGTATATATATGTATATTCCTCCCTTTTAATACTATGTATATATTTTGATATATTACGTGTATGCTCTGTTTTGTATACTATGTATATATTACGTATGCCTTTAATATTATTAGGTATTTATTTATATATATTTATATAATATTACTAATAATTATTTTTTATTACCATTTCTAATATATATATCGTATATGCCTTTATATATAGTATGCATATATCGCTTGTGTTATTAGTTATACATGTATCTATTTCCAATATATGTTTATGTAATGTTTTTAGTATTATCATTATCCTTGTATCGTTACTATCGCTATTATATCTTTCGTTGCCGTCACTATTGCATTATCACTTTCATCATTATTATTATTACTAACATGTATATATACTATATATTTTATTATATTACGTACACGTTTTTATATACGCCATGCATATGCATTTTTGAATGTTTATCATTATGTATATATATACTTTTTCTCATATATTTCTTATTACTTCTATTATTATGTATGTACCTTAATACATATGTGTATGTACTACTGTCGTCATCATTTTCATTTTACTTTGCCATTTTGTTACATTTATCTATTTATTTGCTTGCGCATTCAATTACTTCATCTTCCTCACGTACATGTTTACAATCACATATTTCTAAGCTTCAATATTATTTCACCTTTTATACTTGCTCATATTATTATCTTCGACATAGCTACACCTATTATTCTGTTCTTATACGTGTGAATACCATATTATGCTTTTACATTTTACTATAAATCGCGTTATTTCTAGCTCAATTTATTAAAACAATTCTTTCATAAAAGCAAAATCCGTTATTAGGTAATTTGAGATAATCGTGCCCTAACTTATTGGGTTTCGACTCTTCTCATTTAACCTAAATAACGGAATATTCTTTTTAAATAACGATACAAGTCTTAAAAATGCTTATTCTCGGAGATACGAAGCGTGGTGCCCTAACTTACTGGGTATGACACTTCGAAACTTCGAAACAAGATCTTTTACAAGTAAAGGCAATGTTCGGTGTTCGGGAATTCGAGGGAACGTGCCCTAACTTACTGGGTCTCGATCTTCCTCGTTCGCCCTAACTAACCGAATATCCTTTTAAAAGAGGTCAAAATATATTTATTTTAAATGGCAAGCTCATTCTCAAAAGTTCGAAATGCCGTATCCTAACTCACTGGATATAACATGTCGTTGCTTTGAGACGAGAATGTCTTTGACATTTCAATGTTCACTTTACAAAAAAAAGATCGTATTTCAAAAGTTTTCCAAGTTTTCAATCTTTGACACTAAGACACTAGTTAATCAACTAGGTACCAATTTTGGGTGTATCGAGGGTGCTAATCCTTCCTCGTGCGTAACCGACTCTCGAACATGTTTTCTTGATTTGTGTAGACCAAAATTGTTGTTTAAATAAATCAAGTTATTTATTAAAAACAACCACTTTAACGAGGTGACCCGATCACACCTAGTCAAAATGGATCGGTGGCGACTCCCGTTTTTTTTTTTTGTTCATTTTCAAAACCCAGGTCGATTCCCGTTTTTCAAAAAATGGTTACGACAAATGCTAATAGCTATTATATTTAGAATCTTGAGAATTTTATATTTATTCCTAATTAATTATTATGTAATTGTATTTGAATAAAATTCTTAATATTTATTTATGAATCTTTTACTACAAGAATGGTCGGTTCCATATTGAATATTTAGATTCAATTATATGATAACATTAACATTTGAATTATTTTTATTCAAGTTTTAAAATTATTCTTTTATATGTAGTAACAGATAAAGAAAAGTAAGACAAAAAGAGAGTGTAAATCAGTAATTCACATTTGTATTAATGAATAAATGGTAACTATAGTAAGGGGCTAAAACTAATAAAAGATGTCAATTCCCTTAGTTTTTTTCTCTACCGAATAAGGAATTTTATAAAAAAATTTTAGTTTTTTTCTCTACCGAATAAGGAATTTTATAAAAAAATTTCTGTCGTGTCTTAATTGTTTATCTTCATCATCGAATTTTTTAAAAAAACTATGGTAGGGTTCATGGCAAATGAAGAGTTGAACCTTTAGATAAAGCTAAATTAGCCATCAAGCATGTCAAAGAAAAATAGAATAAAATTTC
The DNA here is from genome assembly GCF_007990345.1 of Gossypium hirsutum. Classification (NCBI taxonomy): domain Eukaryota; kingdom Viridiplantae; phylum Streptophyta; class Magnoliopsida; order Malvales; family Malvaceae; genus Gossypium; species Gossypium hirsutum. The sequence continues at coordinate 46,735,218 of NC_053425.1, read as the reverse complement.
TCATCCACCATGTATAATACAGACATATACTATAACACCTAGAGTTGATCATGGGTCGGGCCGGGTTGGGCCCAAACAAAATTTTAGGCCCTTCTACTAGGCCCAGGCCTGGTCCGGCCCGAAATATGGGCCTAAAAATTTATCCAAGCCCGGCCTGAAATAAAATTGCTAAGCCCGAGCCCGGCCCGGCCCGACCCATATTAATTTTTTTTGCTTATTTCATTAAATAAAATATTTTAAAAATATAATAAATCAAATATATTTAAAAACATAAAAACAAATATTAAAACAAATAAAAATGATACTAAAACAATTTTTAAAACAATACACAAATTGACAATATAATAAAAAATGGTTATATTAAAAATTTAAAATGATTAAAAATAAAATAAAAAATATATTAATATATAATTCAGGCCAGGTCGGGCCGAGCCCGGGCCAAAAAACTCTTACCCTAGGCCCGGCCCGTTTTCTAAACGGGCCTCTTTTTTTGCCCAAGCCCATTTTTTGGACCTATATTTTTACTCAATCCCTTTCATTTTTTGGGCGGGCCTTTGGGCCGGGCCGCTCAACCCATGATCAGCTCTAATAACACCCCCAAAACAAAATAAAAAAAAACCAAAAATATTTATACAAAATTAATATTTTACAGTGATGGTCTCGATGAAATAGATGATATGGAACGGGTGATTAAATGAGCAGAGTCATGATCTGGTGTACGACGACACACAAGGCAGGCTGCATTTAACTTAAGCCACTCATCAATACAACTAGCATGAAAGTAGTGATTGCAATCAGGTATTGTTCTTATTGTCTCTTTGGCTTGATATTCCGATAAACATATTGAACAAGTATTATCATTAGGCCTTGGAAGCTTCATGTTTTCACCGAGCAATGTAATTGGATAGGCTTCGATACTTGAACCATCGAGACCATTTACAATAATACCAGCTAACTGCGGCTCTGAAGTAAGGCCGGAGATTTCGACATTTGGTTGGTGGCGACGATGATCATAACAATGGACTCTAACGTTGTAATAAATAATACACACCGCAATCAAGGAGATGGGTGTTCCCAGGATGAAAATCACAGCGTATTTGGTACCGTTTGAAAGACCTTGACAAAATATAAATGTTTAAGCATGAAGTTGTACATCTAAATTTAATGAAAATGGTTTTATTTGAAACATACATACCTCCTTTCTCTCTGGAGCATTCACTGCTTGGACAGTAGTTACATGGTACCGTATGGCACAGGGGTTGTTCCCATGTTAACGGAATATCATCAATATAGAATGGCCAACCTGGATCGTGTTGGGGGACTGAAATCTCTGCTAGCTCTAGACATGAACTCACCGGGGTCGACGGATCGTAAAAGTTTTTGGCTATACCCCAAACCAAAAAGTTTATACTACTAAGGCAAGAAATAAATAAAGCTGAAGAATAGACGACTGAGATATTTGAATCGGTGGAACAGTTAGAAAATATGTAGGTTCGAGTGTATAGGGGCTGAAACGGAGTGCCGGAGAGATTAAATCCCTGAAGAAGACGTTTGGTGATGCAAGGGTCAGTGAGCTGTAAATAAGGATTGGAATAATTGATGGTGTTGACCACAAAGTCACCGGACAAAGGGAAACTGATGATGGTTTGGTTTGTGATTGTGCATAAGAGGTTGAAGTTGGGATCACCGCAGCAGTCGGGTTGATTTGTGAGTCGGAAAGGGAAGTCAACTGATACATTGCCGCATGAAACCCTGGGGCAGAATTCACCGTAGGTGAAAAATGGATGAAGAAAGAAGGATAGGAGGAAGACGAAGAAGAAGTTTAAAGGGGTCATTTAAGGAATCAAGAAAAAAATCACGTTAATTAGGAAACGAAAGCTAAAGACGGAAAAGATGTGTTCTTTCCTTTGGAAATCAACGCCTAGGAAGAGAGAATTGTTGTTAAGTTGGAGCATAAAAAAAAGTTATACAGATAATCCAATGAATTAGGAGGCCGATGATTTATTGTTTGTTGACTTCGCCCCCAATAGCTAAGTTTTAGATTATATAAGCTTTGTTTATCAAAAAAGAAAAAAATAAGATCCAATTTGTACAGATTAAGAGCTTGAAATGGAAATTCTTACTAATAAAATAATTAATGCAAATGTATCCATTTAATGAATTAAAAATGTAAAAAATTAAGGTAAAAATAATAGATGGTGTGTAATTTAAAAGTAATTGTACAGTAAATCTAAATTAAAATTATTTTGACACATTACATAATGTAAAAATTAAAAAGTTTAGGGGATGAAATGCGAAATTCCCCTGCCTGCCTGCCTGCCCGTATCAACTACGCTGCTGTCCCCAATGCTAGTCATTTTTCCTTCGTCTTATATATACTAATATATAAGAATAAATTTCTTTTCATTGTTACTATACTTTCTTAATTTAATCTCTTGCCATTATAATCAAAGGTTATTTGGGATTTAATTTTTTAGTTTATCTATACTCTATATGTAAAAGGGCCTTCTTCACGATAAGTGTCCAATTTGATTTTTTTCTTATTAAAGATTTGTTTTATCTATTATACCAACACTTTACATAATTTAATTTTTTTACTTTTACAATCACATTAATTAATCCAAATAATTAATATCCTTAATTATTCTAATTAAAAAAAGAATTCTCATTCCAATTTATTTATTTATTTTCACCATTATAACATAAACTTTAAATTGTAGATTTGATCCCTCTATTATGTTCACATTTGACATTTAGTCTTATATTTTTGGTCCTCTAATTTTATAATGACATTAACTAGTCTTAAAAGTTAACATCATTAGTTATTCTAGTTAAAATGATGACATGAACTTTTTTTTTTAAAAGGCCACCTTTTTAACACATATTTCAACGTTATAAGTTGGAAAGGATATTTCCCAAGGAAAAAATTGCCTCATTATTTTAATCAAAATAATCAAGACTGCTAACTATTTAGACTAACTAATGATATTATAAAAGTACAATAACCAAATTAGGTCAAATTAAAGTATAAATATTAAATCATAAATTTAAACATAATAGAGAAACCATAACCATAATTTGACCTATACTCTATACAAAAGGCTTTTTACATGTGTCCAACTCCATTCTTTTCTTTTTCTAGCCATACCTGATGGTGGCCAAATTGCAATTTTGATCCCTCTACTATAGTCACGTTTGGTTCTCTAATTTAACAAAACATTAGCTAGTCAAAATCCTTAGTTATTCTAATTAAAATGATGGGATAATTTTTTTAAGTACTTTTCTAACATGTAAAAAAAAAAAAAGAAAAAAAAAGTTGTCCTTAACATTTTAATTAGAATAATTAAAGGTATCCACAATTTGAACTAACTGAAGATATTATAAAAATACAGAAAAAAAAATTTATATCAAATTAAATTATAAATATTAAATCATAAAATTAAACCTAATAGAGGGGTTATAACCTGAATTTAAGCTGAAACAATTTATATCTACGACAATCTTTTATGATTTGATTTAATAAAAGTTTAATATATATATATCAAAATGATTGTTTTAATTAAATATAATTAAGTAATTATCTATTTACACGGAACAAAGTAGAGATAGAAAACTAATTATGAATATGGTGGATCAATTTATACAAAAATATATGTAAATATGATTGTGGGGAATGAAACTTAAAAGGACCTCTTGCATCTAAATCTGTATGTATGCATGATAGAAAAGGATGTTTTTATTGCAAAGTTTTGTTATATTTCATGCAAGTAATTTTGAATGATATAACATTTTCACAAAAAATTTCACAAAAGTGGCATCATAGTTTGGTTCGTTGATAATATATTAAATATTATAAACAAGTTTGTTCGAATATAAACTCTTCCATATATCATACTAATTTTAAAACTATGCTATACAAGGAATACTTATTTCATTAAATATATATCACATAAATGAATTTAACAATTTTTTGTTAGTTCATATTTATAATGTTATATATTTTCTACAAAATGTGTTTTTATATTGGAGTATAAACTATTTCTAAGATATATCTTACTATAATTTTTAGTATTTAAATTTGGTAATTGAGTCTATTTTGGTATTTGTACTTTTTTCTTTTGTCCACTTTAGTACATAAACATGGCAACTAAGTCCGTTTTAATTTGAACTTAGCAAATGTAAAAGTTTGTTAACATAACAAACATATTGTACCATGTTTTCACGTGAAAATTATTTTTTTATTTATTTTCTTTTTCAAATGATAGCATGGTACAATATCAAAATATCACTTCATCAAATCTTGATAGACTCTTAGAGTACAACATTTGTTTTGTTCATGCATGGAGAATTTAGGAACATTTGGAACATTTGATCTATAGGTGGAAAGAATTAGGGGTGAACGCTTGATCGAATTGAGTCAAAAAAAATTTGAGTTAATCAAGTTGACGAGTACTATTTTATCATTCTAACTCGATTTGAATTTTTTCGAGTCGGTTCGAGTGAAATGAAATTCGAGTTGAGTCGAGTCAAGTCGAGCCTAGTGAAACTGTTCGAGTTAAATTAAAAAGTTAAACATGTAAAATTAAAATATTGTTACAATATGACATGTTTTTATTTAATCTTGTCGATAACTTGATTCTTATCTGCACTTTGATTGTTTTGTAGGTATGTTTTTGATGTTGTCGAAACTACTGAAAATCTGTTGCCAATAAACTTCAATTTTCACCCGACTGCAAAGTCATATTGACGAACTTTGAGAATTTATTGAAGCTCACAAGCCCTTTAAAGCATTTCCTATCTCTTATAACAACAATAACTAATATATATATATATAGTGTAAAAGAAAGATGTTTTGTATTTGGACGCGAAAGTTCTATTAAACTATTTACGGGTTTAGGGGATGTTTTGAGAATTACTAGACTACCAAGAAATGATTTTCCAGTTATAGGAAATGAACAAAATGTAAATTTTCTTTTTTACAACAAAAACAAACTGATATTCATTAAAAGCACATGCCTCAAAATGGTTGAAACAAAGTCAAATCATTAGATAAAAGAAAAGACAGACCGGCATAAACAACCAATCTGTAAACAAAGCACATAGAAAATAGCAAAACCACCTTAGGCCAGATACAAATTGTCACAAAACAGAACATCAGCCAAACTCACCTTCCTTCAGTGTATATCCACAGTAAAGCCGAAAAACAGAAGAAAATTAAAAGCCTTGAAACCCAGCCATGGAGATTCTTTGAACCTTCTCCATTTTCAAAGCATTCTAAAAAAAAACTTAGCAATTTTGAAACCATACTGTCCAATCTTCATCCACCATCTTTTGCACAGATTCTAGAGCTCCATCAACCCAAAAGCAAGGTGTTTGGCGTTGCTGTCCTTCCAATGCCAGCGTATGGACGCCCTATTAATCGCTCGAGGAACAAAAAGGTAAGAGACTTTCTCAAAATAACTTTTAAGGATATGGATACTGTGAGTAATCGATTTGAGAATAGATTTATCCTCTCCTGTTGACTTGAGTTTTTTGATGATCGACAGAGAATCCCCTTCGCCGAAAGCCCATATCAAACGCAAAAAACAAAGCCCTTTTACATACCCCAGCCTCAGCGACAAAAACATCAACAACGTTCTCTAAAGGATAAGTACATGCCCCTAAAATTTTACCTTTAGAATTTCGAGCTAAGACTGCAGCAATGGAAGTTCTAGAGACTCTTTGAAACGCAGCGTCAAAATTTAGCTTAATAGTACTAGTATTTGGGGGTCGCCATAGCTCCTTTAACATGGGTCTAGAAAAAACCTAGAGATTCCCTTAGCTTAAGATAATTTCTTGACTATAGCCTCGAACAAAACCTAGAAGTTCCTATAATGAGAACTTAACACCTTTATGTATTAGTTTATATCTTTAATACCATAAAGCCCATAAAGAAATAACTAGAATTTGTTTGTTACTTTCATCTGCTGCATAAAAAGTGTTAACAAACCGAGTTTTGAAATTCGAGGTACTCCCAACTGGAGATAGCGTAATGTGAAGAGAAGCCCATAGTTGCTGTGAAATGCCACATGACCACATCAAGTGGTCAGAGTCTTCCGGAGCTTCCTTACAAAGTGGACAGGCTACATCAACATTTAATTTTCTTTGGAAAAGATTATAGAAATGAAGCACAAGATTATTGAACAGCCTCCACATATGTATTTTAATTTTAGTTGGAATGTGCATAGTCCAAAATGTTTTGTAGAAATCCTTGTAATTATCTGCAGTAGGGAGGTTATAATTATTGCTCTGTAATTGTTCTGTAACTCAAACTCAATACCCACTTTTTACGGAGTACTCCCCAATAGCCTCGTAATTCCAAACTAGCAAATCAGCCGATCTAGAGCCAGAAAGCGGAATGGAAAAGATACGGTTCGCTTGATCATCATCAACAATTCCACTGATAAACTCCTTATTCTAGGTATTTGTCTCCGCATCAATTAACTGGTTCACTGTAGTCCAAGAAGGATTTATGTTCTGTATTGATAATCTGTTATTCCCTATACCAGGCAGCCATGGATCATTCCACATGTTAACACAAGCACCGTTACCAATATGCCAAATAATCCCTTTTGCAATAAATTCCAAGCGCTACAAATACTCCTCCAGGTAAACGATGGGTAAGAACCAACCTTAGTTGATAAGATATCTATAAAAGGATAATAACAAGTTTTTAAAACCTTAGATAAAAGGCAATTGGGCTGGGAAAAAAAGATGCCAAACTTGTTTTGCTAATAATTCTTTATTAAACAAAAACAGAGCCCAAAATCCCAGCCCACCAACACATTTTGGCTTACACAATGCACTCCAACTACTCCAGTATATGCCTTTAGCAGACTTATTATTAGACCATCAGAATTTATTCATAATGCCCTCTAACTTGAGACATAAAATTTTTAGCGAAGCAAAGCATTGCATAACATATACTGTTATAGCTTGTAGAACCAACTTAATGAAAACCTCCTTTCCCCCTATCAAAAGATAGCACAAACTCCACTCATCAATTTTATTTCTGAATCAGACAACAAAATTAGCAAAAGCCCACCTCTTTTTACTTCCAACCATCATTGGTAATCCCAAATACTTCTCAGGGTTTGAAGCTACACGAACACCCAATATATTGGTTATGATCTCCCTGTCATTAGAATCCACACTACCACCAAAGTAGATAAGAGATTTATCGAAATTCACCCGTTGCTTTGAAGCTAGCTCATACTTCTGAATAATGTTTCGAACCATAATAGCTCCCTCACTCGAGGTATCCCTAAACAGGATGCAGTCATCTGCGAAAAAAATGGTTTATCATGAGTCTTTCCCTTCCAATAGGAGCACCCCTCATCAAGTCCTTTTGTTTGGCTTCATAGAGCAGTGTAGAGAAACCCTTTGCACAAATTAAAAAAAAAGATAAGGGTTGAGTGGATCGTCTTATCTTAAACCTTTCAAAGGTGAGAACCACTCACTAGTAGTCCCATTGAGTCCCACAGTATAGGAGACAGAACAAACACAAATCATAATGAGAACGACTCAATCAATATGAAAACCCAACTGAATCATCATTTCAGCCAAAAATCCCACTCAACACGATCATATGCTTTACTCATATCGAGTTTAAGAGCAAAATTCCCTTTTCTACTTTTCTTCTTCATTTTAAGGGAGTGTAAGACCTCATAAGCAATTAACACATTATCTGAAATATGTCTGCCTAGGATAAAAGCCCCTTGAGCTTCATTAATACAACTTCCCAAAATTGCACTCATACATTCCACCAAGACTTTCGCAATAATCTTGCGAAGTACGTTGCAAAGGCTTATAGGACAAAATTGAGAAAAAAATTTGGTTTCTCAACTTTAGGAATCGAAACAATGTGAGTTTTATTAATTTCTCCCATTTCAGTTTCACTGTTCAAGACAGTAAACAATAACTAGAAATATCAGGTCCAATAATATGCCAATACCTTTGAAAGAAAATTGCTGGAAAACCATCAATTCCAGGAACCCTCAGGGGTGACATCGATTTGACAGCATGTTTGATATCCTCCTTAGTGAACTGTTTAAGCAACTCGTCATTCATACTCGTAGTGATCGATTTCTCCACTAAGCCAAACAACCGTTCATCAGCACCTGTTTCAGAGGCCGAAAATAAATTACCAAAATAATTCAATTCAAGCTGCAGCATCTCCTCGATCGTTGAGAACCAGCTTCTATCATTCCCTTCCAATCCAATTATCCGTCCATGATTCTGGCAATGAATAGCAACTTTATGAAAATAACTTGTATTTTGATCTTAATTTTTCAACCAGTTGACGCGGGCTTGTTGCTCCCAACAAATCTCCTATTGATCAGCCTCCAAATTAAGACCTAGCTGGATATTCGTAATTTCGTCTAGGACCTCATCAGTTGATCCCATTTATAATGATCATGTAACCATTCTTCTAAATCTAAACGAGTTTTCTTATTCTCCCTATTTATGGATCGACTCCATTGTTGAAACTGCTGTCCCACTTTCACAAGCTTATCTGAAACGCTTCCTGATAAAACAACCCAATTCCTTTTTACCTCTTCCTCAAAAGAATTTTCTAGACACCATTTGGCCCTGAAACGAAATAGTTTGGCCCCAATTTGATGATTAGTCCTTCACATACTAGTTGTATCCAAAAAGATCGAACAATGATCCAAAAAAGTATGGCTCAAATGCTTTACTTGGTAATTTGGAAAAGGATTCATCCAAGCCAAAGATGCAACCCTTCGATCAAGTCTCTCCCTCATATTTGTTGACAAGAATCTTCCTCGCTCCCACGTAAACCACCTACCAATTGAGCCTGCATTCATCCAACGTGTTTCAAAAATCATTCCTCTGATGTTCGAATCTAAGATGGCCACCCTTTTTTTCAAAATAATTCATGATCTCATTAAAATCCCCTATCACAATCCAAAGGATTGTTTGATCATGTCCCAACTAGCCAAGTAACTCCCAAGACCTGTGTCTACTCCTTTCATTTGGATTCCCATAGAATCTTGTTAGCCGCCAAACGTCACTACATTCATTGTCATGGACCTCAACATCAATATGAAAATAAGAATAACTTGTGTATAAAGTATTTTGGTGTTAACGAGTGCCTAAGACCTATGAAAAGTGGAATTCGTCTGGCTTGGCTAAAAAAATTTATGGGCATTGGGATGAAAATCTTATTCTTGAAGGGCAGGAACTTAACCACTATATTCGGGAAATTGTGCTTTACATCATAGGGTCTATCGTACTCCCTTCTAGTGCTGATGTGGTGGCTCTATTTTATCTAAATTTTTTTTAGAACATTGATCAAATTGGAAGATATGCATAGGGTGCTGTCATGCTAGCAACTCTGCATCGCAGGTTGGAGAACCAAAAATTAAAGGGACGAGATCTTTTTGGAAAGTTTCATTTTGTTACAGTGAGAATAGAAGTTATATTTATAGTTTCATTTTTTAGTAGATTTCTCTTTATTTCATGTGGATTAACATTTTATTTTTCTTTTTTGTAGGTGCTTATATTGGAGGACATACCGTAGGTTGCATCTCGGTTGCTCCATCCCACCATTGAATAAATAAATGCAATTGTCATAACTGAAAATAAGAAAAATTGCCCCAAGGACTTCTCTTTCCTGGTTGGATGGCATGAAAGGCTGATTACGCCATCCAATAAGCATATAAATCTCTACATGGTTTTTGAATTTGATGAGTATTTTAGAAAGTTATGGCCAGCTAGAGTAAGTGAAGTCATTTTATTCTTTCTAATGATTTAATTTTAACTATTTCAAATGTCTTTCTTATTTTTTTTAGTATTTTATATTTCAATGTTTCAAACAGGTTGATCGGACCTCATATGCTAAACTACTAGGAAATTTCTTACCTTCTCCACATGATGGTCAAGTTCCCTCCGAACATGCTTTGACATCACTTATATCTATGGAGAAGGTAATTCTTTATGACATTCTTGTCTCGGAGCAAAAGCAACTACATGTATATCATCATTTTCAATCCAATATGAGTTATATCTCTTCTATTCGCAAGAAACATGGTAAATGTAAAAAAAAAAGTCTTGGGGAAGATAAAAGAGAGATTGGACCTTGGTACATGAAAATTTCATGCCAGTCTGTGTGATCGTTGGCGGTGTTTGTATATTGCAGGTAATCCTAAACTTGTGTTTCCCCTCCCCCCCGAACGACCCTATTTTTTCTTACTTATTGCTTCCTTTGTATTCTAAATTGTTTTTGGAATTTAATAGATGAAGAAAACGGGGGTTTCAAAATCAAAAGGAAGATCTAGCAACTCCACACAAGAGCATGATGGGGAAATAGGTAAGTTGATTTTTCTTCTTTACATAAATTTAACATGAGGGTTATGTCTAAATGAAAGACATGGCGACTCTCATTATAACTTTCTCTCTCCTTTTGGTAATGTTTATTAGATATTTTCCGAACCAAATTCACTATCTAATATTACTTATTAGATTTAAGTTATTTAAATTTCTGTAGAGAACTTAGATTAGCTTTGGGATATGGAGCATGATCAATTAGGGCATGATAACCCAATGCAACAACATGATCACTAGTTGGGGCATGATGACCCCATAAAGCAGTAACAATAACAACAACATATGGATCATGATGATTTGTTGGGGCATAATGACCCCATGAAACAAGAGCAGTCGATGGAAAAGATAGCAGCTCCAACACAAGAGCATGATGGGTAAATAGGTAAGTTGATTTTTCATCTTTACATAACCTAAACATGGGGATTGTGTCTAAATGAGAGACATGGGGACTCCCATTACAACTTGTTCTCTTATTTTGATAATGTTTGTTAGATATTTTCCAAACCAAATTCACTATCTAATATAACTTATTAGATTTAAGTTATTTAAATTTCTGTAGAGAACTTAAATTAGCTCTTAGATATGGAGGATGATCAGTTAGGGAATGATAACCCAATGCAACAACAGGATCACCAGTTGGGGCATGATGACCCCATGAACCAGCGACAACAACAACAGATGGATAATGATGATTCGTTGGGGCATGATGACCCCATGAAGTAGGAGCAGTTGATGAAAGAGATAGTAGCTCCAACACAAGAGCATGATGGGGAAATAGGTAAGTTGATTTTTCTTCTTTACATAACCTTAACATGGGGATTGTGTCTAAATGAGAGACATGAGGACTCTCATTACAACTTGCTTTCTCATTTTGATAATGTTCGTTAGATATTTTCCAAACCAAATTAATTATCTAATATTACTTATTAGATTTAAGTTATTTAAATTTTTGTAGAGAACTTAGATCAACTCTTGGATATAGAGGATGATCAGTTGGGGCATGATAACATCATGCAACAGCAAGATCATTAATTGAGGCATGATGACCTCACAAGGAAACAACAACAACAGTAGATGGATCATGATGATCTATAAGGGCATGATGACCTCATGGAGCAGGATCAGCTAATTGTTAACTCCCAGAGCATCCTACATTTATGCTGCCTATATGAGCAAGTATACAATAAATGTACTTAGGGGAATAAGAAACCTAAGCAATAGACTCATCTCTGTAAAGAATTAGATTTGGAAAATATTTTGCCCGGTGGCGTAAAAAGACCATTGTGAACTCCACCATTTCTTTTCAATTCTAAATTCAGAAGGGACAATATTATTTCTAGGCTTCATCTTAAAAGAGTGAAGGTAACAAATCGACACATTTTTTTTAAGAGTGTGCATGATAAGTTAATACATGTTGGAAAATATGGCTGACTTTGTTTTGTTTATGGCAGCAGTAGGGGCAACAACAGAATGAGTTAGGTATGTACTACACCTGTGCCCATGCAAAATTTTCTCATTTGCATGTCCTTATTACAGTGATGAATGTTTTCTTTCTTGCAGGCTAAGGCAATTCTACTTTACTTGTCCCGAAGTATTTTTTTTGCACATTTTTTTGTTATTTTAAGAATATGTGTAACACCCTTTACATGACCTGATCGTTAAGTTCGGGTATCGGATGCCACAACTATTCGGATAAAGTAACACATTCTTATTTCGAATTCAATTTATACTTAGACAACTTAAACCTTCAAAATCTTTTTGACATTTATACACACATCTTTTTAGTTTTAATTTCTTATAACCTGACACATTTAATGACTCTACAGTTATTTACAATTTACTATTCGACTTCGTCAACTTCAACCTTGAGGCATTGCCTTGGAGGGTGCCTCTCTATATACATGAACAACTACTACGCCCCATGTAATTTCGATAAAGTCTAGCTTAGTCCCTCTTTATTTTTCCAAGTTATTACATATCCTACATTCAAACATCAATTTATTAAGGTCAGAAGAACTTAGTGAGATCTGTATATGAAATTCATTTACGACTGCGTAAATCTTTAAGAAAATGAGATTTCTAGTTAAGAATTAAATTCCCTGAATTTCATAAGAGAATTCGCGAACTTGGTTGGCAAGGCCCATGCCTTATGCTCTTTGAATCGTTGTTAGCAGACATAAACCCTGGTTTGGTCATAACCAGGTTCTCTCATGGGTCTCATCCCATTTACCTTTGTTTCACATCATTGATACTTGTATTCATTACTTTTGATTGACGACACTTGACGTTTTTGCCAAATAATTCCTAGAGCTACTGGTTCTTATAGAATACAATCTCTTTCTAGTATCCCCTATTTTCTTAGAGAGTTAGTGCCTACAATGTAACCCCATGGTACCTGCTCTTTTAGCCCATTATTTTAAGATGCCTCGCTAGACATGTGGTTCCCAATGTACTATCTCCTCCTCAGGTATTTCATGAAGGTATCTACCCTAAGTAGATCCACAAGATCTTTGTCGTGTTTCATGGTCATGATGGACTTCTGCTTCTCGCTATTTTCTGGTGAACTTTATTCATTATTTCGCCTAGAGGTAACGCTCCTTCCATGATAAGTGTTGTTGGTATACCCATTAGGATCTATTCTATTGCGCTCCATTCCTCAATTGCTTAACACCTAAGGGATATGCAACTTATCTGGTGGACTCTTATTGGTAAACACCCCATTTACCATCTCGTCTAAGGAGTCACTTCTCCTTTTACACATGGCTGAGTTATGACGCTCACTAGGCTCCAACCATCATTGCCCTTGATGTATCTTCTAGTTGCCCCATTTGACCCGTGTCTCAAATGTGCCAAGTCCTTTTTGTCAAGTGACTGGGCATTCAAATCATCACGCGCCTTCTTCCTTATATCTTGGTGGGTTTCCTGGTTTTCCAAATTGCGGACTTCACATGCTACCCTTACAGAGCTAAGGCCTTACACATGTAACTGTTGGAAATAATCCGATTTGAAAACGGTTTTCTTACACAACGAAAAATTAAAATTTTGAAAGCCAACCCGGTTTGTGATATTTAAAGCACTAACCTTAATTGAATTCCTACCAGTGTTTTTAGATAAGCGGATCCTTGATTTTTTTGACTTTCAACCAGATGATCTTTTCTGCTATTCTCGTACCACGAATTGTTTTAAGTGTGGGTTCGAACCAATTGAATTAAAACACATAACTAGAAAAAATTTTCCTTTTGGGGTGAAAACATAAATTCTCTTTTTTATAATAGAAACCGATAACATTGTTATTCTAAAAAATATATTTATAAGTTGAGAATAAATTCTCTTTACTTTTCGGCAGAATAACAATCTCTCAAAAGTTGTGTTAATATTTCTAGCGGTGGCATATATTTATATGAAGAGAAGGTAGAACCCTAGTAGAGTTGTAGAGATTTATTTTAAATATAAAAATAACATTCTACTTAGAGTAGAAGACGGGTGAACAACTCACCCCTGTATTTCTACTGGGGTTGCCGTCACTTCATGTTTTCTCTTTTTTGCCTAAGTCAACAACTTGATCTATAGAATAGTTATGATTCAAAATATCAATATCAATCGCATAATAATACTCAAATTCATGCTTATAATCTTTGAATTTCATTTTACTCAATTTCCCTGAACTTTTTTTTGTTCAATTTAGTTTCTTAAACCGAAAAAAAGTATAACTTTTACAATTGAGCTTTGTTTTTCATTCCAATTTCAATTATGTCCTTTTACAGTCCTCATAAATCCAATTTTACATAAATTTAATATCACTTTTGAAAAATTCACAATTTAGTCTTAAATGCAAAATTAACAAAATTTACTTTATTAAATAGTCCTTAAACATTTCATAACTTCCAAATCTACCAATTTTTATAAAAAGAATCTAAGATTCGTTAACGGTTAATTTTAAAATCTTTAACAATTTTGAAATTAGAGATACAAGTTAGTTGGACCAAATTGCAACTATCTCAAAACCATAAAAAATACAATAAACGAATTAAAAATGACTTACCAAACAAAAATGGAAGCTTGGTCGAACTTAAGAATTCAAACATGGTTGTTCGTGGGTTTCTCTTTTGAGTAAAATCAGTGGAAGATTGAAAGTGATAAAGATGATCACTTTAAATTATGTTATATTATATTTTATTAATATTAAAACATTATTTAATATATAAATTTCCTTTAAAGCAAACATCCATCATCCATTATCATTAAAGAGTGGTCAATTGTCACTTTGATCCTCAAATATTTACATTTTTAAGCCATATAACTAATAATAATCTAAAGTGATTGACTTTTATGATTTTTTCAACTTAGTCATCGTACCTAAATTAGCCATTTAATCACTAAAATTTTTAGAGTAAAATCTAATACACCTATATAACAGCTCTGTAAATATTTTAATGAAAATATTTACGGACTTAATTTATGAAAACGAGGTCCCGATACCTTATTTTTTAAAATTATTTAACTTTAGGGATAAACCACTTATACTTAACTAATTATCCAATTAAAATTCAGTATATCATAATACTTGACCCGTAAATATTAAATAATAATATTTATAGACTCACTCGTTGAAATTGTGGTCCCGAAGCCACTATTTCTGACACCACTGAAAAATGGGCTATTACAAATGGATTCGATATGAGAATGGGATAATGATACAAATAAATGATTGAAATTGAATTGAAATTGAATGTATTGTTATTAAATAGATAGAAATGTATGATATGTTACATTGATTTTTATAAGTGATTGTTCATAGATTTGTATTTAAATGCGAATGTGCATAATCCCAGTTTTGATACATGAATGTTAATGATGTTGGTTGAAAACTAGGTGTTACATGGAATTTGTTATACATGGTGTTATTAATGTTCAATTTACTTGAATCATGAAAGTACCATTAAGCTTTATCGCTCAGCGTATAATTTGTTATTCTATGTGTAGGAATAGGTGAATCATGAAAGTTCCTTTTGTTTCGATAAATGATATGTACCTAGGTTTTGATTCAATTTTGCACAATAGGTGATCATGTTGATATTTAAAGCTAGATATGGTAAATTTTGTTATGGCCACATGGTTGGTTTATACAATTGAAATTGGTTAAGAGTTGAATTAAATTAGATGTTGCATGACTTGTGACATATATGTGTATTTCTATCAAATAGCTAAATGGTTAGAATTACGGAACTTGGCATATGTGTTTAGGTTGAAATGGTGAATTTTGTATAATGCATATGAATATAAGATGTTAAAGTTTAGAAATATGCATATTTTAAAGGTATCCTTGCTAATTAAATTGAAACATAAGTTTGATTGTTTAGGTGTTGCAAAATTGTTACCATTTGGACCATTTGAAAATAGGTGGTCACATCGTGACATCGGATCCTTAAAGTCACGACAGAGATCAAATCAGTGAATTGCATCATGATTAGGAATGCCTAAAGTCATGACGTCAACCCGATAGTTTACAAACTTTAGAATCTGGTCTTTATTTTATCTCGAGTCATCTTAAGATCTTTCGTAAACTCATATAAATCCTAAAAATGATTGTATAATATATTTGAAAGGAGTAATATAGTTATTAACATGTACTCATGGTTAAATTAAATTATAACTGAGTGTAGATGCTCTGACGATGAATGTGGCATCTCATAGCTTAGACATAGCAATTTGATCGGATAGGAGGTGTTACAGTTACTATCATATTAATTGGATTGAGAAAATCGAATCTTTTTCATCATTTTGACAAACAATTGGTCTGCATTTGTTTTAAGTGATTTGCAATGGAATTTGATTTCCTTTTTAGCAACATTATCTAATTAATTGCCTTTCAAATTCGAAAATTCAAAAATCCTCCTTGTAATTATTTTGATTCGAATAAATAATTCAAAATGGCAATGAAAACTTAAATGAAAAGTTAATACATTTTTACAATAGAAAATTAAAGGCAAAATTATATAAGCTCAGAATGATAAGCACACAAAATATTTGAGTGAATGAGGAAGAAAAACTAATGTTGATTTAGAAAGATGAGAAGGAAAAGTGTAGACTTTGGGCGAAAGAAGGTGTGAAAATATATTAAATTTTAACAATTTTTTAATATATATTTGTTATGAATATATTATTAAATGGATATCCATCATGATCAAGATAAAGTTTTGATGCACTTTAAATTCTAATAGTTATTAGAATTAGATCTCTACTTCTTTTATACTTCTTATGCCTATAAATAGAGACTCTGATGAAGCATTGTAAATCATCCCTTTGATTAATAAAGTACATTCTCTATTGCTTTCATATTTTTTTTGTTTTTTATTCTCCCCATCTCTCTTTATTTTATAACACGTTATCAGCACGATGATCCTCTATTTTTTTTCTTTTAAAATCTTTCGAAGTTGTCCCCCAAATCCAATTCCTCTTTCATTTTAAACTTTCACCCTTACAACTTCATTTCCAGGATGTTGAAAGGTTCAATCTCATAATGGATCATGGTGATGAAGATGATGTTAAAGATCTTTAGGTATATTTTACTGTATTTTATTTATTATATCATGTTTATTATAATTGGAGACTAATCATAACAACATGAATAGATAGATTTAAATTTAAAATCCATGCATGTTTGTGATGGTGATTATGAAGTAAAGAATCTATTGGGACGTTTATATGTTCGTCCTAGTAAATTTATTACATTCCTCGAAGTGAATGTAAATATGAAGAAAATAAACGATATACTTATGGACCACTAAAAGTGAGAACATAGTAATAAATAAGAGAACAATGAGAGTTTTCAAGGTAACTTTTCAAAGGGTAAAAATAACTTTTGTTATCAATGGGGTATGAAAAGATTATTGGCTAGATATGTGGCATGAAAAGATTATTGGCTAGATATGTGGCGTATGGCCATAGTCTTTGAGAAAGATATGAAAATGTAGTAATGAATTCTATCATTGCAGATAAAAAATATTTAACTTATTTGGTATTGAAACAAACAAATATTATTCCAATATTTGATAGTACAAAATTAGTTGAAAGCTTCAGGAGAGCTAATATATCACTATCTAAAAAGTACAAAATTTGTGATGGTTAATGTATTACTTTTAAAAGTTATTTGTAATGGATCTCATATTAAAAACATTATATTTCATATGAATAAAAAAAAGGGATTGGGTTATTAATTTATTTTATTTTATAATCTTTGTGATATTCTTTTGTTATCATCCCTATTAAATAGTTGAAAGCAAAATATTTGACTGTGAAAGATCTGCTTATGAGCGATAAAATATGATAATTCTATCTAAAGCTTGTTATGGTTGGATGCACCTAAAGTTGCAAGTTTTTTTAAAAACTGTGAGTATAACTCTACAATAGTCAGAATAAGTTCTCAATTAAAATTACGTGGTAAAATATTACTGATGAGAAGTTGCAAGAGAGCAAACTTATGTATGAAAAGTCATTGGTTATGTACCTGTTGTACACCTAGAAAATAAGATCCACTCTCAAAGTTTGCTATGAATAGATTTTTGGGCATTTGAAGATTTTGGCATATTCCCTCAGCCAATGTTGCATATAATTATTTGGAAATTATATTTATTGACTTGGTGGCATTATAGACTTCACATTGATTTAGACATTTGCAGTAGTAAAGGTCACAATAGTACTTATATGTGGATGCAAATTAAAATGAATGATAATAAAATTATCAATTTGTTGCAATTTAGTGCAATTGAAACATATGTTAAAGTAAACCAGAAGTTTACTAATACAAATGTGTTTACTACTTGGCGTGTCCAGTTAGACCATCCTGGATCGTATATGATGTGAAAATTGATTGAGAATTCATATGGACATCAATTAAAGAACCAGAAGATTCTTTAATTTAAAAGAATTCTCATATGTTGCTTGTTCTCAATGAAAATTGATTATTAGAAACTTACTCGCTAAAGTTGAGATTTAATGTCTTGCATTTCTGAAACAAATATGGGTCCATTCATCGGCCATGTAGATAGTTTTGACATTATATGATTTTGATAGATACATCTACAAAACAATCACATAAATGTTATCAATTTGCAACCTGTTGTTTGCAAGATTGCTTGTTTAAATTATTAATTTTAGATTATGTAATTAAAACAAGGCATAATTGAAAAAAAAACCCTCAACGTTTTAGGGCTTTTGGTTTTGTGCCCTTGACCTTTTTATTTTTTGATTTACACCCTCAACATTACAATTTTTTAAGAAATCGGCCCAGTTTTAACTGTCAACGTGAGTTGACCGTTAATCAAATTGTAGGTCAACATAATAGCCCATGTGGCATGCCACATAAGTAGACGATGTCATAGATGACGTCATCTAATTAGCAAAATTTTTTCTTTCATTTTCTCTCTTGCCAAACACATGGTTGCTGCCATTTTTTTCTCTTATTTTCTCTCTTGCCAAACATTATTTTTCTTCTTCAAAACATATGGTTGGCTCATTTCATCTACAATAATCTTTATTACCATGATTATAATCATGCTTTTGTGAAATTTTTGTAAACCCACACCACACTTTCAACTTAAAATCATTGTTTTTTTTTCCCACTGTCGGCTGGCATTTTTTTCTCTCATTTTCTCTCTTGCCAAACACCATTTTTCTTAACAAAAAGACCTCTACGAGATTTACCATGGATAAAAAATTGGTACTATTAACCAATCCTATAGGATTTGTCTATTATTTACTCATTCATTACAAAAATCGGGCATTAATTTGGATTTGTTAATGTGTGTGTTTTGACAAATAAGAAGGTCTTCATACCATGATGTGATAAGGGTGTTTGAGATACAAAAATACCTAGACATATCTGGAGTTCAAACATATGTTATCAATAGTGCTAAGGTTGTTTTCATCAATGAAAAGCCACAGCCAAGGCCTAAAAAGGGTATCATCAACATCTATGAAGTTTGTGAGCGTTGCCTTATCGACAACTTCAGATTTTGCTTTCTCAGTTGCAAGGTAACAAAAAAAAAACCCACCACTCTTCTCTCTTTCACTTTCAAATTAAATTTTCTTGGCAAGTCAATGGTGTTATTTGGCAACTGAGAAAACTTTTGGGGGTAAGTGAAGTTCCCAAATTTTGTACATTATGTTTGACTTTTGCAATGAGTTTATTGGGTCAATTCGAAAGTTTTGAATGTTATCTTAACATTGTAGGTAGTTGACACTTCAAAGGATTTCTAGAAGAAGAATAGCCAAATGGGAATGTCATCAGATTCAGAGGATTCATACAATAGTAGCAGCAACCATCAAAATTACCTCAAGAACAGAAACAACAACAACAAAGTCCAAAGCTTTAGCCTATCAACACCCCCACCAACATTGGTTAATTATCGAATTGCTAAACGAGGAAAGGGGATTCCACATAGAGCCCCAATGGCAGGTCTAATCATAGAATATTAAGCCATACTATTTAACTATTATTGGCCACATATACAAAGGTAATTATCTTTGTAACACCCTAAACCCGTATCCGTCACCAAAACAGGGTTATTGAGTATTACCGGACTTATAAATCAATCAATCAAACATTTCATGCACATTTATCAATCAATTCAAAAACCATTAATAGACATTCATATGGTCTCTAATACGAGCCCTCAAGGCCCAAACTAATCATTAAAGTTAGTTTGTGGCTAAACTAGGTACTCAAGAAATTTTTCGAAAAACATATAAAATTTTCAAAGAAATAGGGGACACACGCCCGTGTGGCCAGGCTGTGTGTCTCACACGGCCAAATGAAATGCCCGCGTCCCAGGTTGTGTAGGCGCTCGAAATGAGGCATACAGTCATGTCTCAGCCCGTGTCCTTACCGGTGTAACTCTCTAACTTGGGTCACACGGCCAGCCCAACGTTTGTGCGTTAGGCCGTGTGGACAATTAAAATTTTGAATTTTAGGTACAGGGGATACACAGCCGAACCACACGGCTGAGACACACGCTTGTGTCTTTGCCCGTGTGGACGAAAAATAGGCCATTCTCAGGCTACTTTTCTCACTCAATGGGTCTTTCACCTACACAACATCAAAGCACATATACAAGCCAATTTATAACTCTCAAATCAATGCCAATACCAAGTTTTATGGATGATATGTCATGACATTTATTCAAACACTCAACTTGTTCATTTTATCACATACTTGCTTAAACATATTTATACTTGATATACCAATTCAACGAGTTCAAGCATACACACATAACAAGCAATCTAGATAGATAACTAAAATGACCAATTCATTTAAACAAACATTACTTTCAATATAATGTACATTGTCAACAAGGTATTTACAATTATATGCATTCACAAGAACTAGTACCCTAGAGCTCAATACACAAAAAAGACACTATCATTGAATTTGTATCCTAGGTACATGCCAAACACAAAAAGAAAATGTCACCAAAATTGAGTACGAGATTCCTTCAGGATGCCAAGTCCAAATATACTATTTATCTAACCTGCAACATGTAAATCAATTTATCATTAATAGGTTCCATTTATTAACTAAACACAATTTCAATCTCCATTAATATGAAATTTTAACTTAGTCAAATACAAATTCGATTCTCCCAATAATTCAAGTACTTTATCGTAAATCAATTATCAATGTGGCACCCAGTGCCTAGAGGTAAACCACAAAAAAAGGTTGCGCCCAGCACTAGTCAGTTTAATCGACGATATCAAATGTGAGCCCAGCTCTAGTTGGATAAACCAACAATGTTGCACCCAGTGTTAGTCGGATTAACCAACGATAATAGTTGTAAGCCCAGGTCTAGTTGGATAAACCAACAATATTTGCACCTAGTGCTAGTTGGATTAACCGACGATTGTGTGCCCATCGCTAGCCAGACAAGCTGACAAAGATTGCGCCCAGCGCCAGTCAAACATATTGACGATTTTATAGTTATTTACTTCTACATTTTTCTTCATTTATTTTCCTTACAATATTTAGCAATACGGATACATTTTATATCGTGAGCAATTTAACATTACTTAATTTAAATAGTAACTAGAAGTAAAACTAAGTTCGAGTCTACGAACTTACCTTAACAAAATAGTCGTAACAGTGAGGCTGATAGCTACTCCGTTTCCTAATTTTTCCACGGTTCGCGTCTAATTGATTCGTTCCTTAATCAAAGTTCATAATTTCATTCAATTATTTTTATTTCATCAATTTAATAATTATATTTATACATTCACATCATTCTACTATATATTATAAAATTATCCCAATGTTTAATCACTTGTTTAATTTGATCCTCAATACCAAACATGGAATTTAACCACATTGAATCATTAACATCTACATGTAACGTACAAGAATTCCAACTAAATATAATTCATCTAAAAGAAGTCCATTACCTTTACAAAAATTTAACCATTTAACTATGTCACTTTGAATTTATGACTTTCAAGTCCTTAGAAGTAATTGCTGAAAAATCACCATACAATTTGCCCACATTAGTCTACAAAACTTTGTATTTCTCATCCATGAAAACTTCTATGACTTTTATTCTTTCACAAAATTTCAAGAAGAGCAACCTAATTCATAACATTAAAACACTAAAAATATCATTTTTATGTCAAAACATCCAAGTATCACTTACCAATTTAGGCAAGCATTAAACCCCCAAAGTTGAAGAGTCTTTCCCTTTTCTTCTTTAAAATTTTGGCAGCAAGAGCAGAGAAAATTTTTCACTTTCCCTTTTTGTCTTCTTTTTACCTACCCTCTCATTTATCTATTATTATTATTATCACTTTATTTCTTTTCTTTTATTTATTTCTCTTACAATAATAGTTATCCTATTATCCATAGTAATGATACCACCTATACAAATATATTAGTCCCATATACACTCACTAACTTCATTTGACTAAAATCAAAATGGACTATTTACTTAAATAGTCTTTTCAACTATTTCTTTCTTATAATTAATCTAGTCCCTATCAATTAAAATTATCAATTCAGTATTCAATTAACTTCTAAAGTAATCTCTAAAAATTATAATATTAATATATTTAAACTGACACACAAATGCGGGATCCTAGAAGTAGGTTCTTCAACAACCCCAACTTTCGGGTCGTTACAAATCTCTTCCCCTTAAAAAATTTCGTCCCCAAAATCTACCTGAAAAGAAGTGAGGGTATTGTGACCTCATTGTTTCTTCCAACTCCCATGTCACTTCCTCAACACTATGACTACACCAAAGGATTTTGACTAATGGCACTCATTCTGTCGCCGGAATAGGGTTATAGAGTATTACCGAAGTTTATAGAATATTTATAGATAATTCATGTTATTTACTATTCAGTTCCCAAGATTATTTATATCGTCCCTTAAATGGACCCTCGAGGCCCAATATGAGTATTAGAATTGAGTAGGAACTAAATCAGGAACTCATAAGTTTTTTGAAAAATTTCTAGCTGCAGGCCGTGTTCGACCCCTTGTAACTCTCTGACTTGTGCCACACGGCTGGCCACACGCCAGTGTGAGTAGGCCATGTGATCTATTTAATTTTCTAAAATTAGGTGTCAGGATTCACACGGCCAAGAAACATACTTGTGTTCTAGGCCGTGAAGCACACACAGTTGAGACACACGCTCGTGTCTCTACCCATGTTCTCAACTCTGAGCATTCTATTTATCAATTTTAAGATGTAGGGGACACACGGCCAAACCACATGCCCATGTGCCAGGCTGTGTGTCACACACGGTTAAGACACATGCATTTGTGTCTACCCGTGTGGACAAAATAAAGCCATTTCCTAGCTTTATTTTTCACCCAAATTTTCCAATAACCTAAACCAAAATTTACATTCATATACCAACCAATCCAAGCATTATAACAAGGCCAATTCTAACACCTAACATAATATATCAGTACATGCATACCTATTCAAACGGAACTTAACCCTTTTCAAACAATATCAAACATGTATTCAATTCTTATATTATAATATCCAATTAATTCACATAAATATAAATCACATTCTATACAAATACAACATTCAATTCAACATATTTATATGCTCAATTAAGTTACACGAACTTACTTCGACACTTGTTCACGTATATAAATCCACTAATCCGAAACTTTCTCTTTCCTCGATCTAATTTTGAATTTGAGTTATCCAGATCTATATAAATGAATTTAATCATCAATTTATCTCATTTCATATTCAATTGGAATCAATTTACATCCTAGGAAAAATTATCATTTTGCCCCTAAACTTTCCATAAATTCTAATTTCATCTCTAGGCTCGGAAAATAAAATTCATGCAATTTACTCCCTATTCCAAGCCAACCACAACTTTAATAAACAATTTACAGCACACGTATTCCATAAATTTTAGAATTTTTCTTCAATTTTTACAACTTTACAATTTAGTCCTTAAATCATATTTTCATCAAAATTCACTTTGTAAAAGTTGTTTATCTATCAACAACCTTTCATTTTATACCATAAATTTCAAATTTTCAGCATATTCATCCATGGAAAAATTTCTATACTTTGATAAATTTTCAAATTAGTCCCCAAAATAGATAGATTAGATTATCCCGGTCTTAAAAATGTAAAAATTACTAAAAACGGGATAAGAATACTTACTCAATTAAGCTTGATTAGTTTCTTCTCTCTCTCCTAGGGTTTCCATGTATTTGGGGAAGAAAATGATATAAAATAAGATGATATTTCTATTTAATTTAATTATCATCTTTAATTTTATCACTTTTTAATTTAGTCCTTAGCCTTTTCTAATTTTTCCATGGATGAATCATCAAAAATATCTACTAACTTTTCTTTAATGGTCTAATTACCATTTAAGGACCTCAAGTTTTTAATTTCATAGCTATTTAATCCTTCTAGCTACTAGAATCCAACTTTTGCATTTTATGCAATTTGGTCATTTCCATAATTAAGTACTTAATCGATAAAATTTTCTTATCAGAATTTTCATGTGACATTCCTAACATAATGTAAACGATGCAAAAAATTTTTTTTGGCTCGGATTTGTGGTCCCGAGACCACTATTCCAATTTCACTGAAAATGGGCTATTACACACGAGCTAAGATTTTGACCGGTTCCTCTTCATGCGTCAAATCAGCCTATAGTTCAATTTCTTTTGGCAATAAAATATGAGATGGATCTGACCGATATCTTCTAAGCATTGACACATGGAAAACATCATGAATTTTTTGTAGCTCTACAGGTAGTTCTAGTCGATAGGCAACAAGTCCTACCCTCTCAGTGACCTCATACGGACCTATAAATCAAGGACTTAATTTTTATTTCATCCCTGTGACACCCCTAAAGTGACCCTAGTCGGAAAGTGGTTTCGGGACCACTAAACCGAGTCCTAAAGATAATTAACCGTCATAGTTGATGCTCATTATATGTACATATGCATGTGTGAAAATTTCATGTTTGAATTTTGTTAATGGTAAGTGAATTTTATCAAATAGGACTTATGTGAGAAAATTTGGAAATGTGCTAGGCAAATGTAAAGTGGCCTAATAATGCATGTTGTGAAATGATGGGTTTGCATGTCAAATTCCCCACTTTAGAGGAAGTGGCCGGCCATGAGGGTATGGGATACAAAGCATATGCATTTTGTATTAATATTATAATGACTACATGGTTTTATAATAGGAAATAAGTATTAAAAAAAACATATTAAAGACATTTTATGCTAATATGTGTGGGAAGAATAATAAAATATGAGGGGAGTGGGAGGAGAAACCAAAGTTGTCTCCCCCTTACTCCCCATTGCCGTGACTAGAGAAAGGGGAGGAAAAACAAAATTCTTCCTTTGTTGTTCAACATGGCCGAATGGAAGGAAGAAGAAGAGGGGAAGTTCGGCCAAGGTGGTTCTTGAGATTAAGGTATGTTCAATGTTGCTTTTGGAGGTTTACACATCCTTTGGAGGGTTAGCCTACTTCTATTTATCTCATGGATGAAATTAGAGTTGTTGGAGAGTTAGGATTCGGCTAAGAGGCTTCAAAATTTTAGTTGATGCCTTGATACTACTAGCATGTTAGCTATATGGATGCGTTAACTTACTTGAAATGCTAGATAAATTTGAACTCCCTACCAAATTCTTTAGGCAACCCATGTTAGAAATTTCGGTATTGAGATGTCTAGATCTTTCGGCCATTGTAGCTATGGAGGAATAAAGTTTTTGTTTCTTGTTAAATTGGATGAATCTTGTTGTATGAGTGCTTAAACAAACTATGATTAAATGGATGCATAAATTCAAAGTGGGAAGAAATGGGCTATTATATTTGATGCTAATGCCGAATATGAAGATGATGAACTTGAATAAATAATATTCAGCTAGCATGATAAGTTATGAAATATTAAGTAGATGATATAATTGATTGATGAAGTGGCTAATAAGGATTTCTAATGAAATTGTTGCCAAGGCCGAATGTATCATGAAGTAAATAAAAAAATTCTAAATGTGCATTATGTGCTTATATGTGTATTCGGCCAGGGAAGTTTGACATGAAACTTTGATAGGTTTGAGAGATGAATGACCGAATGAGCTAGAGGTTATGTATGGGTGAATTTTATGCACATGTGTGTGTGTGGCATTAGTAGCTAATGGCATTCGGCATTGTTTAATTAAAATTAGAAATGAATGCTTGAAAGTTAAATAGGTCACTCTAATGACCAAATATGCTAAAAGCTAATATATGGACAAATGATACGAACGAATTGGTTTTTGAAATGTATATGGTTGCCATATATATGTGTTTGATTGAGAAGTAAATTTGTTTGATTTAGCTCAAGAGCCTAGAGGATCAAAGTTGGATAAGGGAAAGGAAAAAAGTGATCGAAGAGCCGTCATAATCGTTCGGCAACTTCCGAGGTAAGTTTTAAGTGTTTAAACGTTGAGTAAATTCAATTATAATAGGACATGATGAGCTGATTTAATAAGATATGATGTGGCCATGATATGTTCTAAGCTCAAATGGTAAGTTCTTAAGTGTTTGAGCTTGGGAATTTAAAGGTAATTTGAAATAGTCTGCTTCGGACAGCAGCAGTAACGTGACTTTAGAAAATCACCATAAATTTATGGACTTGAATTAGAGGCTGAATGAGACATGAAATTAAAGCTTAATGAGTCTAGTTTCTTATAAAAGAAACCGTGTAAGCAAAGGAATTTCCGATAATGAGATATTTAAAGTTGTGTGAGACGGTGTCAGAATGACTCCGAAATCCCCTGTTCTGTTTTTAGAAAATCATTATAAATTGTACAAAAATGGTTATAAGATAAAATTTATATGCTTAGACTCCTTAATGAGTCTAGTTTCAAATAAAATCAAATACAACACATTTTGAATTCTGTAAAATGATAAATTTGATTCGTAGTGAAGAGTGGTCAGATTAGTCAAACAGTGGAACAGGGGAAAGTTTAAGAAAAATCTGGTATTGATTGGCCAAACCTAAAATTCTGGAAATTTTATGGATGGAAGATATATGAGTCTATATTCAGGAAAAATTAACGGAAAGTGATTTGGAGTTTTGTAACTCCAGTTATAAATGATTTAGTGACTATTGCTCAGGAAAAACAGCTTGTGCTGAATTTGAGATTGTGTTGTAAACCTTGATAAACTTGTTCTAGTTGCTCATAAGCTATCGATTAAACCCATACGTGAATTCTAAATTGTGATATTGGAAAATGATAGATGTAGATTCAGCCAAGAGAGTGTATATATGTGATGAATGTGAAAGTGTATGTATGTAATAAGGCCTAATGGCCGATGTGATGAATGTGAAAGTGTATGTATATGTGATAAGGCCTAATAGCCGAGGTGATGAATGTGAAAGTGTATATATGTAATAAGGCCTAATGGCCGATGTGATGAATGTGAAAGTGTATATATGTGATAAGGCCTAATGGCCGATGCGATGAATGTGAAAGTGTATATATGTGATAAGGCCTAATGGCCGATGCGATGAATGTAAAAGTGTATATATGTGACAGGGCCGAGTGGCCAACGTAATGGATGTGAAAGTGCATAAATGTGATAAGTCCCGAAAGGCATTTGTGTCAGTACTATATCCGGGTTAAAACCCCGCAGGCTTTATGCGAGAATATTATCACTGATTAATGTCCTTAAGCTTCGTGCTTGTACTATATCCGAGCTCTAAAGACCCGATGACTACGTGTGGGGATTTTGTCCGGGTAAGACCCGATAACTTCGTGTGGAGATTATGCCCGGGTAAGACTTCGTAATAAGAATTGCTTATAAATATATTCAATGCGAAAGGTTAAACAGGTATGTACTTCAAGTTTATATGTGAGCTTGATTTGCACTAAATCATAAGGTAGTTATGTGATGCATACGAAAGCAATCTATGAGACTATTCCTATGATTATGTGACATCGGATCAGTGTGAGAGGTGATGTGAAACCATACGATATATCTATGTCACATGAGCTCACTTTTATGTGAAAGTTTATCTGCCTATTGTATATGATGAGATGTGCAGATTCGGTAAAGGGATGGTATGCCCGAAGGAAGAGTGAAATAAAAATACGAACAACTATGTTATAATTTGATTGTTATCTGTTGACACTGCTTAAAACTTACTAAGCATTGTAATGCTTACTCCGTTTACTCTGTTTCCTCTGTTTTATAGATCTCATTGCGAAGCTACAGGCTCGGGGATCACTATCCACTGTTTGGTACTGCTATGTTTCGGATTGTCTTATGGCATGTATAAAATAGACTAGTGGCGGAAGAATATTTTGGTTAATGTATATAGCCATGCGAAAATGGCTTATATATGTTTGAGCATAATGTTATAATCATTTGGTATGGAATGGTTAATCGCTATCATGATTTGTGCTATTTATGCTAAAAGGGCTAGTTGAATCATGGAAACTATGAATAGGTAAAGTCTACCTTAAAGGCAGATGCTGGCAGCAGCAGTGATGTAGATTTGGAAAATCACTAAAAATAGTAGGATTGGAATTAAATAGTGAATAAATTATGTAAATGAACCTTGATGAATCTATTTTCATAGGAAAGTAACAAAATGATCATATGGACAGTATGTTAAGAGATATTCAGGTTCTCGTGAGAAAGGGCCAGAACAGTTTCTGGATTCCCTGTTCCGACTTTGGAAATTCATTATAAATTAACCAGAGATAATTAGGAGTCATGCCATATATGTATGGATTCCTCTCTGAGTCTAGTTTCTAAAGAAACAAGCGGCATCAGTATTGAAGCCCTGTGCAGGGAGATATCCAAGTCGTAATGCGTAAAGGTCAGTATAGTCGATCCCTGTAACATGGGAGACTTTGACTAATAAACTGTACTAATTGGCCTGACCAAAAATTATAGAAAAAAATATGTAGATGGGCATATGAGTCTAGTTTCAGGGAAAAATTACGAAACTGATTTTCATGTTGTGAAACTCAAGATATGATTTTAAAGCGAATAGTACGCAGATTGGCAGTGTCTGGGAAATTTTTTTTATGAGTGGTTAAAGTCTGCTAACACCTCGTGTTCGACTCCGGTGACGGTCTCGGGTTTGGGGTGTTACATTTGATTGGTATCAGAGCTACGGTTTAGTCGATTCTAGGACTAACGTAGCACGCGTGAGTCTATTTATACGTGCCATAAAGTGATAAAATGATAGTGTGATGATTTTTTGGCTATTAAAATGTGTTTGCTGTATTGTAATGAATCTTGATCCCGATCGAGCTGTAGCAAGCTTCTGACTATGAGAATTTGTGATATAACTTCATTTAGATATGCCTAAATTATTAAGTTGATCAGGTACGTATCATGTACTCGTATTTGAATTTCGATTTGGATTGAATTATAAGGGTATAAGTGATGCAATTTTGAAGGAGTGTTATGACTATAAATGTGATTTTTGTATGTGGCTATGGAACTGGAAGTTGAATGGTCGATAAGCATGTTGTGTTTGTATTCAAGTAATGTAAATGATATACTAATGTGTATTGCTATATGTGTATATGTATGTAGAGACGAAATTGTCGAATGTAAAAAGGCAGTGAAGCATATAGAGTGGTTGGTTTTCAGCACTAAGTGTGCGGGCAATAAGTGTTCACGGTTGTGAGATTGGCACTAAGTGTGCGGGCAATAAGTGTTCGCGGTTGTGAGATTGGCACTAAGTGTGCGGGCAATAAGTGTTCACGGTTGTGAGATTGGCACTAAGTCTGCGGGCTTGAAATGCATGGCACTAAGTGTGCGAGTTTAAAGTACATGGCACTAAGTGTGCGTGGTTGATTATTAAGCACTATGTGTGCGAACCCACTATATATATATATTTTCTATCAATTATTTATATTAAGGGTGCGACCTTACCGAGTCGATTTCGGACAGCGGAAAGGGGTAAGTTCTTGAGTAATAGAGCTTAAATTATGATTTGATTAGATCATGTTTTAAGCAAATGAAAATCATGCTCTTTGTGTGTGGCTATTGAGTCGAAATTGCAAGAATGATAAGTGTCTTGAGTTTGAGTTTTGCTAACGAAAATGAAATACGAATGTGCCATGATTTGTTGTTAAATGTGCATGGTTATTTGAATGATGTCCGGGCTAAGTCCCGAAGGCTTTGTGCTAAGTGACCATATCCGGGCTAAGTCCCGAATAGCATTCATGCTAGTGATGTATCCGGGCTAAGTCCCGAAGAGCATTCATGCTAGTGATGTATCCGGGCTAAGTTCCGAAGAGCATTCGTGCTAGTGATATATCCGTGCTGGTGTTATGTCCGGGCTAGGTCCCGAAGAGCAATCATGCTGGTGACGTGTATTCGGGCCTTCGTGCCTAGTAGGCTTCGTGCCGGTAATTTGAGCAAAGTTTAAGTATTCATTACTATACGAATTCAAATTTAAATGAGATGATATGTTTAAAAGTGTTCATACATGATGTTTATAGACTTGGTTAAGTCATTTCAATGTGTAATAACGAATGAATAAGAGCACTATGTGTGTGAATGATTAGAGGCACTGTGTGTGTGCGAATTCCTTTAACCGAGCACTATGAGTGCGAGATCGGTCAGTGGGCACTAAGTGTGTGAAGTGGAATTCATGTAAGACCTCGTTTGGGACGAAGGCATTAATTTGAGATAGTGTGTAAGACCATGTCTGGGACATGGCATCGGCTCGATATGTGAGAATATGTAAGACCATATCTAGGATATGGCATTGTAAGAGCTATATGTACTATTGCTGAATGGACACTATTTTGTTAATCTTGTTTAAGAAATTATTTTGATTAAGTTTCGACATTCGAAAGTTTGAAAGAATTTTTGATGAATGTTGATAATTTTGATATACGAGTTATGTGCTAGAATAAATCTCATGCCAGTGTATTATATTAGGCTTTATGCCTATTCGACTGTATACGGGTAACGTTAACTATGATTGAATGTGCTAAATGAACTAAATGTTCAGGTACGTGGAAGTTGACTTTTTTTTTGGAATTGAGTTAAGTTGAATATTGAGATGTGATAAAGTTATTAAGGATATTTATTGGGATGTTTGAGTATATGTGTACTTTCGGTTAGGTTACAGCTTATTCATGAATGAAAATGTGGGTTACAAATATGTGGGTTGATGATGTGAATTATACATGTTAATATGTGTTTGAAATGCATTTGTGAATTAAGTTAAGTGATTATTGCTTATGAAATCAAGAAAATGAGATATTTGTGCATACTTGTAGAAATGTTTATGTATTTGTTTTAAGATAAGAAAATGATTTTATAGACCGATGCGAAATCAATAATGAATTACAATTGCTATCAATGAGCTAATGTCTTTGTGGATATAATTCAATAAGAGGACGTTATCCTAAACTATGCATCGGTAGAAATTTTCGGGGACGAAAATTTCTTAAGGGGGGGAGAGTTGTGACACCCCTAAAGTGACCCTAGTCGGAAAGTGGTTTCGGGACCACTAAACCGAGTCCTAAAGATAATTAACCGTCATAGTTGATGCTCATTATATGTACATATGCATGTGTGAAAATTTCATGTTTGAATTTTGTTAATGGTAAGTGAATTTTATCAAATAGGGCTTATGTGAGAAAATTTGGAAATGTGCTAGGCAAATGTAAAGTGGCCTAATAATGCATGTTGTGAAATGATGGGTTTGCATGTCAAATTCCCCACTTTAGAGGAAGTGGCCGGCCATGAGGGTATGGGATACAAAGTATATGCATTTTGTATTAATATTATAATGACTACATGGTTTTATAATAGGAAATAAGTATTAAAAAAAACATATTAAAGACATTTTATGCTAATATGTGTGGGAAGAATAATAAAATATGAGGGGAGTGGGAGGAGAAACCAAAGTTGTCTCCCCCTTACTCCCCATTGCCGTGACTAGAGAAAGGGGAGGAAAAACAAAATTCTTCCTTTGTTGTTCAACATGGCCGAATGGAAGGAAGAAGAAGAGGGGAAGTTCGGCCAAGGTGGTTCTTGAGATTAAGGTATGTTCAATGTTGCTTTTGGAGGTTTACACATCCTTTGGAGGGTTAGCCTACTTCTATTTATCTCATGGATGAAATTAGAGTTGTTGGAGAGTTAGGATTCGGCTAAGAGGCTTCAAAATTTTAGTTGATGCCTTGATACTACTAGCATGTTAGCTATATGGATGTGTTAACTTACTTGAAATGCTAGATAAATTTGAACTCCCTACCAAATTCTTTAGGCAACCCATGTTAGAAATTTCGGTATTGAGATGTCTAGATCTTTCGGCCATTGTAGCTATGGAGGAATAAAGTTTTTGTTTCTTGTTAAATTGGATGAATCTTGTTGTATGAGTGCTTAAACAAACTATGATTAAATGGATGCATAAATTCAAAGTGGGAAGAAATGGGCTATTATATTTGATGCTAATGCCGAATATGAAGATGATGAACTTGAATAAATAATATTCAGCTAGCATGATAAGTTATGAAATATTAAGTAGATGATATAATTGATTGATGAAGTGGCTAATAAGGATTTCTAATGAAATTGTTGCCAAGGCCGAATGTATCATGAAGTAAATAAAAAAATTCTAAATGTGCATTATGTGCTTATATGTGTATTCGGCCAGGGAAGTTTGACATGAAACTTTGATAGGTTTGAGAGATGAATGACCGAATGAGCTAGAGGTTATGTATGGGTGAATTTTATGCACATGTGTGTGTGTGGCATTAGTAGCTAATGGCATTCGGCATTGTTTAATTAAAATTAGAAATGAATGCTTGAAAGTTAAATAGGTCACTCTAATGACCAAATATGCTAAAAGCTAATATATGGACAAATGATACGAACGAATTGGTTTTTGAAATGTATATGGTTGCCATATATATGTGTTTGATTGAGAAGTAAATTTGTTTGATTTAGCTCAAGAGCCTAGAGAATCAAAGTTGGATAAGGGAAAGGAAAAAAGTGATCAAAGAGCCGTCGTAATCGTTCGGCAACTTCCGAGGTAAGTTTTAAGTGTTTAAACGTTGAGTAAATTCAATTATAATAGGACATGATGAGCTGATTTAATAAGATATGATGTGGCCATGATATGTTCTAAGCTCAAATGGTAAGTTCTTAAGTGTTTGAGCTTGGGAATTTAAAGGTAATTTGAAATAGTCTGCTTCGGACAGCAGCAGTAACGTGACTTTAGAAAATCACCATAAATTTATGGACTTGAATTAGAGGCTGAATGAGACATGAAATTAAAGCTTAATGAGTCTAGTTTCTTATAAAAGAAACCGTGTAAGCAAAGGAATTTCCGATAATGAGATATTTAAAGTTGTGTGAGACGGTGTCAGAATGACTCCGAAATCCCCTGTTCTGTTTTTAGAAAATCATTATAAATTGTACAAAAATGGTTATACGATAAAATTTATATGCTTAGACTCCTTAATGAGTCTAGTTTCAAATAAAATCAAATACAACACATTTTGAATTCTGTAAAATGAGAAATTTGATTCGTAGTGAAGAGTGGTCAGATTAGTCAAACAGTGGAACAGGGGAAAGTTTAAGAAAAATCTGGTATTGATTGGCCAAACCTAAAATTCTGGAAATTTTATGGATGGAAGATATATGAGTCTATATTCAGGAAAAATTAACGGAAAGTGATTTGGAGTTTTGTAACTCCAGTTATAAATGATTTAGTGACTATTGCTCAGGAAAAACAGCTTGTGCTGAATTTGAGATTGTGTTGTAAACCTTGATAAACTTGTTCTAGTTGCTCATAAGCTATCGATTAAACCCATACGTGAATTCTAAATTGTGATATTGGAAAATGATAGATGTAGATTCAGCCAAGAGAGTGTATATATGTGATGAATGTGAAAGTGTATGTATGTAATAAGGCCTAATGGCCGATGTGATGAATGTGAAAGTGTATGTATATGTGATAAGGCCTAATGGCCGATGTGATGAATGTGAAAGTGTATGTATATATGTGATAAGGCCTAATGGCCGATGTGATGAATGTGAAAGTGTATGTATATATGTAATAAGGCCTAATAGCCGATGTGATGAATGTGAAAGTGTATATGTGTGATGAGGCCTAATAGCCGACGTGATGAATGTGAAAGTGTATATGTGTGATAAGGCCTAATAGCCGATGTGATGAATGTGAAAGTGTATATATGTAATAAGGCCTAATGGCCGATGTGATGAATGTGAAAGTGTATATATGTGATAAGGCCTAATGGCCGGTGCGATGAATGTGAAAGTGTATATATGTGATAAGGCCTAATGGCCGATGTGATGAATGTGAAAGTGTATATATGTGACAGGGCCGAGTGGCCAACGTAATGGATGTGAAAGTGCATAAATGTGATAAGTCCCGAAAGGCATTTGTGTCAGTACTATATCCGGGTTAAAACCCCGCAGGCTTTATGCGAGAATATTATCACTGATTAATGTCCTTAAGCTTCGTGCTTGTACTATATCCGAGCTCTAAAGACCCGATGACTACGTGTGGGGATTTTGTCCGGGTAAGACCCGTTAACTTCGTGTGGAGATTATGTCCGGGTAAGACTTCGTAATAAGAATTGCTTATAAATATATTCAATGCGAAAGGTTAAACAGGTATGTACTTCAAGTTTATATGTGAGCTTGATTTGCACTAAATCATAAGGTAGTTATGTGATGCATACGAAAGCAATCTATGAGACTATTCCTATGATTATGTGACATCGGATCAGTGTGAGAGGTGATGTGAAATCATACGATATATCTATGTCACATGAGCTCACTTTTATGTGAAAGTTTATCTGCCTATTGTATATGATGAGATGTGCAGATTCGGTAAAGGGATGGTATGCCCGAAGGAAGAGTGAAATAAAAATACGAACAACTATGTTATAATTTGATTGTTATCTGTTGACACTGCTTAAAACTTACTAAGCATTGTAATGCTTACTCCGTTTACTCTGTTTCCTCTGTTTTATAGATCTCATTGCGAAGCTACAGGCTCGGGGATCACTATCCACTGTTTGGTACTGCTATGTTTCGGATTGTCTTATGGCATGTATAAAATAGACTAGTGGCGGAAGAATATTTTGGTTAATGTATATAGCCATGCGAAAATGGCTTATATATGTTTGAGCATAATGTTATAATCATTTGGTATGGAATCGTTAATCGCTATCATGATTTGTGCTATTTATGCTAAAAGGGCTAGTTGAATCATGGAAACTATGAAATAGGTAAAGTCTACCTTAAAGGCAGATGCTGGCAGCAGCAGTGATGTAGATTTGAAAAATCACTAAAAATAGTAGGATTGGAATTAAATAGTGAATAAATTATGTAAACGAACCTTGATGAATCTATTTTCATAGAAAGTAACGAAATGATGATATGGACAGTATGTTAAGAGATATTCAGGTTCTCGTGGGAAAGGGCCAGAACGGTTTCTGGATTCCCTGTTCCGACTTTGGAAATTCATTATAAATTAACCAGAGATAATTAGGAGTCATGTAATATATGTATGGATTCCTCTCTGAGCCTAGTTTCTACAGAAACAAACGGTATCAGTATTGAAGCCCTGTGCAGGGAGATATCCAAGTCGTAATACGCAAAGGTCAGTGTAGTCGATCCCTGTAACATGGGAGACTTCGACTAATAAACTGTACTAATTGGCCTGACCAAAAATTATAGAAAAAAATATGTAGATGGGCATATGAGTCTAGTTTCAGGGAAAAATTACGAAACTGATTTTCAAGTTGTGAAACTCAAGATATGATTTTTAAAGCGACTAGTACGCAGATTGGCAGTGTCTGGGAAATTTTTTTTTATGAGTGGTTAAAGTCTGCTAACACCTCGTGTTCGACTCCGGTGACGGTCTCAGGTTCGGGGTGTTACAATCCCAAAATGAAAAACTCTCTTCCACGGGGATACTCTTAAAAATACATTATCACCCACTGAGAATTCAATCTCACGACATTTCAAATTTGCATAAGATTTTTGTTTGTCGAAGGCTGCTTTTAATCTGTTTCAGATCACTTTAACCATACTTTTTGTTTCTTGAATTAACTCTACCCGAATCACTTTCTTTTCGTATAAGTCAGACCACATTCAGGTGCTCTACATCTCCGGCCGTACAAAGCTTCGTAAGGAGCCATCTGAATGCTTGATTGAAAACTATTATTATACACGAACTCGGCCAAAGGTAAATAGCATTCCCAACTAGATTTAAATTCGATCACATAGGCTCGAAACATATCTTCTAGCATCTGAATAACAGGTTCAGATTGTCCATCCGTCTAAGGGTGAAAAGATGTGCTAAAATTTAGCCTAGTACCAAGTAATTCATGTAATTGCTTCCAAAATCGTGAAGTGAACCGGGGATCCCGATCTAATATATTTGACATGGGTATACCGTGTAATCTGACAATTTCTTGAATATAGGCTTTAGCTAGCTTTTGTAGAGACCAATACATTCTTACCGCGATGAAATAAGCCAACTTTGTGAAACGATTGACTATCACCCATACGACATTTTTCTTGGTTGAAGATAGTGGTAATCCGGTGACGAAATCCATGGTTATGCTCTCCCATTTCTATTGAGGAATAGAAATAGGTTGAAGCAATCCCGTGGGGACTTGATGTTCTGCCTTGATTTTTAC
Source organism: Gossypium hirsutum (assembly GCF_007990345.1). Classification (NCBI taxonomy): domain Eukaryota; kingdom Viridiplantae; phylum Streptophyta; class Magnoliopsida; order Malvales; family Malvaceae; genus Gossypium; species Gossypium hirsutum. The sequence goes on along the minus strand of NC_053425.1, from coordinate 46,698,638 downwards.
AAGTTAGGCATTTAGCCACAAATTCCACTATTTCTCTTTTCATGCCTAGCCACCAATACAAATCTCGAAGGTCTCGATACATTTTTATTCCACCTGGGTGTTAAAAGACTATCGTGTGCATCAGTAAAATCAGTTCTTTTAATTCCACAACATTAGGGACACATACTCGATTACGGAATCATAATCAACCCCGATCATCGATGTTGAAATCTTTAATTGATTCATCTTGAACCATTTTTCTTTTCTCTGACAATTTACGATCCAACAACTATGCTTCTCTAATCTAATCGAATAATACAAGCTTGGTTTTTAATTCGGCCAAAAGACTGTCATCACCGTTAATACTGGTTAGAGTGAACATTGCTTGTAAGTCAGTTACTACTTTTTTGCTTAGTTCATCTGCTACCACATTGGCTTTAACTGGATGGTAATTTATAACACAGTCATAATCGTGCATCGGATAATTACGTTCATAAGTTTTCAACTGCTGAGACACGTACGCAATTACTTTTCCTTCTTGCATTAGAACACAACCCAAACCACTTAGTGAAGCATCACTAAACATCACGAATTCCTTTCTCGACTCAGTTAGAGTTAAAATCGGTGCTTCTGTCAACAACTGCTTTAACTTATCAAAACTCTCTTGACACTTCTTACTCCAAACAAACTGCACATTTTTCTGGAGGATTTTTGTCATTAGTATTGCTATCTTTGAGAAGCCATTCACAAATCTTCGATAATACTCGGGCTAAACCCATAAAACTACGAACTTTTGACACATTCTTGGTGCTTTCCACTGAACAATTGCTTCAATCTTTTTCGGATCTACTCGAATTCCATCCACTGATATCATGTGTCTAAAGAACACCACTTCAGTTAACCAAAATTCACATTTGTTGAATTTCCCAAACAACTGCTTCTCTCGCAACACTTGCAACACAGTTTGTACGTGTTTGTTCATGTTCAACCTCTGATTTTGAATAAATCAGAATATCATCGATGAAAACAACCACAAATAGATCAAGATACGATTAAAAAATACGGTTCATTAGATCCATAAATGCTATTGGAGCATTTGTTAATTTGAAGGGCATCACTAAAAATTCATAGTGACCGTAACGGGTTCGAAAGGCTATTTTTGGTACATCACTATCCTTTACTTTCAACTGATAGTATCCTGATCTCAATTCAATATTGGAGAAAACAGAAGCTCCTTTAAGTTGGTCAAACAAGTCGTTAATACGTAGAAGGGGGTATCGATTCTTAATTGTCAACTTGTTCAACTGACAATAATCAATGCAGAGTCACATTGAACCATCTTTCTTTTTAACAAATAACACCGAAGCTCCCCAAGGTGATATACTCATGTGAATAAAAACACGTTCCAACAAATCATGTAGCTGAACTTTCAATTCTTTCAACTCAGTTAGAGCCATTCGATACGGAGCTATAGATACGGGAGCCGCACTAGGAAACACTTCGATTGCAAATTTGACATCTCTACCCGATTGTAATCCCGGTAATTCCTCAGGAAATATGCCAAAAAACTCACAAACAGTCTGAATACTACTAATGTCTTCACTTCTCATTTTCGAGTTAATAACATATGTTAAGAAGGCTTCACAACATTGCTTCAACAATTTATCTAATTGCATCGAAGAAATAATCTGATTTGACCAATTTGTGTCAACACCACAAACCTCTATGCCTTTCCTCTCTTTATCTTAGATCGAAAACTTTTTCTTGCAACAATCCAAAACTACTTTGTGTTCGGTCAACCAATCCATACTCAATATTACATCAAAATCACCAAAAGGCATAATCAATAAATTTACAGTAAATACTAGATTTTGAATCTCTAAATGACAACGTTTACAAACTTGGTCTACTAATATAGTTTGACCCAAGGGACTTGACACATACATGGCTACATTCAACATTTCATAATGCATATTCCCAGATTTAACCATGTCAGAATTGACATATGAGTGAGAAGAGCCCGGATCTATTAAAGTATAAACAAGTGTGGAGAATAGAGAGGAAAATACCAGTTACAACATCAGTTGCAACCCTTTCATCACAGGTCCACACTACATAAGCATGTGCAGACACTCTGGTCTCAGATTGATGAGCGACTATATCATCGTTCTTTCTTGATCCTCCCCTCAAAATCAATCCACCCCTATTCGTCCCTCGGCCCCTCACCATAGAAGTGGCTTTTAGAGAATCATCTACTAAATCATTTTCGCGCTTCGGACGTTCTCTAGCAAAATGCTCTAACGACCTACAATGAAAGTAGTCTTTCGTTAATTTCCAGCATTTTCTCCAGTGCTTCTTTCCATAATATTCGCAATTCTGCACTTCTGAAACTCTATTTGGTCCCTTTACACTACCCACTGATACCATAGGTTGATGGTCTTGCACTTTAATTGGCATGCTTGATCTTGCATTTGATTTTCCAATTTCCCGTGATTCTCTACTTCTTTTTAATGTAGAGGAAGGATTGAAGTTCCCGAATCGTTTACTCGTAGTACGAGGGGGTTTAACCTTTTTGCATAATTCTAGAGATTGTTCGACCATTTCTGCTCGTTCTGATAAATCCGCAAACTCTTTAATTCTCAATGCTACTAGTTGGGTTCGAATTTCATTGCACATGCCCCGAAGGTAACATTTGCAGTTTTCCTTCTCCTTAGGTATCAATTCCTTCCCATACTTGCTAAGTCACGAGTATTCCCTTTCATAGTCTACTATCGACATATCTTCTTGTTTTAACATGATAAATTCTTGTTTCCTATCTTTAAGATAAAGCTCACCAACTTATTTCTTCTGGAATTCAGCTTGAAAAAATTCCCAATCGGCTACTTCTTTAGTAACATGCTTCATAACTATGTTCTACCATGCCTAGGCTTCTCCCTATAATAGTGAAACTGCGCAGATAATGCTCTCTTGGGGAGTGCATTCTAACTGTTGTAAGATTTGAGTCGTTAACTCTAACCAAAGTTCTGCCATTGAGGGGTCAACTCCCTTTGTTCCAACAAACTCGGTAGCGTCGTACCTCTTTAGTTCTTTAATAGGAGTTTGCCTAGCTACAGATGTGGTCGTCGGGAGTGGAGCGACTCTTGCTACCCTCTGAAGAGCATCCGCTAACACTCGCAATACGTCATTATTAGATTTCCCTTCAGTTGGGCCACTAGTAGCATTAGGTCGTCGTACCCCATCAATGTGTACACTCGGTGTTACCGACTCAAAATCATCAAATTTCCCGGTGGATTCATCACCAATATGTACTTTTTGATCGACTACGTTATTAGCATCATCTGACAACTTTACACTATAAATAAAAAAATGGTTATCATCATCCAATACCGACTCAAACTCGACTCGACTTTGGCATGTACCTTTAGACTTACTTTTGAGCTTGATTTGGTCTGAGAATCGACTAAACCTGTACGCTCTGATACCACTAAATGTAACACCCTAAACCCATATTCGTCACCAAAATAGGGTTATTGAGTATTTCTAGACTTATAACTGAATCAATCAAACATTTCATGCACATTTCTCAATCAATTAAAAACCATTAATAGACATTCGTATGGTCTCTAATACAAGCCCTCAAGGCCCAAAATAATCATTAAAGTTAGTTTGTGGCTAAACCAGGTACTCAAGAAATTTTTTGAAAAATATATAAAATTTTCAAAGAAATAGGGGACACACGCCCGTGTGGCCAGAGACATACGGTCAAATGACACACCTGTGTCCCGGGCTGTGTGGGCATTCAAAATGAGGCACATAGCCGTATCTCAGCCTGTGTCCTATTATCCATAGTAATGATATCACCTATACACATATATTAGTCCCATATACACCCACTAACTCCATTTGACTAAAATCAAAATGGACTATTTACTTAAATAGTCTATTCAACTATTTCTTTCTTATAATTAATTTAGTCCCTATCAATTAAAATTATCAATTCTATATTCAATTAACTTCTAAAGTAATCTCCAAAAATTATAATATTAATATATTTAAACTCGACACACAAGGCGGGGTCCCAGAAGTAAGTTCTTCAACAACCCCAACTTTTGGGTCATTACAATCTTATATATAGAAGCAGTAATGGTGAACAAGAAGGGGATAAACAAGTGGTATAATAATCTCCAAATCTCAAAGACTTGAATGGTATTATTAAGATATAAACTTTTTTTTTGTTTTATCTATGGTACTTAGGGTGCTTATTTTATCCATAGTAAATCTCGTAAAGGTCTTTTTGTCAAGAAAAATGGTGTTTGGCAAGAGAGTAAATGAGAAAAAAAATGGCAGCCAACAGTAGGGAAAAAAAACAATGATTTTAAGTTGAAAGTGTGGTGTGGGTTTAGAAAAATTGCACAAAAGCAAGATTATAATCATGGTAATGGAGATTCTTGATGAAATAAGCCAACCATATGTTTTGAAGAAGAAAAATAACGTTTGGCAAGAGAGAAAATGAGAGAAAAAAATGGCAGCAACCATGTGTTTGGCAAGAGAGAAAATTTTTTGCTAAATAGATGGTGTCATCTATGAGGTCGTGCATTTATGTGGCATGCCACATGGGCTATTATGTTAACCTACAGTTTGATTAACGGTCTACTCACGTTGACCGTTAAAACTAGGCTGATTTCTTAAAAAATCGTAATGTTGAGGGTGTCAATCAAAAAATAAAAAGGTCAAAGGCACAAAACCAAAAGCCCCTAAATGTTGAAGGTTTTTTTTTTCAATTATGCCTTAAAACAATTCATCTTGCTAATGTTGGTGAGTTTACATCCCAAGCTTTCAATGATTATTACATGTCAATTGGGATAAAAGTTGAACATCATATCGCTCATGTTCACACACAAAATGATTTAGCTGAATTGTTTATCAAATGCCTCTAACTAATAGCTAAATCATTACTTATGATAACTAAACTTTCTATTTCAACATGATATTATTTTGATTTATATGTTATACGCATCAAGCCAATAAGTTATAAATACTCTCATTGCAATTGGTTTTTGATCAAGAGATAAATATTTCTTATCTTTGAATTTTTGTGAGTGCGTAGATGTTCCAATTGCTCCACCACAACACACAAAGATGAGTGAATTCTCAAAGAAAGTTGAGAATATATATTAATTATAAGTTTTTTTATATTATCAGATGTTTTGAATGTATTCGAGATTCAATTATGACATAATATGTGATTACAATTTTGATTCGATAGTTTTCTCGACTTTAGAGGGAGAGAAATAATAACTTGTAATGAGTTAGGGGGAGAATAATTTGAACCAGAAGTTCAATAAGGATAACTCATTACAAGTTAATTGTTAGATGTATTTACAAACTTAATGAGAATAATCAATTGTTATATATCATCTAATATTTTAATTTGAATCAAATTCCCAATAAGACAATCAGTTAGAATAAATAATAGATTGATTGGTTCCAAAGATAAAAATTCTTCTAGATGGTCATATAGTAGAGGCGGGTGCTCCAGAAGAGACCCAAGACATAACTAATAAGTAAAACTTCAGAAGAGATTCAGGTACCTGAAGCTGAATTTTAGAATAATGAAAATAAGAAATCTCGATAAGTTATGTCAATTCGAGAAAATATGGTATCGTATAATAAAAGTGGTCGACAATGATTTTGCATGCAATATTATTATTGAAATAATTAAACAAAAGAAGGATATTGAATAAATCTATTGAGAAATATAGATATGAAATAAATTGATTAAAATAGAAAGATGCAACTCAAGTACAATTAAATTTGTGGAGTTTTTGGACCAGTAATCTAAATATCTAAAGGTATAAAACCAATGAATGTGCAATTGAAGTAGTTTTGCAAAAGCGGAATATGAAGTTTTTCGATAAGTCCTGACATTGATTATGGAAAGATATAATATTCTTTTGTGGTGGATGCAATAACATTTAAATATATTATTAAACTGACAATTAATAAAAGATTTAGCTCGCGTCTAATGGTTATTATTACAAACTTTTATGAATCACTATATAGTAAAGTTTATATTAAAATCCTTGAAGGATTTAGGATGCTAGAAGCATACTGAAGTTTTCAAGAAATTGTTCATTTATATGAATTGAAATAATTTGAACATATGTGGTAAATTTGACGAATAGTAGTTGAAGGAGGATAATAAAGTGATCAAAAATACCTATTTTTGTTTTTATAAAAAATTGTGATTCAAGTTTGTTATGATTATTGTTGAATCTCCTGAAGAGATCAAAATTTAAGTCCCCAAATTTCCCTCAGTCATGACTTCTAAAAGAATGGCAATATAAATGTTTAGCAAATACATTTAAATAGTCATTTAAAAAACTAGTATTCAAGATTGAATACGTAGAATGAGAAAATATGTGATGTTTTCATAAGGGGGAGTAAATACGTATTGCACTCTTTTTCACTTGATTGAGGTTTTGTCCCATTGAGTTTTCCTGGTAAGGTTTTTAATGAGGCAACATATTATGCGTATTATAGATTGTGTACTCTTTTTCCTTCATTAAGTTTTTATCCCATAGGGTTTTTCCTTATAAGGTTTTAAAGAGGCACATTATCTATCAATGGACATCCAAGGGGGAGTGTTATGAATATCTTATTAAGTGGATGTCCATCACGATCAAGATAAAGTTTTGGTATACTTTAAATTCTAATAGTTATTAGAATTAGATCTCTACTTCTTTTATATTCTTATGCCTATAAATAGAGACTCTGATGAAGAATTGTAAATCATCACTTTGATTAATAAAATACATTCTCTATTACTTTAATATTTTTTTGTTTTTTATTCTCCTTATATCTCTTTATTTTATAACAATATTTATATTTTTTGTGTATTTTATATTTATTTATAAATTTGAATAATTTTTGATTTTTTATGTATTTTGAATTTTTTAATTTTAATTTATATTTTCATAAATTTTAGAATCATTATCAAATTGGTATAATGCGTAAATATTAGTGGTTAAATTTGTTGTATTTTTCAAAATCAAGATTACACTAATAAAATAGGTAAACATTGAGAGCTAATTTTACTGTTATTCTAGGTCACATCAACATTTAGTTTGGTAATTAAACCCATCTTAAAGGTAAAATGATTAAATTGACAACTTATCTAATGCGAGTGATTAAAATTAACAACTTATTTAATAGAAGTGATTAAAAATAACAAATATTTTAAATGAATAACTAAAATAAAAATACCAAAAATAGAGAAAAAGGACAGAGTTGAGTAATAGTAAGTCGTTTTACTAATTATTGAGATGTAAAACTTTTAGTTTTTTATTGTATTTTCTTTTACTTGTAGACTTGCAGTTGGTTACATGGAGGGGCTTTTAATTTGCTGGCTGACATGTTGACTTTTAGTCATTGGAATCCGGCTTGAAAGAGAATTTGGATTTAATCAATAGTTGGTTCATTGTTGGATAAAATAATTGAGGTTGGATAAACTAGGAGGATAAAATGTATTTGATTTTATATTGTTTTACAATATATATTTTTACTAATATTCAAGTATAAAATTAAAAAAACATTCAAAATAGAGCCCAGCCTTCCGTCGCTATGCCGCTGGAGTAGATGTTTGTGGAGTGTTACGACATATTGGACAAGCGGCATTTAATTTTAACCACTCATCGATACAAATGGCATGAAAATAATGCTTGCAATCTGGAATAGTCCTTAATTTCTCATTAGCTTGATATTCACAAAGACATATTGAGCAAGTGTTATCACTAGGCCTCGGTAATCGCCGGCTTTCACCAAGCAAAGTTATAGGATAGGCCTCGATACTTGGTCCATCAAGCCCTTTGGCATCATCAGTAGCTGATCGGGGTCGGACAACGGCTGGACCGGAGATTTCTAGGTTATGGTGTTGATAGTCATTGTAAATATTGTTAGCCTTCCTTCGGAGATGACATACAAGCCGCAGAACGCATATAAGGAATATTCCCACTCCAAAACTTATACCGAATATAGCACTTCTTGGGATACCTGTAAAATATATGTATTTAAATACACTGAAAATGTATCAAACATAATTGAGGAGTCAAAATAGAACACTGACATACCAGATCTAAAACCACCGGAGCACCGGATATCCAAACCCGTATCACTCTTGAACATGCAATTCCCACCGCCGATTTCACAATACAGGCAATCGGGTTCCTTCAATCTTAATCTCATACCATAGTTAGGATCCCAAGCTGGAACTAAAACCTTACCTATATTCATACACGTCCATGATAATGATCTATACTCATCAAGACGATTCGCTGGAAAGGCTATAACAGAGAATGTTTCCCCGCTAAGACACGAAATATACCTAACTTGGGGAAGTTGTTTCGGTATTGCACCATTTGAGCAATTTAGAAACACATAGCTTTCAAGGTCTTGAGCTTCAAAAGGAGTGCCGGAGAGGTTAAGACCCTTGAAGAAACGTCTTGGGATGCAATAATCAGGGTCGTTTATCCATATACTTTGATACAAATAATCGATGTTTTCGACTATGAATTCACCGGAAAATGGAAGGGTGAGGATTGTTTTAGTTTGATTTTTGCATGTGAGATTGAAGCGAGGATAGCCACAGCGATCGGGTTGGTTGCTAAGACGAAAAGGGAAGCGAATCAATTTATCACCACAAAAAACTGGGCAAATTTCAGTGCTTGTTGATGATTGAACCAAGGGGGAAATGAAGGAGAAGACTACAAAGAAGAAGATTTGGAAAAGAGCCATCTGGTGCTAAATTGAAAGCTTCTGTCTGCCTTTTAAGCTTTAATGAATGATAAGTACAAACACATGTTAAAAGAATTTAATAGTTAATTATATATATATGGTCTAAAGAAAATGGGAGATAGGACAAATGGAAGAGTTCAAAGATATCATATTTGTGCTTAATGGGAACTCAAAAGCCAAAAAATATGATGTTTTCTTCGAAATTTCCTGGTCATTATTTAAAATTTTCATACAAGTAAGAAAAAAAGATTGAATTGGTAATCATTATTTGTATTAATAAGCCAATGGTAATTAGCAAGCATCCATTGAATCTTAGGTTATTGATTACTGTTGTAAACACGCTTAAATGGAGAGTAAGGTTATAAATAATTGAGTACTTGTATTAAGAAAAACCTTTTGAAATGTTTTATATTTTATCTAATTTTTACACCTTTTGTAGATTTTGATATATTAGATGTTATATCATTAACATCATATTTTAAGCATTTTTTTATCATATTCATCTCATATAATTGGTTCAGAATGATCAAATTTACAAAAGAAATAACCTATATAATAAGCTTCCTGGCAAATGAAGAACTTGATTATTGGAATTTTAATAGCTCAAAGAGGTAGAAAAACTATCTCAAGTGGTACTAAAGTGAAGCTATACAGAAATCCTGTTTGCTTGTTAAGCTTTCATGAATGACAAGTACGAACAGAAACGTTTAAAGAATTTAATAATTTATTATATATGATCTAAAGAAAATGGGACATAGGACAAAAGGAAGAGTTCAAAGCTTAATGGGAACACAAAAGCTAAAAGAATATATTATACGATGTTTTCTTCTAAAATTTCTAGTAATGGTAATTATTTAAAATGGTTCACAGTTGATAAAAAAAAGTTAAATTAGTGTTAATGATTGAATGGTAATTAGCAAGGAGCTAAACTCTCAAAATGTTTTTCCTCATTGTAATAATTAAAAGGATATAACTTTGAATGTGCTTAAACATGTATTATCATATTTAAAATTATCAAATTAAAAAAATAAATTTACAAGACAAATGAAAAACTTGTTTAATTTGGAATTTTAATGGGTCGAAAAAGGTAGAAAAATGAACCTGTGGGAAGAGCTAGATTAGCCCTCAAGCATGTCAAAAAAATAAACTCATGTAATGAAGATTATAGTACCATGTATAATACAAACATACTACAACCCAAAAAAAGGCTAAATACTTAATCAACTATAGCGGTGGTCTCGATGGAGAGGATGACGTGGAACGGGTTAGCAGACTAGCAGGATCATGGTCCGGCGTATTGCGACAAACAGGGCAAGCTGCATTTAACTTAAGCCACTCATTGATGCAATCAGCATGAAAGTAGTGAGTGCAATCAGGTATGGTTCTTATTGTCTCTTTGGCTTCATATTCCGATAGGCATATTGAACAAGTATTATCATTAGGCCTTGGAAGCTTGAAGTTTATATCAAGTAAAGTAATGGGATAGGCTTCGATGCTTGAACCATCGAGACCATTTACAGTAATTGGATTAGGAGCTACTGGCGGCTCTGCAATGAAGCTGGAGATTTCAGCATTTGGCCTGTGGTGGAGGCCGCGGCGGCCATCATAGCAATGGACTCTAACGTTGCAAATAATAATCAACACCAAAATCAAGATGATGGGTGTTACGATGAAAATCAAGGCATATTTGGTACTGGTTGAAAGACCTTGATAAAAGAAAAAAAAAAAGTAAGTTAACAAGAATTAAGCATGACGTGGAACATTAAATAAACATGGCTTTTATTAGAAACATACCTTTTTTCTTTTTATGGAGATTAGAGCATTCACCATCGACACCGTCACCATTTCCGTTCTGGCAATTACTTTCACTGCTTCCACAGTAATTACATGGTGCCGATTGGCAATCGGGCTGTTCCCATGTTAACACAATATCATCAAAACCGTACGTGGGCCAATTTGGACTAGGAAGGGGGACCAAAATCTTTGCTATCTCTAGACATGAACTCAACGAAGAAGATTGATTATAAGCGATTGTGGGTATACCCCAAATCGAAAAGTTTAAACCACTAAGACAAATAAACTTAATTGCAGTATAGACCATTGACACATTGGTTTCAGAGGAACAGTTGAGAAATTGTAGCTTTCAGGGTACAATGGCTTGAAAGGAGTGGCAGATAGATCGAGTCCCTGGAGGAGACGTTCCGGGATACAATACTGGCTTAACTGTAAATAACGAGGCGAATAACTGATGACATCGACCGTAAACTCGCCGGAAGATGGGAAATTGATGATGGTTTGGTCTGCGCTTCTGCATGCGAGGTTGAAGTTGGGATCGCCGCAGCAATCGGGTTGATATGAGAGCCGGAAAGGGAAGGCAACTAATATATCGTCGCAAAAAACTGCGGGGCAGAAATCATCGACTGTGAACATTGGTTGAAAAAAGAACCAAGGGGAGGAAGACTAAGAAGTAGAAGAACTTTAAAGGGGCCATGAATCAAGAAATTTTCACCATAATTACAAAAGAAAAACAGAGTAAAAAAAGTGTTATTCCTTTGAAACGCAAGGACTACGTACAAAGAGTAGTTTTGAAGTTAATTGAGCAAAAAAAAAAAAAAAAATCGTAGGGAGATGCAGATAATCCAATCGAACGAGACAATTAGGAGGCTGTAGTTTTGTATCATTTCCATAGTTTTTCGGTGGTATAATTTTATGTTGTCATATTTGTTTTTTTCTTTACCATTATCCAATCAAACAATCAAAATTTTATAACTCATTCCATTATACGGTCCACTAACAAAAAATAATTCAACATCATATATTGTTAAAAAAAAAATCTTTTTAATAATCTTCTTCTTTTTCCGTCTTTTTAATTTTTAAATTTATATTTTTTGTTAAATTATTTTAAAATAGATGAAAAATTAATGTTTGATATTTTTATTGATAAAACATATACGTGGATTGCCACGCGGATGACATGTCAACATTTAATTAATTTTTATACTATTTTAATAATTTCAATGATTTTTAATTTTTTAAAATATTTTTTACATATTTTTATTTTTAAAATTAAAAATAATAAATAAATGTTGAAGTTTCATTCATGTAGTGATTCACCTTTATGCCACGTCAATGAAATTAAAAACGTTAATTTTTTCGTTTATTTTATGGTGATTTGACAAAAAACGTAAATTTAAATATTAATAAAGGCAAAAAATTAAATGAATAGTTAATTTTTTTTTGTAAAATTAAGGAGTCAAATAAGTTATTATACCAATTTTAAATTGTAGAATTGTACAAGGACTAAAACGAAGATTAGGCTTTTTTTTTGTGATGTTGACCGTTTGACCGTGATTTTTTGTTTGTGCAATCATTCTCGTAATTAAGTTAAATAGTAAGGTTAAAAAAAAAACAATTCCTTTCATTGTCACAACAGCTTTTTATATCATTCTTAATTATTAATTTGGTGAATCAAATTATAAAAAATGAGTATACGCTGTGGGAATTAAAAGGACGTCTTGTATCTATATGTGTATTTACGCATTCTTTTTCATAATGAAGTATCTTAAAAAGGACGTTTCATTACAATATCTTTTACATTTGATGCAAATGAATTTGGTGGATACTACATGCCCCATTAAGAATAAAATCATTCGTATTAATTTATATAAATACACGTTATTGTTAAATTAATAAAATTTTAAATTTATCATTCAACCAAAACTTCATTTTAATAATTTTTATAAATTTTTATTTTAATATGCACAATTTAACTCAACAATAACTTAAGATCGATGGCAACGCTATCATAAATAATTGTATTCATTTGTTATTCTTAATCCAATGTATTTAAATTTTATTTTACTTACAATTTAATCTAATTTTTTTCTATTTTAATATCGTATATATTTCATGTGTTAATATTAATCAGTTTCAAATCACACATTTCATTATTTATTATATGTCATTTTTAAACATATTTCTATATTCTATGTTATTTTAAAGGTAGACGTTTTTTCTATTTTGTTTACAAAATTAACATCATTCATCTAGTCTACTAACAATATGTTAAATATGGTCATGGCTAGTTCATCACATAGAGACTGTTTTTATATATTAGTAGGGTCATAACCATGCATTTGCGTGGTTTGATTTTTCTTTTATTTTAATGTTTTTTTATAATTGATTAAATGTTATTTAGAATTAACTTTACTTTTTTCGTAAATATAATTTTTTTTGAAAAAATAAGCAACAAGTATTTCTAGAAAAATAAAATTAGAAAATATGGATTTTTTTTTGTGAAAAGAGATGAAAAAACATCAATTACATTAGACAACCAACATCAATTACATAAGACAACCATTGTCTTTATCTTTATATAAGAAATCAATTATTTCCTTAGCGGCCTCATTCAGGATTTGTAAGCTTGTTTTCCAGCTTAAGCTAAGTTTAGCTAGATAATCCGCTACCAAATTTTGACTTCTTAGAATGTGCTTAATCCTCCATGTTCCTTTTGTCTTCATGATGTGCTGAGTCCTTCGAAGCACAGTGATCCCGAAATCTTCCAAGTTCAAGTTCTTCAAGACTTGGGTGACTTCAAGATTATCAGTCAAGATAGTGGCTTGTATGTATCCCTTATTTAAAAGAATAAGAATTCCATCAAGGATACCCACACTTCAGCCTCGAATGGCGTACAAAGTCCTAGAAAGCGGGTGAAACCCACTATCCAGTTCCTATCTTGATCTCTCACCACACCTCTAGAAGTAGCGTGTCCGGAATCTCTAGAATAGCTCCACCAGTGGATAAAAAAACCCATGTATCATCTGGGGTGGAAGTTGGGTTTGAGTTATGGTTCGCCTTTTTGCAACCACCAATCTATAACAAGTATTGGCGGGCCCAATAACTAGAGATTTTAACTATTTCTGTTGCAGTCCAAGAGGTGTTCTGAAAGATAAATAGATTTCTATTATTCCAGAGACGCCAAGCAAGTAGTCTAAATAAGCACGACCAAGTGAAACCATTCCTCTACAAACTCTCATGAAAGCAAAGGTTAAGTAAAAACCAATCAGAAAAGGATGTAGAAAAGAACCTTTGTTTTAGTTGATCTGGGAGGACAATATTCCACACATCCTTTGAAATAGGACAATCAAGAAGGACATGAACCAAATCCTCAACCACATGTCCACACAAGGTGCAGGAGGTACTATGGCCAATTCCTCTTCTAACACGTTCTGAGTTAATGAGGAGCCTTTGTTGAGAGGCTAGCCAAAGAAAGACTCTTACTCTCTGAGGACCCGTATATTTCCAAATAGGCTTCCACTCCTCATTTCTAAGATTCCAAGAATCCTCCTTTAAATACCAATAGGCACTATGAACAGAGAGGGCCCCGAAAGTTGGTTGAGCCCAAATCACCCTGTCTGATCCTGAATTAGGATGTGGAGGGGGAATACGAATGATCGTACATATCACATCATCGAAAAGCCAACCATGAAAGAGGTCAAAATTGTAACATCTTGAATTAGGCTTAGTTGGAATAGTGGTTTTGGGACCATAAATATGATGTTAAAATAATTATTTTATGATCATGGAGGTCTAGGATATGAAAATAAGCATGTGTTAAAGTTTCATGAAGAAATTCTATGTGTAAAGTGTCCAATTGGAAATTAAGGACCAAATTGAATAAATTGCAAAACTTGGGTTCTAGAAGAAATTAGTATGAAATTGCTATGGATTATTAATTAGAGGCCCTTAAAGAGTAATTTTCCAAATTTCTAAGTTTTTGGACAAAAATGGGCATGCATGAAAATTTTTGGAAGTTTAGTAATGAAGGGTATTTTGGTCATTTGGTTGATTAAAGAATAAAAAGAGAAAAATAAGCCAAAATCATGTCATTCATCTTCTCCATGCTGCCAAAGTTTGCATGCTCTCCATAGCTAGCGTTTTCAACATTTCAAGCTCAATAGTAAGTGCTCTCTAGTCCCGTTTTTAATGCTCTTCGTATTTTTGAGATCCTTTTAATATGCTCTCTCTATTTCTACCCATATTCCAAGCTAGGGTTCATGTTCAAAAATTTACCCATGCATGAGATGTTTGTGTTTTGATGATTTATGGAGGAATATGAGAGTTTAAAGGATAGTAAACAATTTTTACTAAGTAGTTTTTCATGGAAATGGCTTAAGGGACCATTTTGTAAAAGTTGTGAAAATGGGTAGAAAAATGTGAAATGAAAGAAAATGTGGGCTGCTATAGGCAAGAAAAATATTCGGCTAGGCTTGAGTGACTTAGAAATTTCATGCATTTCATTATACGAGCCTTAGGACTAAATTGTAAAAGTGTGAAAGGTTAGGGGCAAATTGGTCATTTTGCCCAGAGTTGATTTTTAAATCCTAAAATGAAAAATGTGATGTATTAATAGTCAAATTTTATTGATATAGACCCCGATAAACCAATTCCAAAGGTCGATTATGGAAAACGAAAGGTTTCAGAATAACCAAAATACGAAACCGAAGCAATTACCAAGTAAGTTCATATAACCTGAAGTAAACTCTTAATATACTTAAACATGCATGTTCTTGGATGTATAAAAATTTAGATATTCATGGCATGATAATTCATGAAATATGCTTATGTAAATGAAAGATGATAAATGTTCCGGTTGAAATAGAAAGGGAGATCCGATGGATAAACTATGGCTTACATGACATGAGATCCTGCATGTGTTGTAGAAAAGGATTTAGCCCAGACGGGTAATCTGGTGATCTCAAAATAGAAAGGATCTAGCTTGAGTGATTGAGCCTCCCGAAGAATATGGGTGCATTAAGGATTTAGCCCGAACGAGTAATTTGATTGAGGACTGAATTTAGCTTGGACTGACAATTCAGATTCGAGCTTATGAGAGCAACTATCGTTAAGAGGGATTTAGCCTGGACTAGTAATCCCGAAATTGCTCTATGAGTTACTACTACGGGGGATTTAGCCTGGACTGGTAATCTCGCCGTAAGATATAAGGTTCACGGGAGTGCGTACTTAAGATGATCACTTGTATGACCTGACGGTAATTGGGCTATCCATTGAGATTTTTGATGAATTCAACGGGATTAACATGAGAAATATAAATGAAAATATCAAATTGATGAGCTCATCTAAGACTAATGACATGATGTATTGTTATGAGACTAACTTGTTGATTGAGTGTATGTGATAGGGAAACTATTTCATACTTGTTGGAATTATTGCCTAAATATGGTTGTATGCTAATTAACCGGTAAGTTTACTTTCCAGTTATCCCGACTCACTAAGCATTACTTTCCAGTTATCCGGACTTACTAAGCATATAAATACTTACGCCCTTCTCTTTTCCCTGTCTTACAGAGCTCATGGACTCATAAAGATTGGAAGACGGTTGGAGAATCAACACACTATCGACTTGTTCTGCTTTGGTATATAGATCCTTTTATTTTGTTTAATGGCATGTATAGGATTTTTGGTTATTTTGTTATATGTGTCATTTGGCTAGCCAATGTAAGGATCTAAATGGTATACTTATTCTTTTGTATATGGCCATGAGATATAGCTCATATTGATGTAGGTTGTAAACCTATTAATGAAGCATGTCTATGTTTAAATGTTTCATAAAATATTATGATGAGGCTTATCATGAATGGATTATTGAAATGGGATCTAATAATTCGAGAGTGGACATAGCATATAATGGTATATGGTTATAATATGACCTAAGTGTAAAATGTAAAATGTGTTATGTTAATCCCTAATACGAAAAGGATAATTTAGCATGTACTAAACCAATGAGATGAGGTTAACATGCAATGAGTTATGTCATGGTTGTTTAAGAGTATAATTAGGCCATGTTAAATACCATTGAAGTCTCTAAGTGAGTATGGATGAAAGAGGGTGACCAAAGGCTTGGGAAATAGCCCTAAAAAGGTCTACACGGGTAGACACACGGGCATGTGTCTAGGCCATCTGTGATGCACGGTCAGCCTCATGGGCGTGTTGCCTGGCCGTGTGTCCCCTGCACTTAAAATTTTAGATCAATTTTCATGGTAGTAAACACACGGGTAGAGACACGGCCATGTGTCTCAACCGTGTGAAGGACACGGCCTAGCACAAGGGCATGTGCGTTGGCCGTGTACCTTAAAATAAATGATGACGTTATAAACAGAATGTTCGAGTTTTTGAACACGGGTGATGACACGGGTGTGTCTAGGCCGTGTGAGGGACACGAAAGTGTGATTGGCTGTGTGAAAATCCCTATAGGTTCATAATGAAAAATAAATCCAAATAATTCAACATGGGTGGGACACACAGGCGTGTCCCTAAGCACACAGGCCTGTGCTTAGCCTCCACACGGGCATGTGAGGTATAACCCTAGTAATTTTTCTAAAATTTTTCATAGTTCTCGGTTTAGCCCCGGAACGCTTTTAATGTATGTTTTGGATCTTGTAGGTCCATAATCGGGACACTGTGATGTTGTTTGGTCGGTTTTAAATTAGAATGAAATTCTATAACCCGTATTTTTCGAAAGTGTCTGAGTATGTGTCTGGTAATGCCTCGTACCTTGTCACAGTCTCGGGCACGGGTAAGGGGTGTTACTTAGATTCCAACTCCCATCCACTTTGATAAACTCCTTAACACAACAATTCAAATCAAGGTTAGAAAGAAAAGGAAATTTAGAAACTAGAGGGCCCAAACCTGGAATCCAAGGGTCTTTCCAACATCGGACAATAGAACCATCTCCAAGAGACCAAATTAAGTTCTCACGAAATAACAGCCAAATCATAGAAAGAGATTTCCATAAGTGAGAGCTTTGATTTCTATTGATAGAATCAGGAAACTGATCCTTCCATCCATATTTAGATCGAAGTACACTAACCCAGAGAGCGTCATTCTTAGAAACGAGACTGAAACCAATCTTCATTAGGAAGGATTTGTTCTGGTCATTTAAGTGTCTAAAACCAAGTCCACCCTGACCTTGTGGCTGACATATAGAGTCCCACCCTACTAAGGACATTTTAATATGACCCTCAGTATGTCCCCAAATGAATTGTTTGACCAATTTTTCAATATCTGAGCACACCCCTTTCGAAATCATCAAGGATTGCATGAAATAATTCGAAATAGAGAGGAGAACCGACTGCGCCAAAGTGATTCGTCCTACTAGAGAAAGCTTCCTCACATCCCAATTTTGCAGTTTTCGCCTAAAATTTTCAACCACAAAACTCAAAGTGTTATTAGTAACCCTTTCGTGAAGAAGGGGAACTCTTAAATAAGTGCCAAGATTCTGCACTTCTTGGAAGCCAAACATTTGAGCAATTTGATTACGGTTAGCAACTTCAGTAGTCTTGGAAAAGCAGATGTTGCTTTTCCTAACACTAATTTTATGTCCCGAGATCTTGAAAAACTATTTAAGGATGGCTTTTAATAGTCGAGCTTGCTCCAAGTGTGCTTTACAAAAGATCACCAAGTCATCAGCAAACAATAGATGTGAGATATTAGGACCAGTACGAGATAACTGAATTGGTTCCCATTTGCCCATATTTATTTTAGTCCGAATAAAATGCCCCAACCATTCCATGCAAAGGACAAAAAGGTAAGGCGATAGGGGACATCCTTGTCGGATTCCCCTAACCGGTTTAAACTTCTGAGTAGGCACTCCATTCCATAGAATTTGCATAGAAGAGGAAGAAATAGCGGACATAATCACTTTTCGTAAAAAGCTAGGAATTCCAACTGCAATCAGTGAGATGGAAATAAAAACCCAACTAACTCTGTCGTATGCTTTTTCCAAGTCCAACTTAATAGCCATTCACTCTCTCCTTTTTTGCTTACATCTTATAGAATGAATTATTTCTTGCGCAAGGATAATGTTGTCAAAAATATTGCGTCCAGCTATAAAACCAGCTTGTTCCTGAGAAATTCACTTGGGAAAAACCACCTTGAAACGGTATGCAATCACTTTCATCACCAATTTATAAAGGACAGAGCACAAGCTGATGGGCCAAAACTGGCTGAAGTCTTCAAGACTCTCTTTTTTAAGAATTAGAACAAGCAATGTATTTTTCAACTCCTGTTCAATTGGCCTTCCGAAAAAGACATCTTTAACCCACTGACAAACATCTCTACCAAGGGTATCCCACTGACTTTGGAAAAAATAAGCATGGTACCTATCACTTCCAGGCGATTTTAGAAGTGCCATATCAAATAATGCTTTTTTGATTTCCTCATTCGTAATATCAACTTCTAAAGAAATACTCTCCGCACAAGTAAGACCCAAAAAACCAGCACTAGGAATGGTTTCTAACATAGAGGAAACCTCACCATAGAGCTTTTCAAAGAATTCCACCACCTTATTTCACAAGATATCTTGGTTAGAACACCATTGCCCATTGTAGATACGTAAAACGATGATTCAGTTGAATCTTCTCCTTTTAATTGTACAGCTATGGTAAAATTTTGTGTTCCAATCACCCAAATGAAGCCAATCACATCGAGCCTTTTGTCTCCAAAGTAGGTCCTCATGATCAAGCACATTTTCCAATTCATCCCGAATTTCCAGCTCTTTTTGGACTAGCTGACTAGAGGGGAAATAATCAATGGCCCTTTGAGTCTTGTCCAACGATCTCATAATCTGGCG
Organism: Gossypium hirsutum; assembly: GCF_007990345.1. Classification (NCBI taxonomy): domain Eukaryota; kingdom Viridiplantae; phylum Streptophyta; class Magnoliopsida; order Malvales; family Malvaceae; genus Gossypium; species Gossypium hirsutum. Next base: position 46,679,215 of record NC_053425.1, on the reverse strand, counting down.
CTTGTGAGTACCCAAAAAACCATATAAATTCCTGTTCCAAGCTTTAAAATCAGAGGTTAAGTTAGACAAGGAATCAACCATATTACCTTTAAAATTCCACCTCTCCTTGACAAAATTCGAAAATGTATTATGTTGCGTCCATCCTGCTAGGAATTGAAAAGGTTTTCCTCTTGATGTGTCAAGGTCAGGTCTAGTAGAGAGCAAGGGTGGCCGATGATCAGACTTAATACGCGTAGATGTTGAACTAAACACTTTGGGAAAGTTGACATCCATTCATTATTTCCTAAAGCTCGATTTAATCTGACAAAAGTTCCACCTCTTTGCCAAGTGAAAGAGGGCCCGCTATATCCTAAATCTTGCAAAGCACACGACTCAACAAAATTACTAAATAATGCACATCGTTTACCTATGTTGTCTGCAGGTGATAAAATGGCATTAAAGTCTCCCATAATTAACCAAGAAATGTTCTGAGTCGGGGTAACCCCTCCCAAAGAGCCTTCCGTTTTAAGCTGTCAGGGCTACCATATACAAAATAAATGAAAATGGATTTATTATGAATAAAATTTTCAACCCTAAGAAAAATAATTTGTGGATGATTTTTAATAATTTGAATTTGAAGAGAATCCTTCCGTCCCACCCAGATGCCACCTAAAAAACCAACCACTTCAACCCGGTAAGAGTAATTAATACCCAACTGTTTAATAATAAAATTAGCTCTTTTACCGCTCACTCTTGGTTCCATTAAGCAAACAATATCAGGTCTTTGTTTCATATTGTATTCTCGAAAGGCTCGGATGAAATTCCTGCTAGCACAACCTTTACAATTCCAAGAAAAAATTTTGAGATTTGAATCCATAAAAATAAACAGAGAGATAATTAAAATAAAATAAAATAAAATAAACCCAACATTCAACAAAACCTAAAGGGAAAAGTAGTCCAAAAAATATCAGCCCTTACCGTCCAAGGAGATTAACTCATTCCTTCTGTTCAACATTACTGGCAGAGATGCCAGAGTCAAAATTCTCCTTAGAAATATTTGAAATATTCTCTGCCAAAAGCTTCATGGATTTTTTTAGAGATATTCTTTGAGATCCAATTCTTTTGATACGAACATTGCTTCCATGCATGATTTTGTTCTGTTTCTTTACAGTAGCCCTTCCTCTTCATTTATTCTCTTTCGCCGATCTAGAAATTCCCACCAAAATTGAGACCAGTGAATTACTCACAGAGGGTGCGGTATACTGATCATTTTTGGTTCCGGGGAAGGTTACTGCCGAATGCTTAGCGGAATCCAGGTTACCCACTTCCACTACTTCGGCTTCTTTTTCATTTTTGGAGGTCAGGAGATGCTGCTTTGTTGAAGACTCTCCCCCAGCAGGAAGAACGGTCTCAGCGACACTGTCCACACGTTCTACTATAGGGACTCAGCTACTGTTCCCCTATCAGCTGAATCCGTCTGGCCCACTTGCTGGTCACCCTGTTCCACTAGTATCTGGCCTGTCTTGAGCCCAACCCCAAGGCAATCCCTTCCAAAGCCATCGCATTCCTGTTACCACTATTATTATCCAGGTTGGGTTCTAAAATAAGCCAGCAGTTTTTTTAAAAATCGGGCCTGGTCCGGTATTAGGGCCTACAACCTTTTGTTTGCCCTTATTGGAATTTTTTACAAAATCATTCAGCCTATTAATTTTCGGGTCAACGCCTTTAATATACTGATTTCTGGGAGAAATTTCTTTCTCTTTAGAGTTTTGAAAGTCTGCCACTTCTCCATCATTAAATTCATTGTTTAAATCCCTATTATTTAGGCAACTGAATCGGGATCCTTCCCTTTTCTTTTCTTGAATTTCGGCAGATTTTTGAAAATTATCACGAAATTTATGCCTTGATTTCCTCTCAACAATCATCCACAACCCGTAACTCTCGTCTTTCTTCTCCGATTCTTCCATGGCCAACTTCTGGTTTTCCGGTACCGTTGCAGACAAATCATGATTCGCCTCAACCGTGGGTTTAGGACTTTTAAAAATACAGAGATTTTCCACATGTCCATACCTTCCAAAATGAAAACAGATAGTAGATAAAGCTTCATATTCCACTTTTTGCGTTCTACCATTGATCAAAATTTGTGATACCAAAGGTTCGCCCAGATTAACATAAACTGTTAATCTAGCAAAATGTCCCCTCGTCCTGCTGTCGGTATTTAAATCAAGCTTAACCACTTTACCAACTACTTCCCCAAATTCTGAAATGATTTTCCTGTTATATTAGTAGCTCGAAAGAGCTAGGAATCTGATCCATGCCATCACAACTCTTGGAAAATTCTGAGAAGGACCGAAACCCATCGTCTATGGTTGTACTGTCAAATACTGACCAAATATGATCGATGGTCCTTCAGCTAGGGCCTTTTTGAAATCCATCTTATTTTGAAATTTCACTAGAAAGTATCCATTCTCGATATCCATCATGTGCATAGGTGCTGTGGGTCTCCACAAATCGTAAATTTTATTCTGCAAAACTGTGAATCCCATATTCCGGCCTAGAAGTTTTAAAATCACAGTATTATCCATGCCTTGAACAAGGATTTGATGGATTCTGTCTGAGAAAGTTATGGAGGGTACGCCATTCACAAATGTCTTTTGGACGTCCCCTTCCAATATATCAATATTATCATTATCAACCAAACTATTGAAGACATCTTTTGAGGACTGTCCGACGAGTTTATCTCTCCAAGAAGTGAGTTGATCTGAGGGCGTATCGACCATTATTCCGCTCGTCGCCTCCTCTTCCTTATCCCGAAATCTGACCTTCTTAGGAATCAATTCCTCAACAATAGAACTTCCAAGACCAGAGTTCTCACCAAAAGTCATTTTTTTTTAATTTTAATTTTTTTAATTTTAAAATTTTATGATAATTTTTTATTCAAACATAAAATCAATGTCCAAATTCTTTAATGAACAAATTTACACTTAGAAATAACAATATCATTATAGCATAAAATAATTATGATTGGTATAAATATTGTTCAATATTAATATGATGGCTTTCTAAAATTAAATTTCAGTAAGGAACTTAAAGTGACAAACACAATTAAAAAAGTATTCAGAATTAATTATTGATAGAAAAACTATCAAATACAATAAAAAAGAAGTCCAAAATCATAATAGTAAAATAAAGAAAAAAAAGCACTTGCTCGATAGTTGAATAAAAAACATTGAAATAAAAAATATAATTACCATAAAAAAATTAACAAAAAGCCAATAAAGAAAAAATATTTATTAAATAATATATATTTTAAAATACTCAATTTGTCTTTAAGAAATATATTATATTCTCGTATTGCCACTATTTACTCATAAAAGTTGCTCAAATTATATATTAATTGATGGCTTTCGAATCCATAAAAAATAATATTTTTTATGTTTAAACCATAAATAAATAGCAATATAGAGAGTACGACCGATCCTACAGAGATTAGAATATCTAAAATTGTTGTTTCGGTTTAACTAAGTTGTGCACCAGACAATTATTATGCCCACAACATGTGACGATTTGTGCAAAAGTAAAAATGATGGATTTAAATATGATAAAGGTAAAAATAATTAAAATCTAGATAACAATAGAAATAAGCATAAAAGAAGTTAAATTAAATAAACCAATATAATGAAATTTCTAGCTTCAATCTCGATTTTGCCATGATTTCAAACTGATACTTGATAATAAGTCTCCTCCTTTAACTGAAAAGTCGATTATAGTGAATGAGGACGCCCAGACCACCAATCCTTCTGTAGTTTTACTTAACGAATAACCACGAAACACGTGTCCATGATTTAGCTCTTCAGTAGCTTTGGAAACTAGAAGGGTCTAACTTGAACCAACAACCTCAACTGCGCAGGTTGTTTAAACCTGATTGCTATTTCCTTTGACGGATCCAACTAACCACTTAATTGGACACACCAACGTGTTCTCCGATAGACCAAATATGATAGACGATCATATCACTTCTTCCAACTCTATGTTTATCAACACCGAATTAATGAGCTCTTTTTAATTTGATATCAATACAATTTTATAAGACGATGATACTTATATCTTAAATTAGAAAAATAACAAATACCAATACGGAAGTTTTTAAGTGTGGTTACGAATTTATTAACTCTCTACCGGCCTAAAACTAAATATAAATTTTAAATTAAAAGTTTAACAAAAATTAATTGAAAATAAAATGAAATTGAAAGGGCCTTGCGCAATATTGCGCAAGAAAAAATAAAGAACATGAAACAGAATTAAAAAGGTAGTAATTCCTATTGAAATTCCAATTACAGGGGGCACACCCCTCCCACGCATATATATATTAAAATATAAATGTCTAATTCTACTTCAACTCTTTACCTTTTTTTTATATTTTTATTTTGAGTTTAAAATGACCTGATACATTCATTCAATTGAAAAGGCTAAGCAAAAAACAGAAATCTACATGGCCTCCATATTTCACTCATCCATGATCTCTGATAGGCAGTGCATCGTGCCCTAATTACATTAAATCTAATCTCATAAATGTAAAAGCAATAGAACAAAAAAGAAACCAAACAAACCTAAAGAGATTCCTAAGAGAACAAGAAACCCTAATAAGCGGCTTAGCCCTCCCCTAATCTTCCTTTCCTTTGCATCAGATACTACTCAAGGTGAGATTCTATTGACCTTGACCCAAATCTTTCTATACTTTGTCATGTTCCCCAGTCTCACAAACCGCTGAGATTTCTCGGATTCCCAAAAGCCTTGCCTTTCCTCCGGTTTCAGTACTCAACCCTATTGTCCAAAAACACTTATCCTCCATTTCTAACCTCACTTAAAAGGTGACCCACTCCTGAAGGGATCTCTTCCACCTAAAATCTTGGCGAGTCGAACTGTCGTCCCCAAACCGGCAGTCTGTACACCACTCCATTTGCTTTTCTAGGGATATGTTTGAAAGCTAAGTATCTAAATCTTGGAATTTTGCATTTTATTTCATTTATGGTGTTCCCAATAGTCGATCTGTCAAGTTCCTTCGATTTAAATTTATTAACCACTGCCAAAGCATCACTTTCGACACTGACCTCTCTGAATCTCAGATCCTTTGCGAGGATCACTGCTTGTAGACACACTTTGGCTTTGGTAGTGATTAGGTCGTTCACTTTATCCGATGAGTAAATGCATGATTCATAATTAAACACGTATCATTTCTGATAGTAATATCCGTTATTGCTCTGTTTAATTGTCTTAAAAACGATACATCAAAATTAATTTTCACTTGACTTGCTTCTAGTGTCACGGGGCTAGATCTTTTTGTCTCACAATCCTTGTAGCCTTAAGCAATCTGTTTGCTCCAAACTCACCAAAGTCAGGCTTTACACCCAAAAGTGAGGATCCTTTTAGAATTCCTCCAAGGCGCCAATTTGTTTAGCGGAAGCGATTGTGCCAAAAGAAGCTACAAATGAACAACAGAAATCCAAAGAAAGAATGCACACAAAGTGTAACACCCCTTACCCATACCCGAGACCGGGACAAGGTTCGAGGCATTACCGTACAATTTAGCAAGTACTCAGGTAAAATCAGGTCATAAAATCTCGTTCCAAAATAAAACCCATCAATCATATTCCCAATGTCCCTATTGTGGGCCTATGAGGCCCAAAACAGACATTAAAAATGGTCCAGGAATAAACCGAGAACTTGAGGAAAAATTTCATACTTTAAGCCTCACACGCCCGTGTACCTTACCCATATGGATTTATTTTTCATTCGAACCTACAGGGGTTTTCAAACGGCTAGCACATGCCTGTGTCCCTAGCCCGTGTCCCTCGCACGGCCATGAACACGCTTGTGTCCCTCACAAGGCCATGAACATGCCCTTGTTATCGTCCGTGTTCGAAAACCTTGACATTTTGTTTATCACATCAGCAACCATTTAAATGCACATAGCCACGGCATACACGACAGTGTCTCTACCCGTTTGTTTACTACCATGCATACTGAATTGAAATTTCAAAGTGCAGGGGACTCACGGTCAGACAACAAGCCCATGGGGCCAGACAGTGTGTCACACACGGCCTAGACACATGGCTGTGTGTCTACCCGTGTGGACTATTTGAAGGCTATTTTCCAATCCATTGGTCACCCTTTTACATCCACACTCACTTATATACTTCAAGGACAATTAACCTGGTATTTAATTACACTTAAACATCCTTGACATGATTCATAAATGTGAACCCTATTACACTTGTTCAAGTTACACTTCTTGCATTAGGGTTATCATTAGCACATTCCACATTTTATACTTAGGCCATGATATAACCACATACCATTTTATGCCATGACCAATCTCAAATTATTGGGCCTCATTTTACACATCCATTCATGCTAGAATATACAATCACATCACAAGAAACATTAAAGCTTAAACATGTATATTTAGTAGGGTTACAACCCATATCAATATGAGCCACATCTCATGGCTGTATACAAAATGAATTAGTATATCTTCATAAGCCATTTCTTTGACTAACCAAAAGACACATATAACAAAATAATCAAAAAGCCCTATACATGCCATTATAACAAGATAAAAGTTCTTTATACCAAAATGAGACTTATTGATAGTGTGACCAATGCCCCAACCGTCTTCCAATCTTCACGAGTCCACAAGCTCTAAAAATACAGGGAAAATAAAACGGGGTAAGCATTAACATGCTTAGTAAGTCCATATAACAGGAAAGTAAACTTACCAGTTATTTTAACATACATCCACATTAAATAGGCAATCCATCAAGTATAAAATATTTTCCCTAACAAATATACTCAATCATCAAGTTAGACACATGGTAATATATGATGATAAAAAATTAGTAGGTGAGCTCATCATAGCAAAAATCTCAATTTCACTTCTCATACTAATCCCATTGAATTTCTCAGAATCTCGATGGATATTGTTTAGTACACTTATGGCGTACTAAATCATTTATCATCAATTCATATTACTGACCTTTTCAACGAGCGCACTCCCGTGAACCTCATTCTTTTACGGTGGGATTACCAGTCCAGGCTAAATCCCCCGTAGTGTAAAATTAAAGAGTAATGTCGGGATTACCAGTCCAGGCTAAATCCCCTTCAACGATAAATACTCTAATGAGCCTGGATCTGAATTACTAGTCCAGGCTAAATTCAGATCCTAATTCGGATTACTCGTTTTGAGCTAAGTCCATTTAAACACATATTCTTCGGGAGGCCAGATCACATAAGGAACACCCGTCTGGGCTAGATCCTTTTTACCGTTAATTCATTTTAAAGAATTCCATCGGATGCCCTTCTATTCAATCGGGATATTTAAATCCTTTTTAAATCAATACATTCATGGTTCATGAATTATTATACATCGAGTATCGAAATTTATATCACATTCAAGAATATACATTTAAGTGTTCGAGTTACATTAACTTACTTGGAAGATGTTTCGGATTTGGATTTCGGTTATTCTGAAACCTTTTGTTTTCCACGGTCAACCTCCGGAATTGGTCTTAGGGTCTATATAAACAAAATAAGTTTTTATTTTATCACATTATTCAAATTTAGCCCCAAAATTCACTCTTGGGTAAAATAACCATTTTACCCATAACCTTTCACATTTTTACAATTTAGTCCTAATGCATGTATTTCTTTGGTTACCCAAGCCTAGCCGAATCTATTCTAAGTTCATACCAACCCATATTTTCCTCTATTTCTCATTTCCACCACACATTTTATACCTTTTTCAAATAGGTTCCTTTTAGGTGTTTTCATGAAAAATCACCTAGTAAAAGATGTTTATCTAACATCTAACTTTCATAATCCTCCATAAATCATCAAAAAAAATTATCAAAGAACAATCATCTCATGCATGGGTCAAATTTCTAACATGAACCCTAGCTTGAAATATGGGTAGAAATGGATAGAGCATGTTACGAGGATCTCAAAAATGTAAAGAACGTTAAAAACGAGGCTAGGAATCATTTACTATCAAGCTTGAAAATGTCAAAACCCTAGCTATTGAAACCCTTGCAAATTTTGGCAGCCAACAAGGAAGAAGATGAGTGAATTTTGCTTTGATTTTCCCTTTTTAATTCATTTATTACTAAATGACCACAATGCCCTTCCTTACTAAACTTTTAAAATTTTCCATCCATACCCATTTTTGTCCAAAAACTTAGATTTTGGGCAAATTTCTATTTAAGACCTCCTAACTAATAATCCAAAGCAATTTCATATAAATTTTTTCTAGAACACAAGTTTTGCAGTTTATTCGATTTGGTCCCTAATTTTCAATTGGACACCTTACACCTAGAATTTCTTCATGAAACTTTCACACTTGCATGCTTTCATGTCCTAGACCTCAAAATAATCATAAAACAAATATTTTTACGTCCGATTTGTGGTCGTGAAACCACTATTTTACTAGGCCTTAATTCAGGATGTTACACAAAGTGTTTGAGTAAATGCTCAAAGAATTCTATTACTCTTAAGAATTCAACATACAATGGATGAGATAGAAATGAGGGTGAGACTCTCCATTTATAGTTGAGGTCCCCCAAAACCGATGGTCAAGATCAAATTACATCGACGGATGAAATTAGCCTATCCCTTAATTTTAGGGATTTACAATATTACATCATCTCAAATCAAATCTACAAGAAATGATTCCCCTACTTACTAAAAATAACCTAAGTTTCCATATCTTCATTATCAGGCCAACCAGACTTCAATCTAATAGACTTCTCCAATAGTTCTTTGAATCGGGCCAGTTCTCGTGGGCTAAATGTTCCCCATCTAATCAATAGACCTCCATGGGGTGTATCTTATGCCATGGTCAGTGGCTTTGCACTTTGGCCCGTGACATTCTCCCCCACCCCTTCTCGCAATGCCGTCATTGTAACTTCTGAATGACACTGGTTTGATTCAACTTGGAACTTTCTCGTTGCCTTGGCTTATTCCCGACTTGCCTTGCGATCAGGTTGTCCCTTCCTTCGAAACTTTTGCCTCAGCTTACGTTGCTTCTTCACTCAAATCGTCCTACTCGTTTGTACATCTCAATGACAAGAAGCTATGTCACTCTCTTACCCACATCCTAACTTGACTCGAACAGAATCTTCTTGATTCACAACACTTGGCTTCGTTTTGCCCGCAGTCTCTCGGCCTCTTTGCTCAAGAACTTCGAAAAGGCCCCTACTGTAATACCCGAAAATTGTTACAGTAAGATATCATCCTTGATATAGTAAAATAAGAAAATAAAGTGACAAAAAGGGAAATTTTGAGTTATGTCAATATATTAATTCAAGAAAGGACTAAATTGTAAAAAAGAGAAAAGTTTTGTTGCACAAGAGTAAATACTCAAAATTTGAGGGGTTAAAATGTAAATATGAAAAGGTTGAAGGACCAATAGTGTAAATATTTTAAGGGTGGAATGATCTAGAAACTAAGGAAAATGGATGAATTAGGACCAAATTGAATAGGTGAAGAATTATGAGGGATTACATTGTAATTTTACCAAATTAAATAATGACTCAAGGATGGAATTTTAAAAGATAATAAAGGACAAAATGGTCAATTGGAAGAGAGAGAAATCTAGGAAGTGATAGTGATGCTAGAGATATTTTGATATTTTATAATTATTTAATTAGATAAATATTATCTTATTAATATTTTAATAAGATATTTTTTTTATTATTTTATTAGTATTTTATTAGTATATAAAGAAAGAAAGATGAGGAATTCTCATCCATCTTTCCCATGCAAAATCAACGTGAGAAGAAGAAGAAGAAAAGAGGTTTTCATTTCTTTACAATTTGGTCTTTTTACCAAAAATTCACCATTTTCACCCAAAAATCAAAAGAATTTCCATAGCTACCAAGAGAGAAAAATGTTAAGGAGACTATGGGAAGTTACAATATTAAGTTGGATTCAAGAAATGGAAGCTGAAGGAGAGAGAAAATCAAGATGCAGATTGAAATCAATAGAACAAGGTAAGAACATCATGATTTCAATATATTTTTAAGTTTGATATTATTGAAAATGTATGGGATTAATGTTAATGTAGAGTTTCCTTACATATGGTCCTATGTTCTTGATATGTTGGTGAAGAGAAAACAAGAGAAAGTGATGAGAAATAGTGTAGAAAAAGAAAATAAGGGTGTTATAAACATGGTAATTAATATCTTGCACTAAAATAGTTTTGGACAGCAGCAATAGTCTAATTTTGAAAAATCACCAAAAATTTTAGAAATCGAATTATAGGATGAATAAAATATGAAATTAAAGAATGTTGAGTCTAGTTTCTTATAGAAGAAATTATGTAAGCAATGGAATTGTAAATCATGAGATATAATAAATTTTGTGAGAAAAGGTTAGAATGATTTCGGGTTCCCCTGTTCTGACTTTGAAAAAATCATAACAAATTGGAGAAAAATAATTAGGGTCTTAAATTTATATTTTTAGAATATTTAATGAGTCTATTTTAAATATAAATAAATGGGAACATCATTCGTATTCTGTATGAAGAGATAATTAATTTTTAGTGAAAAAGGTCAGAACTGTCAGACAGCAGAACAGGGGTAACTTTAAAGAATAAACTGTACTTATTGGCCAAACCAAAAATTCTGAAAATTTTATGGTAAAAATATATATGAGTCTAGTTTCAGGAAAAATTAGTGGATATTAATTTGGAGTTCTATAGCTCCAGATATAAATAGTTTAGTGACTATGACACATATGGACAAGTTAAATATTCATAAAAGTAAATAATAAAAATTATAGATAATGTTACTTACAAGTGTGTTATATACATTAAGGATGAGGAATGGAAAGGAGGAGGGGGAAAATATATATGAATATTTAGCTAGCATGGCTAATTTGCATGTTTTAGGTTTAGGGATTAAATTGAATAAAAGTAAAACTTTAGGGGGTAATTTTGTAAAAATGTTAAAATGACCAAATTGAAGGGAATGAATTGTTTTATTACTTAAATTAATAAATTGAATGAAATTATCAATTTAAGATCGGGTGAAAATTGGGAAAATGGTAAATTACCAAAATGCCCTTGAATCTTGATATTTCTACAATTTCGCCAGGTAAGTTCGTGTAACTTGAATTATATTCGTGAATGTTTGAAATGTATGTTATTGATGTGAATATAATTTGAATGTTCATTGAATGAAAATTGATGAAACATTGATATATTTGATAAAAAGAGAAAGAAATCTCGGTTGAATGAAAGGAAAATTCGATGGATCTCTGAAAAGGAATTGACGGTAAAAAAGGATCTAGCCTGAACGGGTGATCCTATCCTATTATAACCCTCCCGAAGAATATGTGTAAAATGGATTTAGCCCGGACGGGTAATCCGAATTAGGGTCTGAATTTAGCTTGGACTGGTAAGTTAGATCTAAGCTCATTAGAGTAATTGTCGTTGCAGGGGATTTAGCCTGGACTGGTAATCCCGACAATACTCTATGAGTTTATATTACAGGGGATTTAGTCTGGACTGGTAATCCCGCTATAAGGATGAAGTTCGCGGGAGTGTGCCCTCTGAAATGAAATGTGTAAGACCATGGTTGAAAGATACCATGACAACATGATATGAAATGTGTAAGACCATGGTTGAAAGATACCATGGCAACATGATATGAAATGTGTAAGACCATGGTTGAAAGATATCATGGCAACGTGACATAAAAAGGATAAGACCATGGTTGAAAGATACCATGGCAACATGACAAAAAATGAGTAAGACCATAGTTGAAAGACACTATGGCATCATGTCAAAGATAAATAAGACCGTGGATGGAGACGCTATGACATCTGTTGAACAATTGATATTCAGGTAATATGTATCAGATGAAGAATGGTTATATGAAATGGTTGTGTGAAATGTTTACAAGAACTGGTCATATGGAAATATATGTACAGAATAGTTGTATGAAATAATTATGAAGATAGATAAACAAAATAAGTATAAGTACATGGAATATAATTTATGTTAACTTTGATATAAACTATTACTGGAATAAATATACATAAAATATATGGAAATGATGGAGCATGAAATATTGATATAATGAAATGAATGATATATACTTATGAAGAAATAGTAAGAGAATGATATGTTTCATGACATGTACATATATGATTATCTTTGATATGTTGATACAAGAAAATTATGTAGGTAAAGACAATTATTAAACTCAAGTGTGACATGTCGAGAAAATAAGTATATTAATATTGAATTTATATGAAATATGTACTAGCATACTAACAATGTTGCTGTTTGATGCTTATACAAGTGCCAAGTTGTTGATTGAATGGTAATATGTTTATTTATATGATGCATTGAACTAGTAAGTATTTTAATTGAATTTTTTTAGGTGATCTGCAAATTCTAGTAATGCTCTGAAACCCTATTTCGACGACGGATATGGGTTAAGGGTGTTGCACCTACGTTCTCGCCAAGTCAACAAGTTAGAATGCAACACACTATCAAAGTGTTCAGGATGTACCTTTGCATTTACTCAGGTCAATTGTCCCACTTGCATCGCTTCTTTACCATTGAAGTCTGATGTATCACCCACCTCTCCCATAGTTGGAAGCCTTGTCGATGACTCGACCAACTCTGACGCTTCACTTAAATTGAGCCTCATTAGTCCCAACATCACTGTTTTTATTGCAACTTCTTCCTCTGAGTTCAATGACAAACTCACCCCTTCCTTAGGTGGAAGCCCCTCCAATGACTCACCACGCTCAGATGTTGCCTTTCCTTTGACTATGGCTTGCTTTGGACAGTTTCACAGCTTATGTGGACCACGGCACAAGAAGCACTTTTCTTGTTTCCTTTTGCTCCTCTTTACCTTTTTGGCTTCTACTTTTCCCTTACTCGAACCAAGCTTCTTGGGCTTCTTGTCTACTCCATCATCCCCTTCGATGACAGACTTTTCTGGACACTTCCGCAACTTATGTGGACCATGACACAAGAAGCACTCCACTGGCTTCTTCTCCCTTTCAACCTCCTTGGCTTCGACACCCCTTGCGCTTGAACCAAGCACCAAGGCCTTACCCACAAATTTCTCTTTTTTAGAAAGCGCGGATTTCTTTGGAGATTTCTTCAACATGTGTGGACCGTCATAGAGAAAGCATTTCAACTTGCCCCTTTTCCTCTTAGGTTTTTCTTCCCAACTCGTGGTTTCCCATTACCGCCATTGTCGCCGTTGCCATTTCCATTAACAGCATCTTCCTTGTGATCCTTTCCACATATGCCCTTTTCCTCAGACTTGGAACACCCAAGCTTGTCTTTCCCTAGACCAAGCTTGACTACGGATTCTACTATCGTCATGGCTTCCGACAGCTGTTGGACACCTCTTTGTTCCACCTTCTGTTTGACCCATGACTTCAATCCATTCTGAAAAGCAAGCAATGCTTCTTTCTCAGTCATATCTGAAACTTGGAGCATGGGTTCTTTAAACTTTCAAACATACTCCTCCACAATCCCCTATTGCCTTAACCCTTGAAACTTTTCTCGAGCTTCTTCCTCGGAAAATTCTGGGTGAAACTGTCTCTTCAACTTACATTGGAACTCTTGTCACATCTCAATCTCACCTTGCCTTTTATCTATGGTCTGCCTTTCCACCATAAAAGTACAATATCAGTAAAAAAACATTGAAGCAGTGTTTACCTTAACCACATCATCCACGATGCCTTTGGCACAGAAGAGTTTTCCATTTTCTACAAGAAATTGTCCACATCGCATGCAGACCTTGGCCCCACAAACTCTTTTAGCTTCGGGACATCCTCGTAACTAAGCGCTGCACTTGACACTCCTTTCCCCATGGCTGCTCGGCACAAGGCCAGCTATCCCTTGAGCTCCTCTATTCTTATGCTTAAAGCTATCGTCGTGGCCATTGTTTCCTCCTTCAAAGCCTTCACCATGTATTTTAGAGTATCGTTCCTCTTCGTCAGCTTCTTCCTTTGGAAATCTAGCAACTCTTGTACGCTATTCCTCTGGGAAGCGAGACACATGGTTACAAAGTCTGTAGACTGCTCCCCAAGCACATTGTCTAACTCTTTTGCGTCCTCCATGGACTCCTCAAGTTTTCTCACGCGTTCCTCAATAGCCAACAACATCTCCCTCAAAGACTTTCTAGCCCACCTTTGCTCGAACTCTTCTTTCGACATCCCAACAGTGCCTTCAAACCAATAGCTCAGATACCACTTGTCACAAGGCTAGATCTTTCGTCTCATGATCTGTGCAGCCTTAGGCAATCTGTTTGCTTCAAACTTACCTAAGTCAGCCTTTACACCCAAAAATGAGGATTCTTTTAGAATTCTTTTAAGGCACAAATTTGTATAGCAGAAGTGATTGTACTAAAAGAACCTACAAATGAATAATAGAAAGCCAAAGAAAGAATGCACACAAAATGTTTGAGTTAATGCTCAAAAAATTCTATTACTCTTAAGAATTCAACATACAATGGATGAGATACAAATGAGGGGGAGACACTCTATTTATAGTTGAGCTCCGCCAAAACCAACGGTCAAGATCAAATTACATTGCCGGACGAGATTAGCCTATCCCTTGATTTTATGGATTTACAAGATTACATCATATCAAATCAAATCTACAAGTTATGATTCCCCTACTTACTAAAAATAGCTTAAGTTTCCATATCTTCATTATTGGGCCAGCCAGGCTTCAATCTGACAGACTTGTCCAATAGTTCTTTGAATCAGGCCAGTTCTTGTGGGCTAAATGTTCCCTATCTAATCAATAGACCACCATGGGGCGCGTCTTGTGCTATGGTTATGGGCTTTGCACTTTGGCTCGTGACACTAGTGGCTCCCAATTGCTCCTATTTGTGGTAGCTTTGTTCTCTATTAGTGTTTCCAATTGTGTTATTTCTGCCTTATAGGCTTGGATGAATCCCACCACATTTTGTAAAGAGTTTTTAACACCCTTATGGAATAGCCGGTCCCTATTATATCAAATTTCCCAAATAGTGATGGCTAAGTTTATGCACTGCTCTTGATTATTATTTCTAAAAAATTGTACTAACCGGTTCCACTCCTACTACATGTCACTACTTGATGGGGAAATTTCGATTTCGTTCAAGACCTGTTTTGTGAAGGTACAATCTCAAAAAATATGTGCTGTCGTTTCCTCTTCCTTGCTACAGATTGGGCAGAGGGCTTCATCTGGAAGTCGTCTATTTACCAATTTTTTTAGTGTTGGTAGATAATTATGTGTAGCTCTGCATAGACTGATCTTAATTTTACTTGGAATTTTGAATTGCCATAGCTTTGTAAAGTAGTAATATGTATATTCAGTGTGGTATGTATTGTTGAAATTTTGAGAGGTTTTTCCCTCTGTAATAAGCCATCATATTACCCTTTGACTATATAAACTCCAGAGCTATCTCCCCTCCACACAACATCGTCATTTTGTGATGTGTTCACCAGCGGAATGGCTAGAATTCTTTCTGCTTGGCCTTCATGGAAAATTCCTTGAACCACGTCCTTCTTCCAGGTAAAAAATTCATTATCTATGAGATCCTCCACTATTGTATATCTTATGTCAATGCTCTGACCTTCGAATCTTTCATTTCCAGGACTTGGTATCCATGTGTCATTCCAAAGGTTCACCAGGTTACCGTTGCCAATTCTCTACCCTAGCCCTTTTTCCAACGGGCTTTGAGCCGCTCAAACACTTCACCAAGTAAAAGAAGGGTAAGACCTTAATCTTGCACTAAAAAATTCTCCCCTCAGATAGTATTTAGATTTTAGAACTTTTGCAAGCAAACAATCTGGTTTGACAATTAGTTTCCATCCCTGTTTAGCTAACAGGGTTGTATTAAACATTGTAAGATCTCTAAAGCCAATCCCTTTGCAATTTTGGGGTGTACATTGCATTCCATTCTCACCAGTGAATAGCTTTGTTGGTCTTTAAATTATGCCACTAAAATTTGCACATAAGATTTTCTAACTCGCGATATAAAGAAATTGGTAAACTAAAACATTGCATAGAATAAGTTGGAATAGTTGTAGTACGGCTTTAATGAACACTTCTTTTCCTCTAATTGATAGATTATATATACTCCATGCTTCCATTATTTTAATAATTTTTTTCCTTTATCTCTACGAACACGTTCTTCTTTTGTTTACCAATAATCATTCGCAACCCTAGGTATTTTTTCGAGTAGTTCGATATATAGACTCCCTGCGTGCTTCCAATTTGATTCTTGACTTCTTCCTCCACGATAGAGCTGAAAAATATTAGAGATTTCTCAAAATTCACCAATTGTCCCAAACATTTCTCATACTCATTCACAATAGTTTTAGTGGCTAGAGCTCCTTCTGTAACACCCTTAACCCGAAACCGTCACTGGAGCAGGGTTACGAAGCATTACTAGAACTTACAGATTAAATAATAGATATTCTACACCATATAGTATTCATGTCAGAAATCAATCATAAAGCCCCTTATATGAACCCATGAGGACCAAAACATGCA
This sequence comes from Gossypium hirsutum, assembly GCF_007990345.1. Taxonomy (NCBI): domain Eukaryota; kingdom Viridiplantae; phylum Streptophyta; class Magnoliopsida; order Malvales; family Malvaceae; genus Gossypium; species Gossypium hirsutum. The sequence continues at coordinate 46,662,660 of NC_053425.1, read as the reverse complement.
TTAGAAATGAGACGGGACTAAACCGGGTACTTAGAGAATTATTCTCAAAATCTCAAAATTTTTTCTAGGTGTAGGGGTCACATGCCCGTGTGGTCAGGCCGTGTAGCGCACATGGCCAGGGACAAGCCCGTGTCTCAAGCTGTGTAACTCTCTGATAGGGGTCACACGGATGAGCCACAAGCCTGTGTGCTAGACCGTGTGTAAATACCTAGGCATTCTGTTTTGAAATTTTAAAGATATAGGGGACACACGGCCAGGTCACATGCCCATGTGCTAGGCCGTATGTCATACACGGCTAAGACATACGCTCGTGTGTCTGCCCTGGTGGATGAAAATAGGTTATTTTCCAAGCCATATTTCTCACCCCATTTTCTCATCCTCCTACACCAACACTTTAACACATTCAAAAGCTATTATAAGTCATTTAACCCAACTCAAAATCAAGTCCTATACATGATATAATTCCTCATATAATCAAGTATACACACTTACTTAAATTACCAAATTCACATATATGTATATCTTATCAAATATGCTAACTTAATTCAATCATCAATATGCCAATATAATTTCTATCAATCAACCATTTCAAACACATAACAAACATATCCATCACAAGCCATTCCAATGGCTAGTTACACTTAAAGCATTTATATGCCAATATTGGCCAATTAACCTATACAAGCCATTATAACCATAATTGATTTATCATATATATACCAAAATGGGCTGATAGATAGTGTGAGTGATATCTGCCAAGCTTCCAATCCAACGAGCCTCCGAATTACTATAGAACAGGGGAAAATAAAACAGAGTAAGCATGAAATGCTTAGTAAGTTCCTATAACATGGTAATTAACTTGCCTTTCATTTAAATTCAATATAAACATACAAGGCACATTCAATCCACTTGATCATGAGCCCTAACACATATCTTCATCACCCTTGTTAGTAATTTATTTCATATAAATATCAAGAAACATGTATGGGCTCAACAATAATTAGATTTCCATGTACATATACTTTCCACATCATGTATTCATATAACATATAAAAATCATATTCTTGTATTTCAAGTATATTTTCATAATAATTCGTCTCGCGTTCAGATTATTTCATGTCAAAACTTTGCGCATTAAATCATTTGAAATGTCAGTGTCATATGTACAAATCTATAATCATGGATAAACATATTCATCAAACAAATTCAATGTTCATATATTACCATCTCGTATTTCTATATATCATATAACATCATTTTCATGTATTCTAGGCAGAAATGTGTAATTCATTTCATGTTCATATCTTCTCATGTCAGGATTTTGCCCGTTGAATCATTGAAACCATCGATGGATACACAGGTTGTACACTTGAAGTGTACAAATAAAAAATCCATCAATTCATATTCAAGAATGCTCATTAAAGCACATAATCAGGAAATCCACTCTCAAGCCATATAATAGGAAGCTCATAAAAAGTCATTAATCAAGAAGCTCACATAGTGCCTATCAAGAAGCTTATTTGGGCTACATATATAATAGGAACCTCATAAGAGCCATAATCAGGAAGTTTGAAAAGAAATTTTAATCAGGAAGCTCATGAAGAGCCTTTAATTAGAAGCTCTGAATAGCCATATATCGGGAAGTTCAAGCGAGCCATATCAGGACGCTCACAAAGAGCTACGTTTGTATCCCCAGTATATGAAGGATCATAACCGATCATATAACAGGATGCTTACAAAGAGCTGCGTTTGTGTCTGCAATATATGTAGGATCACAACCGATCATATAGTAGGACACTCACAAAGAGCTGCGATAGTCCGCAACACATGCTGGATCACTACCGATCAGGATGCTCGCAAGAACCATGTAACAGGAAGCTCAAGTGGTTTTATAATAGAATGCTCATCAGATCTATGGTGTGTCCGCAACATATACAGGACCACAACCAATCGGGGAATCTTGTATCCATTGAATTCCATTATTCAAACGAGATTTAATATTTTTTAGGCTTTGTTGGATATGTAATCAGTTTCATGTATATGACAACATTTATACAATTCACATACACAACATTTAATTCAAGCATATAAATATACAAAATTTAGTTACACGAACTTACCTCGACAAATGTTCGTGTACGTAAAATCTACTAATCCGACATTTTCTCTTTTCCTCATTCTAACTCTAAATTTGGTCTATCCGAATCTATATGAATGAATTTAACATTAATTCATGTTATTTTCATTCAATTCACATCTTAGGCAAAATTACCATTTTGCCCTTAAGCTTTTAATTAATGATGATTTTGTCCCTAGGCTCGAAAAATAAAATTCATGCAATTTAATCCTTATTCCAAGCCTAGCCAAATTTTTTCATGTAAAATTTACAGCCCATGTATTTCATAAAATTAAGAATTTTTTCATGAATTTTACATCTTTTCAGTTTATTCCCTAAATCATAATTTCATCAAAATTCCCTTTACAAAAGTTATTTATCTATCAATTTTCTATCATAAAACTTTATAATTCAACTATGTTCATCCACGACAAAACCCTAGTTCTTTGATAACTTTAAAAATTAGTCCCCGAGATAGCTAGATTAAGTTATTACGATATCGAAAATATAAAAATCATTAAAAACGGGACAAGAAAACATACCTAATTGATCAAAGTAAGCTTGTTTTAGCTACTTTCTCTTTGCTAGGGTTTCCATGGAAATTATTTGGGAAAGATGATGAAAATGATGATATTTTCCTTATTTAATTGATTATCATCTTTTATTTTTTTCACTTTCCAATTTCATCCTTTTCTTTATTTTATTTTCCATGGATGAATCATCATCTTTAACCACTAAGCATTTTTAAATGGTCTATTTACCATATAAAGACCTCCACTTTAAAGTTCTATTGCTATTTAATCCCTTTAGCTATTAGAACTCAACTTTTGCACTTTTTACAATTTGGTCCTTTATCAAATTAAACATGTAATTGGTAAAATTTGTTTACGAAATTTTTATATGACATTACTATCATACTATAGACCATAAAATAATATAAAAATAATTTTTCTTCCGAAATCAGATTTGTGGTCCCGAAACCACTGTTCCAATTTTACCGAAAATGGGCTGTTATAACTCTCCCCTCTTAAGAATTTTTGTCTTCAAACATTTTACCAATAAAGAGGTTCAGATATTACTTTCTCACAGTTTCCTCCAATTCCTAGGTAGTTTCTTCTATATCGTGTCATTGCTAGAAAACTTTTACTAAAGCTACATTTTTATTTCTCAGTTCTTTCACTTCAAATGCCAGAATTTTGATCGGTTCTTCATTATAAGTCATGTCAGAGTGAATTTTATTATCTATTAGAGAAATAACATGTGACGAATCTCATCGATACCGTTGTAACATAACATATGAAAAACATTGTGAAATTATGGTGGTAATGTTAATCGATATGTACAGGGTCCGATCCATTCAATAATTTCATACTACCCAATATATCGAGGACTCAATTTGCCTTTATGACCAAACTAGAAAATTTTCTTCCAAGGCGAAGCTTTCAAGAATACATTGTCATTAATTTGAAACTCTATTTCTTTTCGTTTTGAATCCACATAGAATTGCTAACGATCAGATATTGCTTTTAAATTATCTATGATCACTTTCACCTTTCTTCGGTTTCATGAATTAGATCAACTCCATGTATCTTTTCTCACTGAGTTCAGTCTAATGCAATGGAGTTTTACATAACTGATAACTATTATTGTATGCGAATTCGACTAACGATAATTATTTCTTTTCCAATTGCCTTCGAATTCTAAAACTTAGCACCAAAGTATATCTTCAAAAATCTGAATCATGCATTCAGATTGACCATCCATCTGAGAATAAAATGCGGTACTAAAATGTAACCGTGTACCCAGACCTTTTTCTAACTTGTTCCAAAATCGGGATATGAACCGTGGATCTCTATAAAAAATAATAGAAACTGGCACATCATGTAATCTGACAATCTCATAAACATATAATTCAAACAATCTATTAAGTGAGAAATCCATTCATACTAGGAATAAATATGCAGACTTCGTCAAACGATTGACGATTACCCAATAGCATCTTTCTTTTTCAGAAACAGGGGTAATCCCAATACAAAATCCATAGTAACTTTATTACATTTCCATTTCGGTATCATCACTGACTGTAATAGTCCTGAAGGTATCAGTACATTATGTTCAGCTTTGACTTACTGACATATCAAACATTTAAATACAATTTCAGAAATACCACATTTCATTCTGGACTATCAGTATATCTGTTTTCAATCGTTACACATTTTATTATTTCCTCGAATGAGCAAACATAGTACCACTATGAGCATTCTTGTAAAAGTTTTTGTACAAGCTCTGAATCCTTCAGTACACAGACTCTACCTTTGAATAACAGAAAATTATCAGATCCATTCTAAAATTCTAAATGAAAGGTGGACTCACTTTGTATCTGTTTAACTTGCAACCCGTTATCATTTTTCCGAGCTTCACAGATCAGTTGTAGAAACATCAGTTTAGCTTGAAGCTCAGCTAAAAATTGATCCATCATCAGAAAATAATAATCAGGTATTCATTGCTTGTAAAGAAAACAAAGATTTTCTACTTAGAGCATTAGCAATTACACTTGCTTTCCCAAATGAAAATCAATTATCAAATCATAATCTTTCAATAGTTCAAGTCATCTACACTGTCTCAAATTCAAATGTTTTTATGACATCAACTAATTTAAACTTTTATGATCAATAAATATATGGTATTTTTCACCAAACAGATAATGTCGGCAAATTTTTAGTACAAATACAGTAGTTGTCAAATTTAAAACACGTATCAGATAATTCTTTTCATACGGTTTTTAACTGTCTGGAAGTATAGGATATTACTTTGCCTTACTGCATCAAAACACAGTCTAACCCATTCAATGATGCATCATTGTAAATCAAAAATTCCTTACCCGATTCAGGCTGATCTGGAACTAGCGCTTCGGTCAACAAAACTTTCATTTGGTTAAAACTTTACTGACGTTTATCAGACCATTCAAATCTTACATCTTTCTGTAATAACTGTATCATTGACATGACTATCATAGAAAACCCTTTCACAAAAATTGAAAAGAAATTATATAATAAAGCTATTTCAATTATTAACAACAAAGTTTTGAATTATTCCGAAGCCACAATCATCAAATAGATTAAAAACCATAGTGCCATAATAGGACCGACGTTTCAACAATATAGATGAAGCAATACCTCAACATCAATAGTACTCTCCAAATAGAAGAGGAAAACTGAAAGTAGTCCCAATAACAACCAGTGCAGTAATACAACTTCTATAATCTGATATCCATATTACTGAACTCCCATGATCGAGTCAAGATTTATAACAGTAATAAATGTAATTACCTCCGACTAGTTAATATCTTTCACAGATAAACCATGTTTGTTAGATAAGATTAGACCATAAGAATGACAAGAAAACCGAGATAATGAAATCCAAAATGTAAAACTTTACTGAATTTCCAAGAATACAACCCATATTGAATGATAAAGAGATTGATGATATCCTAGAGGAAATCCAGAAGAGTAGTATTGCACATACGCACTAGAATTAGCTGTGATAGAGACAATATAAATTGCATATTTGCAATTCAGAGCTTCAACCAGTAGAAGTAGAAAATAGTATCATATGAATCTTTTCAGCAAGTCTTCTATAAAACATAATAGTTTAGAAAACCAGAGGAAGATAGAGCAATGTCGATCATAAATCAACCAGACTAACAATAATTCCATCTAATATCATGATTAGCCAACCTTTCTATGTGATAAGAATCACATCTAAAAATGAACAGTTACATATACTCTTAGCATCAAAGAATATATATAATACCTAGAGGAAATTGATGTAAAATACCCGATTATAACAACTGCAGTCTGATATCTTTGCAATTTCATCACTAGTCCACTAACTAATAAAGTTATTAATAATCTCACATTATTCAGTTCACTAAAGGAACCAATTTAGAAAATTTTTTCGGTTAATTTGTTTTTTAGATACCATACCTAAATAAGTTGATTACTTGTGAATAAATTTTTCCTTAACAGTGACATTGCGTATCCCGAATAATCTTCAGAAAGGTCTAATACCTCTTTTAAAACCGTCTTTGCTTGCTAACCCATTATCAGTTTTGAACACATTATTAATTATTTAACCACTGAACTCTTCGATTTCACACTTGTGAATTTAATCAATATAAATCTTGTGAATTTCATTGTATAAAACTGTACTAGTGAGGGGTGGAGGTTGTAAAGCCTCAAAATTTGACTTTAATATATACACACGTATAACGTGACATTTATCATCAACATGTTCATTATAAACATTTATTCATACCTTTATGAGTCTCTACTCATCATAAGCAACCTTTTTAATCAGATACTTGAGTATCGCTTCCAACATTATCGGAATTATCTCGATTGCAAAGCATCTCTGTCTATTAGTAAAATAATTCTCATCAGAGTCGGGAGATATCACACTATTACGGGTTATATAATGGCATGTATTTCTATACTTCATATATTCTACGTTCAGTTTGAGAACCGACTAAACTGTAGCTCAGATACCAATAAATGTAACACCGCTAACCCAAAACCGTCACTGAAATAGGGCTACGAAGCATTACCAAAACTTACAGATTAAATAACAGATATTCTACACCATATAGTATTCATGTTAGAAATCAATCATAAAGTCCCTTATATGAACCCTCGAGGTCCAAAAATGCATTAGAAACATGCATTCGAAACCTAACTACAGGGGTCACACACCCGTGTGGTCAGACCGTGTGGCTCACACGGCTAGGGAGACGCCCGTGTCTCAAGCTATGTAACTCTCTGGCTTGGGTCACACGGCCGAGCCACACGCCTGTGTTCTAGGCCGTGTGTAAATACCTAGGCATTCTATGTTGAAATTTTAAAGATGCAGGGGACAGATGACCAGGTCATACGCCCAGTGCTAGGCTGTTTGTCACACACGACTGAGACACACGCTTGTGTCTCTGCCCGTGTGGACGAAAATAGGCTATTTTTCAAGCCATATTTCTCAACACATTTTGTCATCCTCAAAATCAAGTCCTATACATGATATAATACCTTATATAATCAAGTATACATGCTTACTTAAATTAGCAAATTCACATATATGTATATCTTATCAAATATGCTAACTTAATTCAATCATCAATGTTTTGATATAATTTCTATCAATCAACCATTTCAAACACATACCAAACATATCCATCACAAGCCATTCCAATGGCTAGTTACACTTAAAGCATATATATGCCGATATTGACCAATTAACCTATACATGCTATTATAACCATAATTGATTTACCATATATATACCCAAATGGGCTGATAGATAGTGTGAGTGATCACCGCCAAAGTTCCAATCCAACGAGCTTCTGAATTACTATAGAATAGAGGAAAATAAAATAGAGTAAGCATGAAATGCTTAGTAAGTTCGTATAACATGGTAATTAACTTACCACTCATTTAAATTCAATATAAACATACAAGGCACATTTAATCAACTTGATCACGAGCCCTAACACATATCCTCATCACCCTTGTCAGTCATATATTTCATATAAATATCAAGAAACATGTATGGGCTCAACAATAATTAGATTTCCATGTACATATACTTCCCACATCATGTATTCATATAACATATACAAATCATATTGTTGTATTTCAAGTACATTTTCATAATAATTCGTCTCGCATTCAGATTATTTCATGTCGAAACTTTGCCCATCAAATCATTTGAAATGTCAGTGTCACACAGGTAATACACTCAAGGTGTATAAATCTATAATCTTGGATGAACATATTCATCAAAAAAGTTCCATGTTCATATTTTTTCAACTCGTATTTCCATATATCATGTATCATCATTTTGATGTATTTCAAGCAGATCCGTATATTAATTCATTTCATGTTCATATTTTCTCATTTTAATATTTTTCCCGTTGAATCATTGAAAACATCGATGGATACACAGGTAGTACACTTGAAGTGTACAAATCAGAAATCTGTCAATTCATATTTAGGAATGCTCATTAAAGCACATAATCGGGAAATCCTCTCTCAAGCTAGATAACAGGAAGCTCACAAAGAGCCAATAATCGAGAAGCTCAAATAGAGCCTATCAAGAAGTTTATCTGGGCTATATATATAACAGGAAGCTCATAAGAGCTATAATTAGGAAGTCCACAAAGAATTTTTAATCTTGAAGCTCACGAAGAGCTTTTAATCAGGAGCTCCGGATAGCCATATATCAGGAAGTTTAAGCGAGCCATATCAGGATGCTCAAAAAGAGCTGTTTTTGTGTCTGTAATATATGCAGGATCACAACTGATCATATAACGGGGTGCTCACAAATAGCTGTGTTTGTGTCTACAATATATGCAGGATCATAACTGATCATATAGTAGGACGCTCACAAAGAGCTGTGATAGTCCGTAAGACATGCGAAATCACTACCGATCAGGTTGCTCGCAAGAACCATGTAACAGGAAGCTTGAGAGGTTTTATAACCGAATGCTCATAAGAGCTATGATGTGTCCACAACATATGCAGGACCATAACGAATCGGGAAATCCTGTATCCATTAAATTCCATTATTCAAACGAGATTTTAATATTTATCGGGCTTTTTCGGATAAGTAACCAATTTCATGTATATGGAATTTATACAATTCACATACACAATATTCAATTCAAGTATATAAATATACACAATTTAGTTACACAAACTTACCTCGACAAATGTTTGTGTACGTAAAATCTACTAATCCAACATTTTCTCTTTTCCTCGTTCTAACTCCGAATTTGGTCTATCCGAATCTATATGAATGAATTTAACATTAATTCATGTTAATTTCAATTCAATTCACATCTTAGGCAAAATTACCATTTTGCCCCTAAACTTTTAATTAATGATGATTTCATCCCTAGGCTCGAAAAATGAAATTCATGCAATTTAATCCTTATTCCAAGCCTAGCCAATCTTTACATGTAAAATTTATAGCCCATGTATTTCATAAAAGTCAAAATTTTTCTATAAGTTTTACATATTTTCAATTTAGTCCCTAAATCATAATTTCATCAAAATTCCCTTTACAAAAGTTCTTTATCTATCAACAACCTTTCATTTTCTATCATAAAACTCTATAATTCAACTATTTTCATCCATGGTAAAATCCTAGTTCTTTGATAACTTTACAAATTAGTCCACGAGATAGTTAGATTAAGCTATTACGATGTCAGAAATATAAAATCATTAAAAACAGTACAAGAAAACATACCTAATTGATCAAAGTAAGGTTGCTTGAGCTACTTTCTCTTAGCTAGGGTTTCCATAGAAATTATTTGAGAAAGATGATGAAAAAGATGATATTTTCCTTATTTAATTAATTATCATATTTTATTTTTTTTCACTCTTCAATTTCATCATTCTCTTTATTTTATTTTCCATGGATGAATCATCATCCTTAACCACTAAGCATTTTTAAATGGTCTACTTACCATACAAGGAGCTCCACTTTAAAGTTCTATAGCTATTTAATTCCTTTAGCTATTAGAACTCAACTTTTGCACTTTTTACAATTTGGTTCTTTATCAAATTAAACATGTAATCGGTAAAATTTCTTTACGAAATTTTTATACGACATTATTATCATACTATAGACCATAAAATAATATAAAAATAATTTTTCTTCTGAAATCAGATTTGTAGTTCCGAAAGCACTATTCCAATTTTATCGAAAATGGTCTGTTACACTTTCCATAGTTGCCTTTCCAAATAGTATGCTATCATTTGTAAAAAAAATAAAAAAATAAAAATAAAATTGATAATCCTGCTCTTCCCATCGTTATCCTATCTATCTTCCTTTTCCTTCTTGCAATGTGTATTAGTCTTGAAAATCCTTTTCCGTAGATAATAAATAAATATGGGCTTAGCGGATATCCTTGCCTCAACCCTCTTGACGGCTTGAATTCTTCTCCTTTTTTGCTATTCAATATGACTGTATAAGAAACACTTATAACACGTCTCATAATTAATGGTATCTAGTCATCACAAAATCCCAAACTCCCCTCATCATTTTTTTCCAAGAACTCCCACTCTACTCTGTCATAGGCTTTGCTCAAGTCAAGCTTTGGCGCAAAAGATCCACTTCCTCGCTTCTTTTTTTGTTTAAGAGTATGTTGGACTTCATAGGCTACTAAAATATTATCTGAAAATTTGCTTTCCTGGTACAAGTGCTCCTTGTGTCTCATCAATACAAAAGCTTAGGGCTTTCTTAAATCTATTAACTAACATTCTGGAAATAATTTTATAAATCACATTGCACAAGCTTATAAGTCTAAACTATCCCATACTTTTTAGAGCTAAGATTTTTGGGGTAAGCACGATATTTTTTTTTGTTTATATCATGTAAATCCCTTCTATTGTTCAATACCTCTAAACAAAATTTAATAACGTCTTTCCCCACTATAGGCCAAAATTTTTGGAAGAAAAATGTGGGATAGCCATCGATACTTGAAGTCTTGAGAGGAGCCATTGATTTAATTGCTTCCAACATTTCTTCATCTTTAAATTTTACCATGAGCTCCTCATTAAGGCGACTACTGATGCATGGTTGAAACTCAAACATTAGGTACCCACAATCCTATATTGATTTAGACACAAAAAGATCTTTGAAATAACTCATGCCTAATGAGAGTAATTTCTTGTCCCTTTTTACCAAATTGTCATTATCATCTTCTAGTGCATTTATTGTGTTCTTCTTCTTTCATTGCATATCAAAATTATGGAAGAATGATGTATTACGGTCTCCCATGTGAAGCCAATTTGTTCGTGCCTGTTGTTCCCAAAAGATTTCTTCCTTATCAGCTTCTATGTTTAAGGCTAATTTTACTTCCGTTATTTCTACCAGCCTTTCCTCAATTGGGTCTTGCTTGTTTAGCTTTTCCAACCTAGTATTCAACTTCTCCTTTTTCTTATGCCTTCTTTCTATGTTGACCTTCACATTTTTTTTTAATTTCATTCACAATTCTTTAAGCTTCAAAGGCAGCTCTGTCTCATTTGAATACCAGTCATGTTTCACTTGGTCTTCGAAACATTCTTTAAGTACCCAATCTGCATTCAATCGAAAAAAGATATCTTCTTGGTTTTGAAATCCTTTTTTACCATATATTGTATCAACGATCACCAAATAGTGGTTTGGTATGCTGTGGGGTAGATGAAAAACTGAGTAACTTGAAAATAGACCCACCAATCCAAATTTTCCAGTCCTCTATCTAGTCTCTCTCTTATGTTATTCTCTATAAATTCTCTTTTTTCCCAAGTGAACCACTATTCTGAAGAGCCCAAGTCTTTTAGATTGCAATCTTGAAGTGCTTCTCTAAAGGTTAACATTTGACGTTCTTCTCTTAATCACCTTTATGTTAACATTTGACGCTCCTCTCTTAATCACCCTTATCTTTTTTCGAATGAAAACATTACTTCATTGAAATCCCCCACCACTAACCAAGGCGTACGAATATCTTCCTTCAGTTATCACATTAGGTCTTAGGAACCCTTTCTCAAATTTTCAATTGGAAAGCCATAATATCCTGTGAATCTCTAATTTTCTTCCCCATTACCCTTATTTACTACATCATCAATATGTAACTTTGAAAAGCTATTTAAGGAGGCTGACAACTCATCTTTCCATCCTAATGAGAGACTTGCTCTTGATCCCTTTGTGCAAACATCAATTTCATTTGAAAAACCACACTTCCTCCTTATTCCATCCATTGTTCTTAAACTAACTTTTGTTTCTATAAGAAACACAAGTTTGGGGTTGATGTTGTCTCAAGCTGTTCTGAAGACGCCTCACTACTCATGGTTTCCCTAGACCAGGAACATTCCACTTTAGAATTTTCATTACGATATATCGGCCTGCTTGTAACAGCTTGATTTTGGGCCTAGTCAGAATAGTGGTTTCGAAATCACTAATCCGAGGTTAGATAAATTATTTTAATATTATTTTATGTGTTATAACATGTTTATATGAGTGCATGAAAATTTTGGTGAAATAATTTTAGCGATTGATGCTTAATTGCAAAAAAAGGACTAAATTGCATAAGGGACAAAAGTTTTATTTCATTAGCTAAAGATGTCAAATAGCTAGAGAACCAAAATTAGGGGTCTTTAAAGAGAAAATAGACCTTTAATAATGAGATGGCCAGCCATAGGGACAACGAAAATCAAAATGTTAAGGTTAGGTGAGCTTTTGGTAACTTATTTGACTAAAATAAAATAAAGAAAATGGAGGCTATAGTGTTCTTCTTCTCCACCGGAATTCTCAGCAAAAAATAAGGGTTTTTGGAGCTTAAAACTTCAGCCAAGCTATCCTCTTGCAAGTAAGTTATTTAGATGGTTATTTTTTATGATTTTTATACTTTTGGGACCCTTGTAGCATGAGCTAGCTATTGGGGGACTATTTTACAAAAGAGTTAAGTGTTTGGAGGTTTACCATAAGAGTATTTATATGAGAGAAAATGAGTTATGGTTGTTAAGTAAACAACTTTTGTGAAGTGATGTTTATGAAAAACACCTAAAATGGACCATTTTGTGAAGTTGGTTAAATGAATGGTAATTGTGTGAAATTTTTGAAATTTTGAGATGTTATAGGTATAAAAGAATTCGGTTAAGCTTGGTTAATGAGAAAATTTAATAAAAATCAATTTACGAGCTTAGGGGTAAAATCATAATTTTGTAAAAGTCTAGGTGAAAAAGGTCATTTTGCAAAAGATGAATTATGAAATGTCTTGATTGATGTGATGATTAAATTAATGAATTTTTATCATTTTAAATCAAGAAATACGAAATCCAGACCTAGATCGGGGGAAGGCGAAGCTAGTAGACTAATTCAATCTAGTCGCCCACTTTTGTATACCGAGGTAAATTGTATGTAAGTAAGGCAACTTTATTGTTATTATGTGTTGAATGATTGATTTTGCATATGGTTGAATATACTTATGAATAATGCATGATGAAATTTAATGTGATAAATTCCCGGTTGAACCTAGGAATAGATTGGATATCCATGCCATGACATTTGAGTGATATGTGTGCTAGTGTAAGACCATGTTTGGAACATGGCTTCTGCCACATTATGAGAGCCAGTGTAAGACCATGTCTGGGACATGGCGTCAGCCTCAACATGTAAGCTAGTGTAATACCATGTCTGGGACATGGGATTGGCAATTTACTCTCTTATGTGAGGCTTATCGGATATCCGTTAGTATTCCAAATGGTTTAACGGGTTATTTTTAAAGCTTATCATAAAGATATGGAATGATAAATCATGTTGTGAGTGGTACAAGTTTTTATTCGAAACTCATGAGATATGAGTCTAGTTATGATGCCTTAATGGTAAGAATAAAATAAGTAAGTTCTATCTATGAAAATGATTTTGGGGTGATTTTGTAATCTTTGGCTTATATTTGTGATGTATAAGTATGTAGTGATATCTACCTTTGTGCACTCAATAATGTTGTGTTGGTTTATAACTTGCTATGTGTTCAAATATACGTGGTTGATGTTGTTACTTATTTATATGCAACTTACTAAGCTTTATGCTTACTGTAACACCCCTAACCCATATCCAACACCGGGACAGGGCTCGAGGCATTACCGGAACTTTACACTTTCAGTATACTAACTCAGGCCACAAAATTTCATTTAAATTTAAAACTTTTCAATCATGAACATCTCATCTCTTGTATAGGACTTCGAGACCTATAACATATCAGAAGGCAATGCGAGACAAATACGGGCACGTTCGATTAACCTTGGGCTTCTCAAAAAAATTTCTTAACATAAAGGGACACACGCCTGTGTAGATTGGGCCGTGTGAACTCACACGCCGTATATCTTGAGGAACGCCCATGCCCTTCAATCGTGGGAAACACTGACTTATCAACACGGCCATGGAAACACACCCATGCTTCCTACCCATAGACGAAACTTTCATTGTAACACGGCCATGATGCATGCCCGTGTGGCCTACCAGTGTACAACATTGAGCTAAAATTTTAAGTGCAGGGGACACACGGCCATAGCAAACGCCTATGGGAGGGAACCGTGTGTCACACATGGCCTAGACACACGCCCGTGTGTCCAACCATGTGGACTTTATTAGGCTATTTTCCAAGCCTTTAGTCACCCCTTTATACTACTTGTGCCTAATGGTTACCAAGTTTGAGAAGAAGCATGATTATACGCTTGTAAATAACCTTAATGAAAATAGTTGTATGGAAACCTCATATCATTGGTTTCATACATAAATGGTTATTTCCTCTTTAGTTTCATGGGTTCCCGTGTTACATTAATCCATCCAAAATTGGGTCATTCATGTGACTCATTGCCAACTGATAGCAACCCATCATTAGTAATTAAAACCATGCATAAAATCGTAGGTCATAGCCTACTTAAATTAAGCCAATTTTCATGGCCATATACAAAGAGATAAACATATTTCTACATGCCTTTACTTGGCAAATCAAATGACAAATATAATAAAATACTCAAAAATACTATACATGCCATTTAACAAAATAAACAGAGTCTTTATACCAAAGCTTGTTTAGTTGATAGTGTGTTGACTCTCCAATTGTCCTCCAATCCTTTAGAGTCCTCGAGCTCTGTGAGACAAGGAAAAAGAGAGGGGTAAGCATTTACATGCTTAGTAAGCTCGAATAATCGAAAAGTAAACTTACCGAGTAATTAGCATACATCCATATCTAAATCATGAAACCATCCATTATGAAATGATTTCCTATCACATGCACTCAATCAATGAGTTAGTCACATAACAAAGCATCATGTAATTTATATAGATGAGCTCATTATTCATCATCTTGTTAACATACATCGTATTATCCCGTTGAGTTTCTAGGAAATCTCGATGGAGTACCCATTATCCGTTAATTCTTATGAATGATCATTTCACATATATGCACTCCGCGAACCTCACATCCCATGGCAGGATTACCAGTCCAGGCTAAATCCTCCATATCATGAACTCGTAAGGTGATGTCGGGGTTACCAGTCCAGGCTAAATCCCTTATAGCGACAAACACCCTTAATGAGTTCGGATCTGAATTACCAGTCCAGGCTAAATTCAGACCCTAATCGGATTACCCGTCTAGGCTAAATCCTTACTGCAACACATGCAGGTTCTCAGTTCACATGTAAAACATGGTTTATCCATCGAATTCCCTTTTTAATCTCAACCAAGACAGTTATCAACAAGTCATTACCAAAGGTGCATTTCATGCATTTTCATACCATCAATAAATGAAAATATCATGCATTCATAAATCATACAATTATGTATATTAGGGGTTTACTTTAAGTTATTCGAACTTACTTAGTATTCTTTTCGGGATTGTGTTTCGGTTATTTTGAAACCTTGCGTTTACCATGATTGACCTCCGGAATTTGTTCCTTGGGGTCTATGACAGCAAAATTAACTCATTAATACACTACATTATGCATTTCAAGTTTAATATCTACCCCTGCTCCAAATGACCATTTTGCCCCTAACCTTTCACATTTTTACGATTTAGTCCCTAAACTCGGATAATGAAACCCAAGCCTAACCGAACATTATTCTCTCTTATGGAAACCCACATTTTTCATTATTTTCCTCATTTCTACCACACATTACATCTTTTGCAAAATAGTCCCTATAAGGGTTTCTCATGAAAACCAACTTGGAAAAGATGTTTAACACACATTTATCTTTCATTTTCTTCCATAATGCATCAAAATACCAATAACTCATGCATGGGTAAATTTTTGAATATGAACCCTACCATGAAATATGGGTAGAAATGAAGAGAGCAAACTATCGGGATTTCAAAAATACAAAGAACATGAAAAACGGGGCTTGGGAGCACTTACTATTGAGCTTGAAAATTGAAGAAACCCTAGGTATGGTGTCCTCCAAATTTTAGCAGCTATGGGAAGAAGATGAACATATTTTTGCTCCATTTTTCTCTTTTTATTTCATTAAAATGCTTAATGACCAAAATGCCCTTATGCCCTTTCTTTAAAATTTCATCCATGCAAGCCCATTTTTGTCCAAAAATTTAGAATTTGGGAAAATTGCTCTCCAAGACCTTCTAATTCATAATCTAAAGCAATTTCATACAAATTGCTTCTAGAAACCAAGTTTTGCAATTTATTCAATTTAGTCTCTAATTTCCAATTGGACATCTTATACTTAGAATTTCTTCATGAAACTTTAACAAATGCATATACTCATATTCTAGGCCTCATAATAACCATGAAATAAATATTTTGATGTCAGATTTACGGTCCCGAAACCACTATTCTGACTAGGCCCTATTTCAGGATGTTACACTTACTCCCTCTCTTTCCATTTTCTTATAGTGCTACCAAGTTAATATCGGGAATCAAGGGACGTTGGAGGCATCGATCACACTGTCACCTGAAGCTTCTGGTATAGCTAGTTTAAATGTTTTGAGTGTGGCATGTATAGGGACTTGATCTTTTGTTTAGTGTCATGTTAGTTTAGCCATAAATGTTGGCTCATATGGAGGTGATATTCATTTTGTATAGGCCATTGATGTTGGCTAATATTGATTATTATTAAATGCATTTGATGAAAATTCTCATGGATGTGGCTATTTAGGTTATGTGTGTTTATGCTTGGGTTGGTTATGTTTGATGTTGTGTAGGTTGGTGCAAGTAAGGGTGGAAAAAAGGCTTGGTAGATAGCCTTGTTTTTGTCCATACAGGTAGACACACGGACGTGTGTCTAGACCGTGTGTGACACACGGCTTGCCCCATGGGCGTATGGTAAGGCCGTGTGTCCCCTGCACCTAAAGTTGGCAAAACAGAATGCCCAGTAGTAACCACATGGACAGAGACACTGCCATGTGTCCCAACCATGTGTAGTACATGGGCGTGTACCATAGCCATGTGCCCTTAAAGGGTTATTAATGTCAGAAACAGAATATCAAGGTTTTGTACACTGGCTGAGACACGGGCGTGTCCTGGCTGTGTGGGGTACACGAGCCATGGCATGGCGTGCGCCATTCGTGTAAAAACCCTGTAGTTCGAATCAAGAATTAAATTTGCATGGGCTAGGGACACGGGCGTGTTCTGATATGTTCAGGCCGTGTGAGCCACACGGCCTTCAACATGGCCATGTTAAGATGACACATGGCTTGTCACCTTTCCACATAGCGTTGCCCCTGTCTGCTTGGAAATTTTACAAGTTTCCTAAGTGTTAGTTCATTTCTAAACCATTTCCAAAGTGTGTTTGGACCTCATAAGTCTACATTAGGGTCGTTAAGAGGAAGTTTGAAAGTTTAAAAATTGAGCGAAATTTATAACCCAAAAATATTGAATGTATGTGTTTAAGTTCGGTAACACTTCATATCCTGTTCCGACATCGAAATCAGGTAAGGGGTGTTACACTGCTTGCCAGTGGCAACTGATAAATCATTAGATGAATCTGTGCCATTGGCTTATTACTATTGTTATCGCCTCCTTGGTTAGTTCTTTATCTTTGTTTCCATCAATATTACTGATTCAATTATCCTCGTGCTCGATATTTGTCTCATTTTCCCACCTAGCTTCCCTTCCAACCCTAAATCCGTAACTCTCTTCCAACTCCATTTTATTTGTCACTTAACCCTTCTCTTCCTCTGGATCTATACGATTGCCCCTTACCTAATTGTTCCTTTTGCCGTCTACTCTCACATTTCCCAATAACTTTCTCCATTCGAACCCATTCTTTGGTTCCTCCCTGAACATCTACTAAGTGTTTGTTCAACCCTTTTCAGGGGTGCTCTTAGAGAAATATCCCAACCATACTCGTCTTGCACCCCTAGGGAAAGGCGTAAGGGACAAAAATTCTCCCTATGTCCTAGTCTTCCACACAATAAACAAAATAAATATAATTTTTCATATTGGAATGTTGCATATAAAGATTTGTTTTGCCTATGAATAATTCACTTTTCTTTTCAATGGGCACCGAACATCCATTTTCACCTTGATGCGCATAAACTTCCTAATTCCTCTTGTAACAATTGCTCTATTGTAATTAGTGAATATGCGTATGAAATTTCCAAGTTGCCTTGCCATTCCTTCAGACATACACCTAGGTGGTAAGTTATGAATTTGCACCCAAAAATTTGTATGTAATACAAGAACTTGACTTGGGTCCTCTCCTTTCTCCAATCTATGAAAATAATTAAGTGCCTTTTAAAAAACCACAAAATACCATCTTCTACCCTTTTTAGATCTAAATCATTGTAAATGAATCCATTTGTCCTCAAGTTTAAAATTGTAACTCTCAATTGGGCCGCTCGCAAAATTC